>NC_090728.1:121732433-121752433 GCF_036898095.1 Palaemon carinicauda | reverse complement strand
TTTTTAGGGGAGATAGCCATGTCGTCCTGAGGGGAGTTCCTTTAAAGTAGCCTCCTAGAGTATCTTTAACGGATATTGAGCAAAGCGAGAAATCTATTTTTGGGTGAGATAGCCATGTCGTCCTGATGGAAGTTCCTTAAAGTAGCTTCCTAAGGGATATATGTACTACAGTGATATTCCCAGAGAATTTTACCTTTAGGTATCCAGAATTCTATCTCCTGGCGCGAATATCCTTAAATTTTCTCTCAAGGATATCGCATTATATCAGAGCAGGTATTCTTGACACGCCACATAGCAATCTGCACCCCTAATAGCGTTTACGCTTCGAGGAGGTGTGGCAAAATAAAAGGGAGCCGTATCAAGGCTACACCGTTCTCGTACTACTAGTGAGTATGATAACAGCGCCATTCCCACGATGGCGGACATTCCTTGTAGTATTGAGCATGGTTCTACAGATACAGTACCACGGGGGGATACTGTTAAGATATTTTCTTTTTAGAAGAGATGGGTGGGTCCATCAGGACGACATGGCTATCTCACCCAAAAATAGATTTTTTGCCTCGCTCAAAATCCGTTTTTTGGGCTCAAGACATGTCGTCCTGATAGAAGCATACCAAAGCATTAGTGTATCTGTGAATTTTCATCAGTGCCTTAACCTTATAGCAACTTTTTCTATGGTCATGGGGACCAATTGAGACAAGTGACGTCACCATTATTCGTCATCATCACTAATCATAAACAATATTAGTGCTTCCTGCCTCCTACAGGGAAGAGTCATCTAGACAATAGAAAAGGGGTCTCGAGGTTAACATATATTGTATGACCAAACATAAGTATACACTGAATATACAAATAGTCTCATAGTTGTATATTTGCTGAATTAACGTCAGTGTCTCTGATATCTATATTTGTGAGCATACAATTTTATGAGGAATACTTACTTGGTAAGTCGAAGAACTCTGGCATGTATACATACAATTGTTAAGCAAAAGCGGACACACTACATTCTAATAGACATTTATTTCTAATAAATGACTAAAAGAGATGGTTAGTAAAACGAATGTAGTATGACAATGGGATTATACCTGTAACGAGTACAGAGACTATATTTCTTTCTTAAAGGGAAGAAATGATGAGTGCCACTCTCAGACTGAAGAAAATTTATAAAACAGTTTTTCTTCATAATTCCTGTACTGATTACTTCTATCTGCACTGTGTACTACGTACACAAGCACTAGTGCTATCTGTATAATTCCACACTTGGGATTTTGAAAAGAGCTAGTGTCACCATGGTAACACTTAATCAAGAGAGGTCACACCTAAGAAGGGTGATTCCTTCTCCCTTTAATTGACAGTCCCAGTCAATTAGCTGTTCATCGTAAAATTAGACGGCCGGTTAAGTATTCTACCCGACGTCACCACATACTGCTTCATATCATGGACTTGCTTAGCGTAGTGTTTGTAGAACACTCTGGATGATTCTCACCCGGTACATGTGCGAGGACATGTGAGGTCCTAAGATATTAACTGTTTACCATAGTAATTAGGGGACAGGTTTTAATACATTACCTGCCGCCACAACGAAGTGTTTCAGTTCATGCACTTGTTTTGCATAGTGTTTGTAAAACACTCTGGATGATTTCCATCCAGTGTATGAACGAAGACGCTCAAAGTCCATATACTGAAAGAAGTTCATTGATGAAGCAATCTTTCTCGGATCATGACGTGCGGGAGTACTGTCAGGATCCGCTCTACGAATAAAGTACGTGAGCTTCACCCTTAGTTGTTTTAGGGATAAATTTGATCCAGAAGTTTCTCCTTTAAAGAGCTGTCCTCCCCTGAAGTCTGAAGTTTTACGAAGATAGACCTTAAGACACTCTACATGACATAAAGAGACATCTTCCTTCAAAGGGCAGATTCTCCAGGGACCCCATCTCTTCGTGGGTAGCTCGTTTTTAGTGAGAAAGGATGGATCAGGAAAGAGATTCAGTTCTTCCACTTCCGTGAACTGAATGTGACCCTCATCTCTGGATAGGGCCACTATTTCACTAACTCTAGCCACAGAGGCTATCGCAAATAGAAAAATAACCTTTTGGGTTAGATCCTTAAGAGAAAAATCTTCATTGTTCACAGATGAGGCATAATCTAGGACCTTGTCCAAAGACCAAGAGATGGGCTTTGGTGGTACTGCGGGCCTAAGCCTAGCGCATGCCTTCGGAATCTTATTAAAGGTTTTATCCGCCAGATCCCCTTGAAAAGCATATAGGAGAGGCCTAGTCAAGGCTGACTTGCACATATTTATTGTATTGGCTGCCAGACCTTGGTTATGAAGGTGAACAAAGAAGGACAGACAAAAGTTCATTGAACTTTCTTTCGGTCCTTTTGCTTTCACAAACGCAACCCACTTTTTCCAGGAAGACTCATATTGTCTTCTAGTTGACTCAGCCTTGTATTCTTCTAAGAATTCTATATTGCCTTTTGAGATCCCAAATCTTTTTCTAACCGCTAGAGTAAGAAAATAATGAAATGAAGGGTTTGGGTTCTCGGTGATAAAACGAAGGCAGTTAATTTCTGAACCTTCGGAAATAAACCCAGGATCAGAGCTAGGACCAGCCTCATCTTCAAGTTCTTCACATCGTCTATCAGCCCTACTAGAGGATCCTCGTATGGGGATACATATCGAGGTGGTTTCTTGAACACGCTCATGACGAAGAGGTCGAATTGCAGTTCCGGGACTTGTTCCCATCTGGAAGGGAATAGGTCTGCGTCCATGGACCATTCCAACTCTATCGGCTTGGACCGAAATAGAGCATCCACTCTCACTTTGTGGATTAGTTGTAAATGAACTGCTGGCAGGTGCCATCCCTTTAAACCTGGATAGGTAGCGTGGTGTCGGATTTGGCCGGGACGCGGCGCAAAAACTCGTTTTTTCGTTTCTGCGCATAGACGCCTTGCAGGCTCTGGCCTGTCTACCCAGGAGCCGTTAGTTGCTCACCAGATTCATCGCAGGAAACATTCGCCACTTCTCTACTCCGACGCATTCGTCAGATATCGGCCTCCAAAGTTGGAATTGTTGCATATTAGCAACCACGTTACCGTAACAGGGGTATGTCACACATACGCAAACATTTTGTATTTTACATTACTGTATTATTATTTAGTGAAATAATGTAATTGTGTCTATCAGAACATATCAGTGAATGGTGTAGGTACTTGTACCAATCGCCATTTTGTTTTGAAAGCAGCAAGAATGGGATTTTGAGGGTAATTTCTAATTTTCTATTTTTTCCTATTTTCAGATTTTCAGCATGGCGAAGAAATATCTCAAGGAGGAGGAGTTTTTGGAGCTCCTTTTCGTCAGTAGTGATGAAGAAGAGCCTTTGACCCTTACCTTTGAAGAAGACACTATCCAAGACGACCTGGTCGACAATGAAACCTTGCTGCGTGAGGAAAACGAGGATCAACTTTTGGCTGCTGAAGTAGCGGAAACAGCGCATGAAGAGAGACATGATTTTGCTGTCTCGCACGCAGTTCGTCTTATTTCCGTTGTTCCTGTGACTCCTGCAGAATCTCCTGTGCCTTCTTCAGCGTCTCCTGGGCCTTCTTCAGCGTATCCTGGGCCTTCTTCAGCGTATCCTGGGCCTTCTTCAGCGTATCCTGGGCCTTCTTCAACGTCTCCTGGGCCTTCTTCAGCGTATCCTGCGGTTCCTGTGCCTCATCTTAGTCCCGTGGAGATGAGGAGTAGGAAAAGGAGGAGAGGACCTCTTTGCCCTGCAGAAGGTGTGGCATTGAAGAGATTGCCGGATAACTCTTACATGGCTAGGGACAACACGAAGTGGCACTCAGAGCCAAACCCAACAATGCCACCAATCTTGAAGATTGACCAGTTTGACAGTGCCGGTCCTACCATGGCTGTCTTCGGGTGTAGGACTCCTGCTGAAGTGTTTGACAAATTTTTGACAAATATAATGCTTGCAGAAGTGGTCATCCACACCAATGACAAAATCCTAACCCTACGGAACAAATACAAGCGGCAAAACGACCCCACCTTCAAGGATTTGACCCTCATGGAGTTACGTGCCTTCCTTGGGATCCTCATCATGACAGGGGCACGGAAGGACAATCATCTGACAGCGGAAGAGATGTTCTCTAAGTCTCTAGGATGTCCCTTCTACAAGACCATCATGAGTGAGCGCCGCTTCGCCTTTATTCAGAGGGCCCTACGTTTTGTCAGCATTGCCACGAGGGAGGAGCGTGTGACACATGACAAATTTGCTCCCATAAGGAATTTTTGGGACCAGGTCATTGCCAATTGCATTGCCAACTATGAACCCAGTGGGCATCTCACTGTGGATGAGCAGCTCCTCGGCTTCAGGGGACGGTGCCGTTTCAGGATGTACATCCCGAATAAACCAGCAAAGTAAAAAGTTTTATTTATTTATATATATATATATATATATATATATATATATATATATATATATATATATATATATATATATATATATATATATATATATATATATATATATATATATATATATATATATATATATATATATATATATATATATATATATATATATATATATATATATATATATATGATAGATAGATATATATGCAATATTTTTAATTTTTTTGATATATATGCAATTTTTTAAAAAAATTTTATAGGTCTAGTTTTGTTTCCTTTATATTTATTGTTTCTTTTATTTTGTTTTCTATATATTTATTGTTTCTTTTATTTTGTTTTCTTTATATTTATTGTTTCTTTTATTTTGTTTTCTTTATATTTATTGTTTCTTTTATTTTGTTTTCTTTTCTCTTAGGTATGGCATCAAGTTAGTTATGGCATGTGATGCAGACACGTTCTACATGTGCAATGCCATTCCCTACCTGGGCAAGGGAACTACCAATACAAGTACGCCCTTGGGAGAATACTTCACGTTGGAGCTAACCCGACCCTTCAGGAAGGCTGGGCGTATTGTTACGACGGACAACTGGTTTACTTCCCTGCCACTAGCCAAGGCTCTCCGTGAACGTGGGATGCATTTAGTTGGTACTATTCGTCCAAAACCGTACCTGCCTACTGTGTTGCTGTCAACGCCCATGGAATTAGGCGAATCTGTTGCCACGTATAATTACAAGGACAAGGTCACCGTTTTGTGCCAACGTGTCAAGCCGACGAAAAGGATCCAGATTCTTTCCACAGTTCATCACAATCCCACAGTTATTGAGGATCATAAAAGTCACATGCATATGTTTTATAATGCCACAAAGGGAGGAGTTGACACGTTCGATCAGATATGTTCTGCCCTGACCTGCAGCAGGAAGACCCGGAGGTGGCCCGTATGTGTCTTCTATGGGATTATCAATCTTGTTGTGAATAATTCCTTTTTTATCCACCAAAATTTGCCTGACAACACCTTGTATAACAGGAGGCAATTTTCTGCGGAATTGGCCATGGAACTCGCCCGTGATGCAGCACTTTCAAGACTCGCAAACAAGAGGTACCTCCCAAGGGACTTGACTTACCTCATTTGCTCTGTTTTTGCGGTACAAGAGCCCGAAGACGAGAGTCCAGACACTCCAAAACGAAGTGAGAAGCGCAACAGATGCCCCCTCTGCCCTTCTTCTTCTAATGTCAGGACCAAGCTTTTGTGTGGCAAGTGCCATAAGCCTGTTTGTAACTCCCATGTCAACTACACCTGCGACCAGTGCCAACTCAAGTAGTAAGTTTCACGAATTATTTTTCTTACCCGTTTATACTTACTAAAAACCATTTTTAACCTTTTTTCTGTCATCTAGGGTCATCATAGATTATTTATTTACCATTTTATTGCATATACATCAATTATTAGTACTCTTTCTAGATATGCCTTTCTTTTACGTCAATGGCGCACGGTACGTGTTACATTTGAACTAAGCTTTTGCCCAGTTTATATTAACTATATATAATTCCTAAGGTTTTGCCATCATCTGGGATCATTTTAGATGACTTTTGGAAAAATTCATCCAAATATAATAAGTATTACCACTATAAATATAGCATTTCTTTCACACAAATATTTTGTAGTGATTTTGCGTATACAAAAATTAACCGCTTTTTCTTTTCTTTACAGATCTGGCAGTTTTGCTGATATCAGCGATTTTTTTACGTCAAGTTGTGCACACAGGACTCTAGTTGCAGCACCCAAGTGGTTTTTTGTTCATTGTTTTATTTTAAAGTGTCCAGTGCAAGTTATTTAGGAAAAATTGTATTTTTATACTTATTTTCGTATTTATGTAAGTACAGTGTTATTTTATATTCAAAGTTTTTTTTCTCCTACACCAGTAGAAAGTAGACTCTTTAAACTAGTAAACTATAAAAAAAAAAAATTGTAAATTGGTATCCTCCCGTTAACCCCCCCGAAAGGGAGTGTAACACATATGACACCACTCTACCTGTTACGGGCGGGTTTGGCCACGCTACCTGTCCAGGGTTAAGAAAGGGATGGGTAACTTCACCTAGACTGTATGAGACGTTCAATTGTGACGTCTTATTATCGCTTCGGTGTCCCATATCAGTCGTAGGAAGTCTGATCTGTGTGGAGGGGGCTTCCCCACTCATGATAGGACCAGCAGAGTCTTGGGACTTTCGTGCTTTAATTTTTGTTAGAAAAGCGATTAAAGAGGGACCGATATCAGTCTTTTTTTAACTCTTCAAGCGTTTGATGCGTATTTTTTCCAGGCTCTCAACGCATCTTTCCGCTGTGCTCTTTGCACTAGGTCTATCACTATTGCAAACTGGGGAAAGTTTAGCGCTTGTCTTTGTTGGCGTCTTGGAAATCTGACTGATTACCTGAGTCTCTTGACAGACCTCGCGAGCTCCTTTTTTATTTCCAAAGGAGAGGAGAGTTGATGTGACTGTGGGCTTCAATGGTTTTTCAGCCATTGAAACTCTTGAGCTGGAGAAAGTCGACACTTCTAGAAGCTTATCTTGCATCCGTGATGTCCCGGGAACCGGGTCGTTTCCTTGAATGCACATTGGCCAGCCACTTCGGGTGCTGCCCACCCCAGCCTCTTGTTCAGGTATATAAATGCCTGAACCATTTCTAGGCTTGACTTTGACGTGACTAATTTTGCCAGTCTTATGAAGATACTTAGGACTGTGAGTACGATACGTATCTTTCCTAGAATGAATGTTACTATCTGTAACTTGAATTCTAGATAGGAGGAAGGGGGGTGGTTGACTGGAAGGTTCCGCAGGACACCTCTCAGATATGACAAGATTACAAACACCCCTTCTTGGGACAAGGTCCATATGTTCGGAAGGATTAACATTCAGAACTCGCGGTTTCCTATGGACTTGTTGAGTGGCGACAAGTTCAGAATGACTCAGAGATTTTTTGAGTACTTCTCGTGAACACTAAACAGTCTTCCCTGGAACTCGATGGGCTATAGTTTTCTTACCACCTGTATGCTCTATAGCTCTCAAGTATACTTCTCCAGGAGGATTTTGAATTGTAGGAGAAGGTAAGGAAATGATGGTGGGGACATTTCTGTTTCCCATTAAGGGCTCCTCTTGAATAGGCTTTGGAGTGGAGGATTGAAGGTCCTGCGATCCTGAAAGAATGTTCCTCCTAGCAGAAGCGTCTTCATGCTTCGAATAGTCAGTAGGTTTAGACTTTTGACCATTTGCCTGTGGCATCGTGGTCACTGGAATAGTTCGATGTTGTTGAGCAGCCAGAATATTCCCAGTATTTTCGATCTTCTTTTTAGGTTGGGGACCCACAACCATGGAAGATTTTTTCTTTGAAAGGATGCACCAATTTTGGAGAAGACTTATGTTCTCGATGGTGGCGTTCTTAATTACTTTCTTAATTACCTCGTGTGGGAAGAGGCCTTTACCCCAGATGTTGGAAGATATTAGCTTCCTCGTTTCATGTTTCACTGTTGCAGCAGCGAACACAAACTCTCTACATGCTCTCCTAGCCTTCATAAAGGCGTAAAGGTCCTTCACTAAGGTACCCATATGCATTTTGGCTATGACCATGAGCATGTCTGGGGTATTTTCGTAGGTTGAACACAACTCTATGTAGTTTTGTAGAGAAAGGGAGGTCACAAGTCTCTCCTTTGTCTCTTGTTCATTATGCAAGAGCAACTCAGATAATTTAGGGAGACATACATTAAATTGTCGACTTGCGACATCACCGTCTAATTTTCCTACTGAAAAAGTCAAATGGACTTCTTTCCAATTCTTTTCCTGTCCGGGAAAAGCTGGCGACAGAGGCTTGCACGCTTCGAGTGTGGGACATGGCTTACCCGCCTCCACCGCTTTGGCAACATATATAAATGCCTTCCCTGTAAAGGGGAATGAGAGTGAAGAAGGAGCAAGAAAGGAAGGGTGTCTGTTATTTAGTGAGAATACCTTCGACTCTGAATAACCCGCCTTTTTCAGACTACCTGAGAGGATAGTCTGTGCCTTATCTTGGTCGAGAATCCTGACCTCCTTTGGTTCTGTTCCTTTCCTTGAATTTGGTTCGTACTTCAGTCGAACCCAACAATTATCGAAAGCATCGAAGCTTGGCCAAAATTGAATTTTGTCCAAAGGAACAGCACCCATTTTCTCTGAGATGTAGAGATTGCCATTTAAAATCTGCATCTGCTCCGCAAACCTCCAGGGATTGGTTTTGGAGCATGTTGGTAGGTCTTGATCCATGGGTTGTTTAACTGACCCCTGGGAAGCGACAAGAGAAGCTTTGCGAGGCTCTATCTTGCGTTTTTATTCCTGCTTTTCGTTTTGTTTACGAAAGCCCTCTATCTGATTCTTCAGTTGGATACATAATTGTACCATTTTTTCCAATAGAGGAGTAGAAGACGAAGATGTCGACATCGATGGCTCTATAGCTGGCATAGGCGGAGGAAATTCCAACACGACATTTTTCTCTTCTACCTTTGGGCACTTCTTGCCCTCAATCCCAAAGGTTTTCTGGCCGTCAGGGGATGTAGTTGGCTCCTGAGGCACTAATATTTCCTTTCTTGCTTTCGGAAATAGTAGCTTACGCATCCTATCATTAGGTAGGAAGGGTCCCGGAGAGATTTTTTGGTAGCCTTTCACCCAGTTGCGTAACTTGTATTGAGCTGTATCCCTAGTCTCCGTAGACTCGGGATTTTCAAAACCTTCAGACATCAATGTCCGACATATATTGCAAACCTGTGGGTTCCAATAATATAGGGTTCCGGAAATAATATTGCAGGGGGCATGATACATGCAAGTATTATGACCGTAAAAATACTTACTCTTGGCCATAACAGAGGACTGCAGCACAAGGTATATGGTGTTCTTCCTGTAAAGAAAGGAAAACCAAATGAGTATACAAAGGATTATCTCCCTGATAATCAACATGCAAAGGTCATCTACAACAGGATAGCTTAGGATAGTAAGCTATAAAGGGATAGTAGGAGATACACACTTGTGTATCCCTGCAAGCAAATGCTGTTACCTCCCCTCAGTATTAACTACATGGGGGTTCCTCTATTGAGTAACTCCCAGTAGAAGGGCTCTTACCCCTAGGGGTAGAGAAGTACCAATTCACTGTCCCAGAATAATGTTAATACTGTGGGGTCAGGATGACTGATTCTCAATCAGAATATTGAAGAAAACTATTCATTCAATATATGAGCAGTACCAGCGGAATGCTCGTGCAAGGGTACCCAAGGTATGTTAGAAATTACTACTGTATAATGGTACTGTAGTTTTCTATTTGCAGTAAGTCTATATTGCAATTTACTGGCTACTGTACATCATATATTGTAGTCTAGTCATTATGCTGCCTTCATAGTAGCATATAACAGTACGGTCCATCTAGCATGAAGCCAGTTGGAAATGGGAATTGAAGACATATATTTGTATATCACACTCAGCCTATTTGCTGTAGCCTTCCTTGCAATATTAAAATATAGAGTTTCCTGATCAGGGAGACTCAAGGATAAAGGCTCTACCCTTTAAGGGTTAGGAGTGTATCACTTCTGCCTTGAAGTTATTTAATATTGTAGGGTAATCCGAATACTGATTTCTAATCAGGATATTGAAGAAATCATATCCATTCAATATGGGATTGGGTTCAGCAAATGCCTGTGTTGGATATCCAAGATATATTGGAAATAACTACTAGTATGAAATATATAGCAGTTTTCTATCTGCAGTATATTCTATACTGTAGATATACTGGCTAATTGTATAACATATACTGTAGTCCAGCCGGCATGTTGCCGGCATAGCTAGGTCTTGCTGGCATATCTAGTATGCTAGCTAGAGAGAGAGATTGCATGGAGGAAAGGCTACTTCTTTACTGTGTATGTATACAGTAATTATTGATGTAAAAGTCTCATTTTACTGCCTTTCATCCGAATAGAAGGTTCCAATGGAAGTGGAGAATGTGCCATTCAAGCTTCCATCCCGCTATAGTACTATTGCCGGTAAGGTGCCGCCAATACACTGCCGGCAGGCTAGCCTCCGGCAGTATCAGTACAGTCGGCATGCTGCCATCTAATCCAGCACTTATTTGTACTGGTCTGGCCGGCGGTAATCCGGCAACAGAACTCATGAATAACAGTCCAAGGGAGAACTGAGGAACCTTGGGGATAGCAAGGGACTTCACACTCTCAGCCATCATGACCGCCGGCAGCCGCCAACTGCCGGCAGCCGCCAGTTGCAGCAGCCGCCAACTGCCGGCAGCCACCAGCTGTCGGCAGCCATATTGGCTGCTGACAGTCATTGGCTAATGGTAAGGACCATAGCTGCCGAAAGATGATGTGGTTGCCAGCAGTATGCATTGTCGTCAGCCAATGTCATGGCTAGAGAGGGAGTCTGGCCGGCTCCAGCAACCTACCGGCAATGGTAAAGTTGCAAGATGCCGGCCCAAAGAAAGATAATGGCTCGGCCATCAAAAGTGGACAGAGGGGTAGGGAACTGGGTCCTGTATAGAGTGTGAAAGGAATTGGCAAAATTGTCAGTCCCACCACCTGTTAAAAGAAACTCTGTTACAGTATCGGCAGAATCCTAGGTGATAGGAGAGTTTCAGTTCTCCATCCTAGAGATTGCCGACACAGTTAAGGGGATGGCGGCACTGCCGCCTCCTCTCAGCACGGGAGAAACAGAGTTCAAGTGCCACGTCCTCCTAGGCAAAAGAAGATCACTCTTCAGCCTAGAGGACTGCGGCGAAGGACTAGTCTTAAAGTCGCAAGGAGAAGATGGTATCCCACCACAACTTCAAGTGCGGCTAGGGAGGGCTAACCTCCATTGCCGGCAGCCTAGCCGGCAGGGGAATGATGGTATTCTACAACCCATTCGCCCTTCCGGCAGGTCGCCGACATAAGACTAAATACTCTGAGATTCTGACTAAATCCCAAAACCTGCTGGTATACCACAACCAGCGGTTTAAGGGAAGAGGCAGGAAAAACCCTAGGTTAGTCATGTCTGAATAAAATTCAAGGCACGGCTATTATGGTGGTAGCCTGAAGCTACACTCAGAGGGAAAGAGATTACCCTTAAATCTCCGAAGAGATGTGTAATGTTTCATAAAATTCTAGGAGGTATCAGTCTCTGCTGAATTGAAAACAATACACAAGGGTAACCGGGGGATGTCTGAACGTATAGTAAAACGCCTAGGTTAGAATACCTAGGCGAGACGAGATCTCGGTTACCTAAATCACCGAAACTCTAACTAGACAATCGACAGAGAAAGGAAAATTATGCACATTATCAAATCTTTACGAGAAAATTTACCTAAATAGCTAAATAATTAAAATAATTAAAAAAGGCTATTTAAACTGGAAGTCGTTCTGCTATCTAAATAACACATGCCTAACGAACGATGGCGCTCATGGCGCCTCCAGTAACTGGCCTAGCTCTTAAGCACAATAAATTACTCTAATTTCATTGTGAAACAGGAGCTAAATTATACTCATAGTAAAGACCCGATACTCAACTTTCTAGAGGCGGAAGAAGATGGAGAAAGCATAATTATATTCATTTAAAACGATCGAAAAGTTAGATCAGCAGGGAATACCACCGATCGAAATCGCTACAAAATAAGGAATGTCCGCCATCGTGGGAATGGCGCTGTTATCATACTCAATAGTAGTACGAGAACGGGGTAGCCTTGATACGGCTCCCTTTTATTTTGCCATACCTCCTCGAAGCGTAAACACTATTAGGGGTGCAGATTGCTATGTGGCGTGTCAAGAATACTTCCTCTGATATTTTGCGATATCCTTGAGAGAAAATTTAAGGATATTCGCGCCAGGAGTTAGAATTCTGGATACCTAAAAGTAAAATTGTCTGGGAATATCACTGTAGTACATATATCCCTTAGGAAGCTACTTTAAGGAACTTCTATCAGGACGACATGGCTTGAGCCTAAAAAAATATAGTAATATTCCCAGAGAATTTTACCTTAGGGTATTCAGAATTCTAACTCCTGGAGCGAATATCCCTAATTTACTCCTATAGGGATATTGCATAATATCAGAGGACATATTCTTGACACGCCATAGAGCTATCTTCACCCCGAATAGCGTTAACGCTTCGAGAGGGAAAATATGGCAAGAAACGAAAGGGGAGCCGTTATTAAGGTACCTCTCCTCCCCGTTTCGAGTCTGTATATGACGTCATCAATGGGGCCATGTTTATTCCTTGTAGGTGCTGCAGATACTGTACCATTAGGAGGGGTCCTTTAGCCCTTTTTATAGAAAGGAAGGGCGGGTCCATTAGGACGACGTGGCTATCTCACCCAAACGTAGAATTTTTGCATCGCTCAAAATCGTTTTTTTGGGCTTGCGCCATGTCGTCCTCATGGAAGTTTACCATAGAAATACTGTATCTGTGGATTTTTATTATGTGCCTTGTCCTCAAGACAGAATTTCCTTGGTCGATTTAGACCTAGAGACCTATGATGTTACCGTCATACATCATTCCTTCTAAACATAAACAATATTAGAGCTTCCTGACCCCTACAGGGTAGAGTCATGCTAGACTCTGGAAAAGTCTCGAGGAATACACATTACCTATGGATGCTCAGCAGACAAACCAGTATATTGGTCTCGACCTATACCTTCTAAAGCAAAGATTGTATTGAAAACTCACCAATGTGCGTATGTAATACTGACACCTCCCCCGGTATCCAGAATTTGACTTATGTACCAACCAAAGGTTTGTATCCATAAAGGAACAAAGATTATATATCAGTTATCGCCAAAATCAATGAGTGTTTGTCTGCACGACGGAACAGTCTTTCAAGATTTTCTTTTATTATTAAACCATATCCAAAGGCTTAGGTGTAATGCTCAATATATAATTCATAAAAATTAACCTGGGGCGAATAAGACGCAAAGTTCATTTAGAAGTAGTTTTTTGACAATCAATAGATTAATAGATCAATCAAAATTAATAGAGAGATATAAAATGTGAATGGAATAAATTGAAGCATAAAGATAACAGTAATACAGGAAATACTTGTTTCATCTGAAAAGGAAACATATAAATACCACTTTAAAACGAAAATGTTAATAATTTTCATTAATTTCTGTCATTACTGTCTATTCACACTTACATAAAAAAGGATGGCAAACATGTTATGCATTATGCTTATTTCCCCTTTGTTTATGGAACAGTCCGTAAGGACACCTTAGCGGCCTTTCACTTAGCATGTTTTACCGTCTATGGACCACACACACACCTTTGAATTAATCGTCCAAATTAATTTCACTGTTCCTCGCAGAACTAAGGAACAGGTTTAAGAACACTACCTGCTGCTGCCACAAACTTCTTCAATTCCTCTACCTGCTTCGCGTAATGCGTAAAAAATACTCTGGATGACTTCCAGCCAGTGTACGAGCGAAGGTGTTTGAAGTCCATATTGTTAAAAAAGTTCAGGGATGATGCAGTTTCTTGGATCATGACCTGCGGGTGTACTGTCCGAATCCGCTCTGCGAATAAAGTAGGTGATCTTCGGCCTTAATTGTCTCAGAGACATATTCGAACCAGAAGTTTCTCCCTTAAAAAGCTGTCCTCCCTTAAAGTCTGAAGTTTTACGAAGATAGACCTTTAGGCACTCTACTGGACATAGAGAGACATCTTCCTTTAGAGGGTATATTCTCCAGGGACCCCACCTTTTGGTGGGTAGCTCATATTTGGCAAAAAACGTTGGGTCAGGAAAAAGATTCAGTTCTCCCCCTTCTACGAACTGAATATGATCCTCATCTCGCGAGAGGGCCACTATTCCGCTAACTCTGGCCCCCGAAGCTAGTGCAAATAGAAATATAACTTTTTGGGTCAAATCTTTCAGAGCGCAATCTTCGTTGTTCAACAATGAAGTGAACTGAAGAACCTTATCCAAAGACCATGAGATGGGTTTCGGAGTCGCTGCCGGCCTGAGTCTAGCACAGGCCTTAGGAATCTTGTTAAAGATTACATTATAGAAGTAGACCTGGAAGGCGTACAATAAGGGTCTTGTCAAGGCAGACTTACACGTAGATATTGTGTTGGCTGCTAAACCTTGTTCATGAAGGTAAATAAAGAAAGATAGACAGAAATCCATCAAGATTTCTTTTCGATTCTTCGCATTGACAAAGGACACCCATTTCTTCCATGACGACTCATATTGTCTTCTAGTATATTTGGATTTATATTCTTCTATGAAGTTTATACTGACTCTCGAGATCCCGAATCTTTTCTTCACCGCTGAGGAAAGAAAATCATGAGATGAAGATTTCGGGTTTTCTGTGATGAAGCAAAGACAGTCGACTTCTGCACTAGCTGAGTCAGAACTGAATCCGACAACGGCACAAACTTCAGCCGTAGTTCTAACGCTAGAGGAAACCAGACGCTGTTTGGCCACTTGTGAGCCATTATCGTGGCTGTTCCCCTGAATGATCACAGTTTGTCGAGAACTTTCAGTAGAAGGTTGGATGAAGGGAACAGGTAAATCCTGGACCATCTGTTCCTATCGAGGAACATTGCATCCACTGCTTCCGCTAGAAGATCCTCGTACGGGGCCACGTAACGATGTATCTTGTTGTCGCTCGTCACAAAGAGGTCTATCTGCAGTTCTGGGACTTGACGTAACATGAAGGAGAACGATCCTGCGTCTAGGGACCATTCTGACTCTATTGAAGTGAACCTGGATAGAGCGTCCGCCGTCACGTTGCGGAACCCTTGAAGGAGAACTGCTGATAAGTGCCATCTCTTCCTTTACGTCAAACAGAAGATGGCCAACATCACTTGGTGATTTAAGGTGATCTCAAACCTTGGCGATTCAGGCAACTCACCATCACCTTGCTGTCCCAGTGGCGAGGAGATAATTTCTTTAGTGTAAGAAATACTGCCATGGCTTCCAGAATGTTGATATGAAAGGTCTTGAATAGATTGGACCAAGCTCCTTGGACTTTCCTTTCGGTGAGAGTGACCTCTCCCTCCTTCCTTTGAAGCGTGTGTGTAGATGATGACTGAAGGTGAAGGTGGCTGAAGAAGTACCGATTTCTTCAGGTGCTTAGCTTTGGACCACGGCTTGAGAAGCGATTGCAATCGAGTCGGTAATGGTCGTCTCAGATCTCTTCGAGTGTTTGATGCGTATCTTTTCCATACTGCTGTTGCATCCTTTAGCTGTGCTCGTAGCACTGGGTCTGTCACTGAAGAAAACAGTAGAGAGCCCAGCACTCTTTCCTGTTTGCCTCTTGATATCCGTTTGGATTCCAGAAGTGTCTTGATAGATCCCGCTATCTCTTTCCTTTTCTTTAGTAGAATGGAAAGTCGATGTGACTGTAAATCCAAGTGGATTCCCATCCACTGAAACTTTTGAGCTGGAGATAGTCGAGACTTTTTGGTGTTGATCTTGAATCCTAGATGTTCCAAGAACTGGACCACTAGCCTGAAAGCCTGCATGCATTCGGTCTTGGATGCTGCCCACACCAGCCAATAGTACAAATAGGCCATTACTTGGACACCATTTAGGCGTAACTGATGAACGGCTGCATTTGCAAGCTTCGTGAACATCGTTGGGACTATGTTTAGCCCGAAGGGCATGGCTCTAAAGGCATAAAGTCTTCCTTGAAGCTTGAAACCTAGGTAGGAGGAGAGTCAACGGTTGATTGGGACGTCCCAGTAGGCATATGCCAAGTCTGTCGAGACAGTGTAAGCCCGTTTGGGCAACTGGGTCCTTATGTGTTGAAATGTTAACATCCTGAACTTAGAGTTTACTATAAATTTGTTGAGAGGTGACAAGTCCAGAATGACTCTGAGTTTTTCTGAGTCCTTCTAGGAAACACAAAACAGCCTTCCTTGGAACTTGATGGACTTTACTCTCTGAATTACTCTCTTCTCCAAAAGTTCCTGTATATATTCTTCCAGGACGTGGATGGAGTGCTGGAAGAATTGTGGGAATAGAGTTGGAGTGCTGTTCCAGTTCAAACCTAGTCCGTTCTTGATTAGGCTCTGGGCCCAGGGATCAAAGGTCCATCGATCCCGGAATAAATACAATCTCCCTCCTACCAGGAGCATCTCACTTTTGCTGTGGACCTGGGGGCTTGCTTCCTTGACCGCGTCCTCCTCTGTATCCCCTACCTCTTGAGGGGCGTCTAGAGGAACCTCTTCCTGATCCTCTAGGTTTCGGACGAAATGTTGTTGATTGCCTCTCGAAAGCTGGGTTAAAGGCAGGCGACTGTGTCGCTACTGGATGAAGTACCAACTGGTACGTAGTTGGAGGCTGTGCCAACATCTGGGGCACCGCGGTCGTAGGAAGTTGTTGTTGTTGTTGTTGTTGTCTGTAAGGCGTGGCCGGCCGAGAGGGTAGCCTAGGCTTCTTTGTCTTCCTCATATGTTGGGGATCCTCATCCAGTGAAGACTTCCTCATGAGAGATACGCCCCACTTTTGGAGAAGGTTCCTATTCTCCGTGGCGGCCTTGTCTACTACCTCTTTGAACACATCGCTTGGGAAGAGGTCCTTACCCCAAATACTGGATGAGATCAGTTTTCTGGGTTTTTTCTTACCACAGCCGAGGCGAACACGAACTCTCTAAAAGCCCTCCTAGCTTTGATAAAACTGTACAAATCCTTGCTTACAGTGGCTAAATGGGTTTTGGCCACTACCGTAAACATCACTTGGTTATTGGGGTCACTTGCCATTATCTCCAGAGTAGTCTGTAGAGACATGGACGCAGCAAATGTTTCTTCAGTCTATTGCTCCTAACGCAAGAGAAATTCAGACAACTTCGGAAGGTCCTCACCGAACTGACGTCCGGCAATATCTGCTTTCAACTTCCAGACTTAGAAGGTAAGGTGGACTTCCTTCCAGTCTTTTTGGTCCATAGGTAAGGTCAGGGATAAAGGCTTGGACTTTTCCGATGAGGGTCATAGCTTCCCTGCCTCGACCGCCTTTAAGGCTGCCTTATACCCTTTCTCCATAAAGGGGAAGGCTCTGGTTGGAGAAGCCACAAACGAGGGGTGCTTCTTACTCAACGCTGGTACCTTCGAGTTGGTGAAGCCCCTCTCTTTCATCGAGCTAGAGAGTGAAACCTGTGCTTTACCATGGTCAAAGACTATGACCTCCTTTGGCCCCGTCTCCTCCTTTAAGGCTGGTTCCTTCCTGAGACGGACATAGCAGTCCGGACAAGACTCGTTGCTGGGCCAAAATTCCACCTCTCCAATAGGGACTAATCCCAGATTCTCCGAGATGACAATCTTTCCAATTTTCATCGCCATGTGTTCGGCATACCACCACGGGTTTGCATCCGAACACAAAGAAAGGTCTTTAACGCTGATCTTCTTCTGAGGCCCGCGTGATGCTGCGAGTCTACACATCTCCAGCTTCATCGCAGCTTCTTTCTCATCATTTCTCTTCTGCATTTGTTGAATCATTTCAACAATAGAAGAAAGAGACCTTCTCAGTTCCTCTGGGATAGCAGAAGTTGTCTAGGGAACTGGTTTTGGGGGCAGAACTGATGGACCTTGGGTCAGCTCCTCTTCCTGACCTTCTGCGAGAAGGTCGTTTCCAGTATACTCCGACACTTCTGACATCCTATCATCCAGTTGGATGTCCTGTAACGCGTCCGAGACCTCCGAATCTATCTGAATCTAAATGAGGCTGAGGAATTACTGCATGCGAAGATGCCCTGGGGTAAAGATAGGCCCGCATATTCTCACTTGGAAGGTATGGCCTCGTGGTGTTTTTCTAAAAACCCCTAACCCAATTACGCAACTTTTCCCTAGCTGAATCCCTTGACTCTGCCGACTTAGGAGAGTCAAATGCCTCAGTAATCAGGTTAGTACATACGTCACATACCTGAGGGTTCCAATTCTTGAGATTGCCTTTGGAGACTGCGCAGTGAGCATCCTTCCTGCACAGCTCATGTCCGCTGAAGTTCTTACTGCGGACGTTACAAAACATACTCCCGCACTTGGGTTGGTCCTCCTATAAAGAGAAGAGATTCCAATAAGTATCCCGTGAAAAGCTTCACAAAGTTTATTATACAATTTAATATTATTATAGGTAGCTTAGGATAGATAAGCTAGAAATGAAAAAAGAAAGACACATGCATGTATTTCCTGCCAAGCCAATTGCTGTGACCTCCCATAACATTAAAACTTTGGTTAATTCTTATTCTAGAAAACCTTTGGAATTTGTTATCCTCTAAGGATATATAAGTGTAACTCAACACCAGTTTCCAGAAGTTTTAATATTAGAGATTTTAGTATATTTAAAGAAAGAACTCACTTTCTTTATATTTTACGGTCTCACAGTAGGCTGTATATGACAACACATTGTATGTTGGAAATTTTTTTTATTAGAGTATAATCTATACTGTAGTTTTCTTATTGCATTATGTACTATACTGCAAAATACTGGCTACTGTATAATCATATACTGTAGTGCCGGTCAGCATATGCCAGCTGACAAGTACCTGGGTACAATTCCAATGTATACTACCTTTGGAAGTAGTGGGAGGCAGATCACTGGTCTCTGGGTGCCGGCCTGCAATCTCTGGCGGCCGGCAGAAGGTAATAAGCCAGCAGCAGACTGCACCCCGGCTGCCGGCCACTAATCGTAGTGGCCGGCAGAGTAAAAGGTGTGCAGCCAGTTGCCGGCAGGCCGCGGCTGATTGCAGTCTATGCCGGCCGGCGACATTTAATAAACCAGAGATATACAGCACACCCGGCTGCTGGCCGCTAAGCCGGCAGATGGGGACCCGATGGTACTATACACTAATGAGAGGAAGGTATGGATGCCGTGCTGTAAGGCGGCACTGCCTTACTGCCTTCCATCCATAATGAGTGAACAAATGGAAGGGGAGAATGTCACATTCAAACTTCCATCCATCCATAACCTGCCGGGCTCTACCAACAGACATATGGATGGTAGACCAAGAGAGGTGTGAAGAACACTCCAAAGAGAGAGGGAGCTTCTGCCGGCCAGCAGATCCTTGCTGGCCGGCAGAAGTGTAAGCCAGTCCTACAAACTACCCTATACTAGGGTCGAATGTAGTACGGTGGCTAGGGTTTTGTGATGGCTAGGCCATCACCAAAGAACAGAAGGGGAGGGATGAGGGTCCTATAAGATGAGGAAGGGTTAGCCCTTTAGCCTACCCTACCTCACCTAACAAACTCCGCTCTAGTATACGACTATCCTTAGTGCTAAGAAAACTCATCGTAGCCTAGGGTAGCCAAATACAGCAAAGAGGTTGGCAGCACCTTGCCACCTCCAGTAATATAAGAAAGGGGTTTGGTGCTGTTATTTCCCCGGGCAATGGAGAATTCTATTCTCCAACCTAGGGTAAAAACAGCAAAAAAATAGTCTGCTAAACCACAGAAAGAAGGAATCATCTCGTACAGACACCTTCGGGTGTGGCCTAGGGAGGTCTAGCCTCACATGTCTGCAGCCTAACCTAGCAAAGGAATTTCATTCGCTTTGTCAGGCAGCTACAGACCCCAGAGAGAATACTCTGATGTTCTGACTAAGCCC
>NC_090728.1:121719933-121727433 GCF_036898095.1 Palaemon carinicauda | reverse complement strand
TGAATGGTGTAGTGTATCATGTCGGCAAACGAAAGTCACAGTAACACCATATATCTTTAACAGACGAGGACGTAGTGGATAAAATTTCATCCCCACCACGAATAAACTGGGCCTCAGTAGGGGAATAGTAAAATTTTTGTCCTTTTGTGTTAATTTACTTTGAACCCATTATGACGTTATTAACTACTAAGTGCAATGCCAGTTAAAAGATGCAAAAGACACTCAGTCATAATGTAAAGTATTTTCTGCTTATGTTTTACTATCGCAGAATGGTACGCTTATGAATGAGTACTTTTGAAAACTTTGTTTCATTTAGAGTTTATTATAATTACTGTGTTATGACATTTAAATTTGATGCAAGAATGTAATCATTATCAAAGAAACTCTTTAATTTCCTTTAATTTTATTATCTTGATATTTTTCAATGTAATAGATTTAATTAAGCAGAATGACAAATCTCTCATCTTTATATTATAAAGGAATTAAGAGCTACAAACATATTTAAGAAATACAAGCGAATAATTAAAGAGAAAATAGAATCAATGAGAGAAGTTATGTTTCGGAACGTGAAGTTCGTAAGAGTTGTGTACATGTTACATGCTAATGTATTACTCGAATGTTTTAAGTCCACGATCCAACTGCCGGTCTAACTGGGCTATTTCTATTGTAACAATTGGTATGCTAACTGCTTGTACCTGTAGTTTAGATAGAATATAAAAGTGGGAGGAATATCATTACTCTTTGATAGGATATTTCACAGTTAAACCAAATAACGTTTCTCATATGTATTAAGACTGAACTAAAAATAAGAAAAAAGGAATGTAATAAGGAAATGTATAAATTACAAGAGAAGTAAAGATCAAATACAATATGACATTTCAAAAACTGTTAGAAGTTTGAACTTTTGAAATTCTGCTGATACAACTACCCGATTAATAAGGTCATTCCACAACTTGGTCACAGCTGAAATAAAACTTCTAGAGTACTGTGTAGTATTGAGCCTCATGATGGAGAATTGACAACATATCTAGTACGACGAACCGGATAATACTATTCGAAAAAATCTGAATGAAAAGTATGGTCAGAATTATGAAAAATCTCATGCAACATGCATAACGAGCTAACTGAACACCGATGCCAGAGATTAATATCTAGAACAGGAACAAGAAATTAGGTGGACAGTAAATTCCTGCCCAACATAATAAGATGAGAATCCGCAGCTGAAGACCAGACAGGAGAACAATACTAAAAAAAACGTTATAATGAAAGAATTAAAACACTTCAGAAGAGATTAATCATCGAAAATCTTACAAGACATTCTCAATAAGCCAATAATTTGTGCAATTGACAAAAAGAGATCCCTAATGCGTTTCTCGGAAGTGAATTTGTGAATCACACTTATAATTTTAAAACAGTCAGAATGAGTTATAGATACGTTATTGGTGCTAGGTTCCGAAGGTTGAGGAGCCATTGTCCTCGAGTTTTGTTAGAATTCAACTTCAAGACCCATAACTTCCACCATCGAGTAATTTTAGCCAGATCTCATTAAGGAATTAAGCAACCCCAGATCTACAGTCAGGAGTTGAAATTGATGTAAAGAGAGAAGCATCATCTGCACATGCAACGAGCTTGTTTTCTAGGCCAAACCATATGTCATTTTATATTGCAAAAATAACACCACAGTGAGGAACACCAGGTATCACATCCACTACGGTGTCCATCAATAACCACTTTTTGCTTTGCAATATATTACTTAAAAATCTAATATTGGTGCAAAGAAAAGACCCAACCACTCCCACCCACTGCTTGAGGTTGAAAACAGGGGCCTCATGAATAACACAGTCAAAGGCAGCACTAAAATCAATGCCGTCTATACGAACTTCCTGACCACAATCAACGGATTTTTGTACAGCATTGGAGAGTATAAAAAAGGCATCACATGTTCTAAAGCATGCAAGGTATCACACACACACAAACACACACACACATACACATACACAGATAAAATGGTGCTTTTTCAGAGTACATGTCCATACAGAAGGAAGATCATGGAATCAGCCATCATAAATCAATCAAACACAATGAACCTATCCTGGAGCCAATGGAAAGCTGAAACAGTGGACAATACTCTTCTTAACACTATCATTAAGAAGATAATCCACAGAGACTGACCACCAGATATGCATCAGAGGTCAAGACATCGTCCGAAGAGGCACCTGGATGTAATTAGAATTGGCTAATCCTTCTAGCATTTATAACAACTGTAGAACAATTGGAAACATTGTGGGGGATTTATTTTTGCTTTATTTTAATTTTTTTTGCCAAATCCTGAGAGAGAGAGAGAGAGAGAGAGAGAGAGAGAGAGAGAGAGAGAGAGAGAGAGAGAGAGAGAGAGAGAGAGAGAGAGAATTTCATTTGCTTTCGTTTTGCTAAATCGCGCGAGAGTGTGTGTGTGTGTGTGTATGTGTGTGTGTATGTGTGTTTGTGTGTCCGCGGTGCGCGCCGAAAAAAAAGTGGTAGTTAGCGAATGATTATTTGTAGTGGGAAAGACTGTCGGTATAGTTGAGGTTGTTTGTTTATGTTTTTAGTTAGGTTACGACAGTGGTGAATGTTTCGGAGCGAATGCTTTTTTTATTTGACTGCAGCTTAAGGCAGTTGTGTGAGTGCTGGATAACTATTTATATATATTTTTCTTATCAGCGTTGGAAGTGTTTTTTTTTATTTTCTAAGTAAGTACAGTTTTGTTTATCTTTGCTTGTCGTGATTGTGAATGATAAGAACAATTTATTATTTATCTTTGATTATAGTGCGATAGTTCAGTTAGTTAGGAGTATTCATAAGTGTTTTTCTTTTTTACATTGGCAGGCCGTGATTCCTCCTTTGAGAGAGATATTTTGAATATTGATTGATGACCTGGCTTGATATAAGGGACTTGGAACTGTCTGCTATTTTAGATTTGGATATAATTGGTAATGACTTGGCTGTAATAAGGAATTTTCGGATGATGATGATGAGGATGACGATGATGACATCCCGGACCCCAATTAGGGAGGCAGTGGTGACAATTTGCCACGCAGTGGATTGTTGACCACAAAGCTGTGGTAGTTGCCTATAAAAGACTGTTGGCCCTTGTGTGGACGAAGGTGTCCACTCAGAAATATAAAATATTTCTGTTTATCTTTGTGGTTGTGGTATATTTTAGCGTTCAAGTTTTGTTAGGGTTTATTTGATTGCGGAAGTTTTTTTTATTAATGTTTATTTTGTGTTAAGTTAAGATTGTATTACTGAGTTGTGATTATTTTTTTTGGTTATGAAATTTGGTTGGTGATTTTTAGTATTAAGTGATTGTTTTTAGTATTAGGAAATATAGTTCTAAAGTTATGTTTTGGTTTGTTTTTTGTCCTTTTGTCCAAGAGTCCCGATGCTGATAACGTGAGGGGAAAGTTTGTATTGAGGAGACATTGGTCTGTTTAGAGTAATTCAAGGGTGTTGGGGTTGTTTTGCAACATCCCGCCACATTATTTTGGCACCCAAACAGGGACAGCCGAGGTGGGATTGAAGCTGGACTCTTTGATGAAGGATTGAATTAGGTTAAGAATTTAGATATAAGGTTGATGAAAAATGGAGGAGCAATTAAGGGTTTTGAAGAAGGAATTGCGGCTGAGTAAGGAGCGTGAGGAGAGGTTGCTTGTAGAGAATGAGAGGTTGCACTGGGATAATGAGGCGATGCAGAAGGAGCTTAGGGAGTTAAAGGGAACTGTAGAGAGTGGAAGAATGTGTTGAGATGAGGATGAAAGAGAATGAGGAACGAATGGAGAACCGATTGGAAGTTATGATGGGGCAAGTCATGGGGATGATGAAAACTATAATGGGTGAAGGTGCAGTCGGAGGAGTGTCCTCAGCTTCGGGTAATGGGTTGGTAGTGGAAGAGAAGGTTAAGGTAGGTGATAATGGGAAAGGAAGTGATATTGATAGTAGTAATAGTGATGGTGATATTGAAGATAAGGGAATTAGGCATAGTAAGGATGAACAGAAAGGTGAGAGGAAAGATGAGAGGAAAGGTAAAAGTGATGTGAAGAAAGAGAAGAAAAAGTATCAGGCTGATAGCAAGGACGATCGTGAATGGGTTAAAGTAGTAAGTAAGAAAAAGGGTAAGAAGGGAATGGTTAAGGATAGGAATTTAAGTGTGGAAGTGGATTCATTATATTCAAATGAGGAAGAAGGTAACAAGGGAGTAGACAGTGATGATAGCAGTGAGAATGAACGTGATGTGTGTAAGACTGTGTTTATGAGAGAGGTACCTCGGTGTGAAAGGTTCAATGAGCATAGCAGTAGGGATGTATATGATTTTTTCAAGGAGTATGAGAGGTATTGTCAGGATAAGTATGGTGATAGTAAAAGAGTTTGGGCTAGGGAGTTAGGAGAATATTTGACTGGGTATTTGTTGACGATGTATGGAGTGATAATGAGTTTAGGGGACGTTGATTATGAAAGCGTGAAAAAGAGAATAATTGAGCAGGTAAAACGTATGAAAGGGAGTGTTAAGTATAAGCGTAAGAATGATTTTGATGAAGCACGGATGAATGCAGGAGAAGCGATATCGATGTATGTATGTAGGTTGGAAACTTTAGCTAGGAAGAAGTATGGGGATGAAGGTATAAATGAGAATAAGGAGTTAATGAAGAAGTTTTTGGCTACTGTACCCGAGAATGTTGCTGAGTTTGTTAATTTGAAACCGAAGGAGAAATTGAGGTGGACGCAAGAGAGATTGACATGGGATGATATACTAGAGATAGTTGAGGATTATGAGTTAGATAGGTGCATGAAAGAAAGTAAATCTGTGAGTGTAAGAACTGGAATGGATGAAAGTGTAATAGAGTTTGGTAGTTATAAGGATGCAATTTTTAGAGGGCCAATGTGGGTAGCTGATAGTGTAGTAGATAGGAGTGTTAGGGCGAGTAATGTGGGAATACCTGTAAGGACAAATGAAGGGTTTAGGCAAGGGAATCAGGTTTGGAGGGATAGTCGTGTCCGTAATGAAAAGTGTTATAGGTGTGGAAAGGAAGGTCATAAGAAGAATGAATGTAGATGGGCTCTAGGTGCTTGTTTTGGATGTGGTGAGGTAGGGCATAGAATTAGCGAGTGCAAGAAAGAGAAAGGGGTAAAATGTTATCGGTGTGGTATGACTGGGCACATAGCGAGTGGATATCGTAGTAATCGTATGAATGTGATTTGTGGTAATTGTGGTAAGGATGGTCATTATGCTAGAATGTGCAAGGAGCCGCGGGGTAAGTGTAGTGAATGTGGTGCAGATGGGCATGTAGCTAGAGTATGTAGGAAGAAGGGATTAAGTCAGCCAGGATGTTCGGGAAACTAGAGTGTAAGAGGGTTCAGCTGGGTGAGTCCTCCTGTGTGTGCGGAAGGAATAGGATCAATGTTTGTGAGAATGGGATGAATAATTGGTTGGAAATGAGCAAGTATGAATCTAGTATGCATGAGAAGTTAGGGCTGGAAAATAAACAATTAGTGTTAGTTGAATATAGGAAAAAGAGGCGTTTGAAAGTTTTAAGTAAGGATGAAAAAGGGGAAAATTTTGTAAGTAAAAGTGAGAATAGAAATAAGTATGACAAGGGTGTAAATGTGCAAGTGTGTATGGAAGATAAATGTGTTAATACAGATGAATCATGGCTGAGTATGAATGATACCTATAGTGTGTGTGGCTTTTCATTAGGTGATGTAAAAGAAAGGATGACGAATGCGAGAGTGAGAGATAGGAGAATGATTAGTAGTATGAATGAATCTTTTGCTAAAGTTGAGAATGTTTTTGATGAAATTGATGAACTGTTTACAGAAATGAGTGTAATTTTAGGGCCAGATGAGAACGAGGTAGATATGATTGTACATGATATATTAGATGATAGGCATTTAGATAGGAATAGTGTTAATGTAGCGAATGATGGTGATAAGGAAGAAGTGAATGAGAGAGTATATGGAGGCCTAGTTACTCGGAGTAGAGGTCCCATTCCCGACTGCGACTGGGTAATGAAAAAAATATTGTAAGTTTTGTGTGAGTAGGATTTGGCAAAGTAAGGGGGGAGGAATGTGGAGGATTTATTTTTGCTTTATTTTAATTTTTTTTTGCCAAATCCTGAGAGAGAGAGAGAGAGAGAGAGAGAGAGAGAGAGAGAGAGAGAGAGAGAGAGAGAGAGAGAGAGAGAGAGAGAGAGAGAGAGAGAATTTCATTTGCTTTAGTTTTGCTAAATCGCGCGAGAGTGTGTGTGTGTGTGTGTGTGTTTGTGTGTGTGTATGTGTGTTTGTGTGTCCGCGGTGCGCGCCGAAGAAAAAGTGGTAGTTAGCGAATGATTGTTTGTAGTGGGAAAGACTGTCGGTATAGTTGAGGTTGTTTGTTTATGTTTTTAGTTAGGTTACGACAGTGGTGAATGTTTCGGAGCGAATGCTTTTTTTATTTGACTGCAGCTTAAGGCAGTTGTGTGAGTGCTGGATAACTATTTATATATATTTTTCTTATCAGCGTTGGAAGTGTTTTTTTGATTTTCTAAGTAAGTACAGTTTTGTTTATCTTTGCTTGTCGTGATTGTGAATGATAGGAACAATTTATTATTTATCTTTGATTATAGTGCGATAGTTCAGTTAGTTAGGAGTGTTCATAAGTGTTTTTTTTTTTATATTGGCAGGCCGTGATTCCTCCTTTGAGAGAGATATTTTGAATATTGATTGATGACCTGGCTTGATATAAGGGACTTGGAACTGACTGCTATTTTAGATTTGGATATAATTTGTAATGACTTGGCTGTAATAAGGAATTTTCGGATGATGATGATGATGAGGATGACGATGATGACATCCCGGACCCCAATTAGGGAGGCAGTGGTGACAATCTGCCACGCAGTGGATTGTTAACCACAAAACTGTGGTAGTTGCCTATAAAAGACTGTTGGCCCTTGTGTGGACGAAGGTTTCCACTCAGAAATATAAAATATTTCTGTTTATCTTTGTGGTTGTGGTATATTTTAGCGTTTAAGTTTTGTTAGGGTTTATTTGATTACGGAAGTTTTTTTATTAATGTTTATTTTGTGTTAAGTTAAGATTGTATTACTGAGTTGTGAATAATTTTTTGGTTATGAAATATGGTTGGTGATTTTTAGTATTAAGTGATTGTTTTTGGTATTAGGAAATATAGTTCTAAAGTTAAGTTTTGGTTTGTTTTTTGTCCTTTTGTCCAAGAGTCCCGCTGCTGATAACGTAAGGGGAAAGTTTGTATTGAGGAGACATTGGTCTGTTTAGAGTGTTTCAAGGGTGTGGGGGTTGTTTTGCAACATCCCACCACAACATCCTTTTGCTTTCCTATATGAATCGTCACTGTCCAATGTATTCTTCATTTTTACTTTACTTCACTTTACATAGCAAGTGCAAAGTTAATGTTATTGGAGTCCTGTCAAATGAGTTTCCAATGAAAAATGGAATACTCCAAGGAAATGT
>NC_090728.1:121704933-121717433 GCF_036898095.1 Palaemon carinicauda | reverse complement strand
ACTGGGATGTGTTTGTCCTGACCCGGTAACCAGAGTGACTGGTTTTTGGGTTTGGGGCAGAACATCAAAGTTTCTAATCTGTGGTCTGCGTCATCCTAGCATAGAGAATGAGTTTCCTTTGCTAGGTTAGGCGCAGACACAGAAGGCTTTGCTTCCCTAGCCCACATCTGAAGGATTCTGTACGAGATGATTCCTTCTTCTAGTGGTCTAGCAGACTGTCCTATGTTGTTATTCTCGGGCTGGAAAATGATTTTTTCTCCGTTCCCTGACGAAATAACTACACCTAACTTTTTTCTGGTATAGAGGAGGATAGCAAGTATTGCCAACAATTCTCCCTAATACACAAACTCTAGGTTAGAATGAGCTTTCCTATCAGCTGGGTGTGTCTCATACTAGAAGGAAGTTTACAGGACCCTTATCCCTTTCCCCCTATCTTTCTTAGTGATGGCCTAGCCATCACATCTTTTGGCCGCAGTCCTACTTCCTTACCTAGCGTAGGTTAGGATGGGGGACCAGCTCAGATCTCTGCCGTCCGGCAGAGACCTTTTTCTTCTACAGATTGAACCCCAGACCTCCCTTGGTCTCTTTTCCGTGTCTGCTGGTAGAGCCCGGCAGGCTATGGAAAGATAGGAAGCCTGAATGTTACATTCTCCCCTTCCATATATTCACTCTTTCTGGATGGAAGGTTGTATGGCAATGCCGCCTTATAACCTTACATCTATACTGTTTCTCTTGCTAGTGTTTTGTACCCCTAGCCCGGCTGCCGGCTTTAACGGCCGGCAGCCGGATAGGTGAAGGTTCTTTTTCGTAGTCACTGTTGCCCGGCATGGGTATCGGTATCTTTGCCTGCCGGCAGTAGAAACACATCACGAGATCTGCCGGCCACTACGATTAGCGGCCGACAGCCGGGTGCTAGTGTTTCTAGTTGCCGGCCGGCACACATTTGCGAACCAGTGAATTGCCGCCTATTAGTTAAAGGTAGTATACCTTTGTTCTATAAAGAGGTAAATGCCGGCTGGCAGGACAGCATGCGATGTACAGTAGTTACTATATTTGTGGTGTAGTACACACTGCATTAATGAAACTACAGTACAGAGTTTGTTGTAACACTAAAGTTATTCCAACATACTTAATGTTATCTTGTACAACCTTTTGTTGAGACCGTAAAATATATAGAAAGTGGGTTATTTCTGTATTCATTATATCCCGTATATTAAAACTTTATTTTAAAGTGTGAGCTACACCTTAACTTTCCGCCTAGGAAAATATATAAGGTATTCTAAAATAAGAATTAACCTTAGTTTTAATATCTTGGGAGGTTACACCAATTGGCTGGGCAGGAAATACAAGTATGTGTCTTTCCCTCTTTCCTTTCTAGCTTTACTGTATAAGCCACATGCATTAATAATAAGTGAAAAGTCTTTACTTGATACCCATGGATTTTCTACTCTTCACAGGAGGACCATCCGAAGTGCGGGAGTATGTTCTGCAATGTCAGCTGCAAAAACTTCTGTGGACATGAGTTATGCAGGAGGCACGCAACATGCGCAGCCTCCAAAGGTGATCTCCGGTATTGGGACCCTCAGGTATGTACCATATGTTCTAACCAGATTACCGAGGCATTTGACACCCTCAAGTCGGCAGAGTCAAAGGATGCTGCTAGGGAAAAGTTGCAAACCTGGGTGAGGGGTTTTCAGAAAAACTCTTCAGGCCCCTACCTTCCAAACGAGAAGATGAGGGCCTACCTTTTCCCTAAGGCATCGGCTGATGTAGTCATTCCTCAGCCTCAGGAGGAGATAACAACTGTCCAGAATCCGGTAGATTCTGAAGTCTCGGCCGCCCTTCAAGACATCCAGTTGGATGATTGGATGTCAGAAGTGTCGGATTACAGAGAGAAGGACCATTTGGTAGAAGGTCAAGAGGAGGAGCTGACCCAGGCTCCAGAAATAGAAGAGGAGGAAATCAACGAGGTGTCGGTTACATCGGTCCCGGCCCCGGAATCTGTTCCCTCTACATCGTCTGCTATCCCAGGTGATCTGGGAAGGACTCTTTCTTCTATTGTTATGATGATTCAACAAATACAGAAGAAGAATGATGAAAAAGATGATGCAATGAAACTAGAGATACATAGACTTGCAGCATCATGTGAGCCCCAGAAGCGACTCAATGTGAAGTATCTTCCTGTGTGGTCGGATACCAATCCTTGGAGGTATGCCGAACACATGCCAATGATAACCGGGAAGATTGTTATATCGGAGAAGCTGGGCTCAATTCCCCTGGAAGATGTGGAAATTTGGCTCAACAAAGACTCTTACCCGGACTGCTATGTCCGTCTTAGGAAGGAGCCAGCCTCAAAGGAAGAGACAGAGCCGAAGGAGGTCATAGTCCTTGACCATAGTAAAGCACAGGCGTTACTAGCGAGCTCGATTAAAAAGAGAGGAGTTTCACGAACTCAAAGGTACCAGCCTTGAGTAAGACGCTTCCCTCCTTTGCGGCCTCTCCAACCACAGCCTTTCCCTTCATGGATAAGGGATATAAGGCAGTCTGAAGGCAGCGGAGGCAGGGAAACCATGCCCCTCCTTGGAGGAATGCAAGCCGTTATCCCTGACCTTACCCTTGGACACAAAAGACTAGAAGGACGTCCACCTTACCTTCTCAGTCGGGAAGTTGGAAGCTGATATTGCCGAACGTCAGTTTGGTGAGGAACTTCCAAAGCTGTTGGAGCTTCTCTTGCGAAGAGAGCAAGAGACGAAAGAAAGACTTGCGGCATCGATGTCGTTGCAAACAATGTTAGAAACAATGGCAAGTGACCCCAAGAACCAGGACATGTTCATGGTAGTGGCCAAAACCCATCTGGCCACAGTTACGAAGGATATCTGTAGTTTTATTAAAGCTAGGAGAGCCTATAGAGAGTTTGTGTTCGCCTCGGCTGCGGTGAGGCACAAACTAACGAAGCTGATCTCCTCTTGCATCTGGGGTATGGACCTCTTTCCCAACGAAGTGGTTAAAGAGATAGTAGATAAGGCCGCCACAGAGAATAGGAACCTTCTCCTAAAGTTGGGCTTAAATCTTAAGAGAAAGTCTTCTCTGGATGAGGGCCCCCAACCCAAGAAGAAGACGAAAAGGCCTAGGCTATCCTCTCGGCCGGCCAAGCCCTACCGACAGCAACAACAGCAACTTCCTGCGACCGCGGTATCTCAGATGGTGGCACAACCTCAAACCAAGTACCAGCTGGTATCTCAACAAGTGGCGACGCAGTCGCCGATTTTTAACCCAACTTTTGAAAGGCAGACTTCTTCCTTTCGTTCAAAGGCTAGAGGAACAGCCAGAGGCTCTTCTAGACGCCCTTCAAGGGGAAGGGGATTCAGGGGAGGATGCAGTCAAGGAGTCAAGGCCTCAGGTCCACAACAGCAGAAGTGAGATGCTTTCAGTAGGAGGGAGACTACATCTATTTAGGGATCGTTGGACCTTTGATCCCTGGGCCCACAGCCTAATAAAGAATGGATTAGGTTGGAGCTGGAGCAGTCCTCCACCTAAATTTCCTCAGTTCTTCCAACACCCTACCCCCGTTCTGGAAGAATATGTCCGAGAACTCTTAAAGAAAAGAGTAATTCAAAAAGTTAAGTTCATCAAGTTCCAAGGAAGTACTCAGAAAAACTCAGAGTCATTCTGGACTTGTCGCCACTCAACAACTTCATAGTGAACTACAAGTTCAGGATGCTCACACTTCAACACATAAGGACCCTACTGCCCAAAAGGGTATATACCGTCTCTGTAGACTTGTCTGACGCTTATTGGCACGTTCCAATTAATCGTCACCTCTCCTCCTACCTAGGCTTCAAGTTACAAAGAAGACTTTACACCTTCAGGCCCATGCCATTCGGGCTAAACATAGCCCCAAGGATTTTCACGAAGCTTGCGAACGCAGCCGTTCATCAATTACGCCTAAAGGGGACCCAAGAAGTGGCCTACTTGGACGACTGGCTGGTGTGAGCAGCATCCAGGAGAGAATTTATGCAAGCCTCTAAGATAGTGATCCAGTTCCCGGAACATCTGGGATTCAAGATCAACATCAAAAAGTCTCGACTATCCCAAAAATTTAAGTGGTTCGGAATCCACTGGAATTTGGAGTCACATCGACTTTCCATTCCTGGGAAGGAGAGGAAAGAAATAGCAGGATCTGTCAAGAGACTACTAAAATTTAAACGGATATTAAGACATGAACAGGAAAGAGTGCTGGGCTCTCTACAGTTTGCTTCAATAACAGATCCAGTGCTAAGAGCACAGCTAAAGGATGCAACAGGAGTCTGGAGAAAATACGCATCAAACGCGCGAAGAGATCTAATGAGACCACTACCGACTCGACTGCGAACGCTTCTCAAGCCGTGGTCCAAAGCCAAGCTACTGAAGAAATCAATACCTCTTCAACCTCCTCCCCCGTCAGTTACTATCCACACAGACACTTCAAAGGAAGGCTGGGGAGGCCACTCTCACCAGAAGAGAGTCGAAGGAGCTTGGTCCAATCTTTTCAAGTCATTTCACATCAACTTTCTAGAAGCCTTGGCAGTACTTCTGACACTAAATAAAGTATCTCCTCGTCACTCGACCCACATAAGATTGGTTCTAGACAGCGAGGTGATAGTGAGATGCCTGAATCGACAAGGGTTGAGGTCGCCTCAAATCAACCAAGTGATGTTGGCCATATTCCGTTTGGCTGAAAGAAGGAAATGGCACCTGTCAGCAGTTCACATTCAAGGGTTCCGCAACGTGACAGTGGACGCTCTATCCAGGTTTACACCAATAGAGTCAGAATGGTCTGTAGACGCAGGATCGTTCTCCTTCATCTTGAGCCAAGTCCTGGAACTGCAGATAGACCTCTTTGTGACGAAAGACAACAAGAAAATACATTGTCATGTGTTCCATACGAGGATCCGCTAGCGGAGGCAGTGTACGCTATGTCCCTAGACTGGAATAGATGGTCCAGGATTTACCTGTTCCTTCCGCACAACTTCCTTTTGAAGGTCCTCGAGAAACTGAGATCCTTCAGAGAGAAAGCGGCAATAGTGGCCCACAACTGGCCAAACAGTGTGTGGTTCCCTCTGGCATTAGAACTACGACTGAAGTTTGTACCGCTACCGGATCTAACCCTGTCTCAGCGAGTACAGAAGTCGACTGTCTTCGCTTCATCACAGAAAACCCGGAACCTGCATCTCATGATTTTCTCTCCTTAGCGATGAGAAAAAGATTTGAGGTATCAAGAGACAGTATAGACTTTTTAGAGGAAACCAGAAGACAATATGAGGCATCATGGAAGAAGCTGGTGTCCTTTGTCAAGGCAAAGAAACCAAAAGAAATCTCGACACATCTTTGTTTATCATTCTCCATTCACCTTCATGAGCAGGGTTTAGCAGCCAACAAAATATCAATGTGTAAGTCTGCCTTGACAAGACCAATACTATATGCATTTCAGGTCGACCTTTCTAACGACGTTCTTAATGAATTCCGAAAGCCTGTGCTAAGCTTAATCCTTCAGCGCCTCTAGGACCGTTTTCATGGTCACTGGATAAGATTCTTCATTTTGCCTAAATAATGAACAATGAGGAGTGCGCTTAAAAGGATTTGACTCAAAGTCTTATTTCTGTTTGCACTCGCTTTGGTGGCCAGAGTTAGTGAAATAGTGGCTCTCTCTAAAGAGGAAAGCCACGTCCAGTTCTTGGAGGGAGAACTGAATCTATTTCCACAACCAACGTTTCTTACCAAGAATGAGCTACCCACCTATAGGTGAGGTCCCTAGAGAATCTGCCCTTTGAAGGAAGATGCATCTTTATGTCCAGTGGAGTGCCTAAAGGTCTATCTTCATAGAACTTCAGACTTCAAGGGAGGACAGCTGTTCAGAGGAGAAACCTCGGGTTCAAATTTATTTCTTAAATAACTAACGGCGAAACTCACCTATTTTATTCGCAGAGAGGATCCAGACAGTACACCCGTAAGTCATGATCAGAGGAAAGTTGGCTCTTCCATAAATTTCTTAATTATATGGACTTCGAACATCTTCGTTCGTACACCGGCTGGTAGTCATCCAAGGTGTTCTTTATGCACCATGGGAAGCAAGTGGAGCAACCCAAGAGGTCTGTGGTAGCAGCAGGCAGAATTCTTAAACCTACTGTTTAAATCTGCGGGGAACAGTGAAATTAATTTGGGACGATTAATTAAGGGTGGGTGTGTAGTCACAGACTGTTACTACACACTGAGTGATAGGCCACTAACGTGTCCTTGCGAACTGTTCCATTGACTTTGGTGAACTAAGCATAATACGGACACATGTGCCAAGCGTTTATTACGCTAGAGTGAATAACAGTATACAAACTGTATCAACATTATTAATAATTCTATTAAAATGGCAAATCTGTTTCCTTTTTTAGACGAAACAATATTTTCTGTTTACTGTTTTTCTTTATGCTTTTATATATATATTCGACATTTTATAAATTTTATAGATGTGACTTTCTATATGTTTATCAATTTTCAATAAACTAGTTCATAGTGAACTTTGCGTCTTATTCGCTCTTACTCATTTATTAGAAATGTACGGAGCATTAAATTTAAAATATGGATAATTTTAACTTGGAATGTCTTTTAAGATTGTTCCTCACTTCAAGCAAACATTCACTCGCTTTAACCCTTCCTTAGGATGGATTAATGCTGTACCCTAAGGGGTGATGGTGGAAAGGCAAAATTTGTTCCTCTACGGATACAACTGTTGTCCAATACTTTAATAAGAGTAAACACACTGGGGGAGATGTCAGTAATTCATACTGATATTGGTGACTCTTATACAAACTTTGCTTTATAATGTATAGGGTGAGACCACTATACAGGCTTGTCATTTTGTCATCCATAGGTAATATGTACTCCTTGAGACTTTTTCTAGAGTCTAGTTCGACTCTTCCCTGTAGGGGGCAGGAAGCACTAACATAGTTCATGCTTAGATGAAATGATGTATGACGATAACATCATAGGTCTCTAGGTCTAGACAGACCAGGAAAATACTTTCTTGAGGGTATGGCACAGGTTGAGAATCCACAGATACAGTAATGCTCTGGTAAACCTCCATCAGGACGACATGGCCTGAGCCCAAAAAATGGCTTTTGAGCGAAGCGAAAAATCTATTTTTCGGTTAGATAGCCATGTCATCCTGATGGAACTGCCCTTCCTTTTATGGTAAAAAGGGCTTATTGACCCCTCCCTATAATACAGTATCTGTAGCACCTTGTGTATTGCTACAAGGAATAAAGACGGCGCTGCCGTATTCATCAGATACACACTGGAAACAGAATAGGAGAGATACCTTATGAACGGCTCTCTTCTCATTCTCGTTTTCAGAATCTTGTCACTATAACCCCTCGAAGTGTTAATACTGTTCGGGGTGAAGATAGCTATGTGGCGTGTCAAGAATACATCCTCTGATATTTTGCGATATCTCTGTTAGATTTATTTAGGGATATTCGCTCCAGGATTTAGAGTTCTGGATACCTTAAGGTGAAATTCTCTGGGAATATCACTGTAGTCAAATATACCCCAGAAAGCTACCTGTTAGGAACTTCCATCAGGACGACATGGTTACCTCACCCAAAAATAGATTTTTCGCTTTACTCAAGATTCGTTATATACACATACAAACACACACACTCATTATTATAACTGCTCTGTTTACTATTCCGTTAGATGCCTTCATAGCATATAAGAAATAGTGAAGAAAAATAACATTTGGTCCTACACTTCCATTGCCCTCGAAATTTTTGATAAAAAAAAAATATATAAGTTTGAAAGACACTCTAGTCGAATAAATTCTCGACAAATATGTAAAATATAAGCATGTGTTTGCTTTATCAGTGACATTGAATGCCAAAATGTGCATTTTACCAGAAGAAATGTATACAGCATCTAGTGGAATTATGAAACAACACAATTAAAGACGGAAAATAGTATTTATTATTGCACAGTTGCAAGGCAAAGGTCATATTTTTTTACTTGCACGAAAGAAAGGGAGAAAGAGAATTACCAGAAACACTAACATTTCATAAGAACTTCTGAATAGATCACTTATGACTCTCATATTGAGTTTGTGGTACAATGAACGTTTACATAACGTTAGATGTTGACAAGATTGAAAATTATAAAGAAATCTTTACCTTTTTTCAGGAAAATACAAATTTGTTATAAAAAGTCATAGAGATGGATTCCATACCAGGAAACTGAACAAATCAATCAGAGCAAACAATAGTAAGACTCGTGTTCTCCACTCCACGAAATATTAATGAAGTACCAAACATATGCAATGAAAAGCTTCTTATGCTCTAGAACCCTCCAGACGTTCTCAAGATAGACTTATTGGAAAAGAGAGGGACCATTTATTGGCTGCATACATTACGTCAGAATCACGGAAGGTATAAAAACGCCTCAATATGATACAAAAAGAACACTGATTAAAGTTCTGTTGTTTTGAAGCAATTCCTCTTTCTTGTAAATTTTCAGCCTAATTGCCTAAAGTGCGCAATATCGTTATTAGGTATATTCTTATTCCACATCCTTCCTAATAAGTATAAAGTATCTACTTTCTTCCTTTACCATATGCGCTAGATTATTAATAAACACACGTCACGGCTAAGTATTGTAATGCATACAAAAAATTCAATTGGTAAATGTTTTCCCTTGGAGTTTACCCTCTTGCAGTGTTGGGATAAAGTTATTGAAGATACTTAATTCGATAAAAACAGAATTACAATCCTTTCCTTTTTCCTCATTTCAACATTTCCTTGTTTTTGTTTCTCCAACCTAAAATAATATCACTATTGGCACATGCTAACTGGAAATTGTGAAACAAAATTTTTCAGCGTAGAATTTTAAATCAATTTCTCTCCCAGCCATGTAAGGGATATTTTTCCTTTTTTTATTTTTTTCTATTTTTTTAATAGTCCTTTTGTTGTTTTGCATATAACATAAAGGGGTATATTTCCCATCTGAATTTTACTTAGGAATGCTTTGGAAATTTGTCTTTTACTGTGCAAAAAAAATAGCTATTTGGCCACTTCATCACAAATTGTTATAGATATAAAAAAATTACTTGTATGAAGCGAAGTATATAAACTACCCATGGACCAAATGATCAAATATTTTATTCTCCGTGTACATCGATTGTAGGCGTACTAAAACACATTAGATTACGCGTAAAGTAAATATAAATATGTGATTACCACTGTTTTGATTTTGGTATATTGAAATAGACTGTTCACTACCATCCCCATCTGAGAATACTAGCTATACTCTAGCCTCTGAATAACATTTAACATTGAAGTTATTATTTTTTTTTTGGGGGGGGGGGGGGGTGGTTGGGGGGAAATCCTCAAGTTGATATTGAAATGTGAATAGTAACCAATTTTAGAAAAGAACCGGTCGGAATTGGTCACTTATTATTATTATTATTATTATTATTATTATTATTATTATTGTTGTTGTTGTTGTTGTTGTTGTTGTTGTTGTTATTATGAGATATGCTATAACCCTAGTTGGGAATGAAAGATGCTATTAGCCTACGAGCTCGAACAGCAAAATATTACCACGTGAGGAAATATGGTAATGAAATATATCACCTACAAGAGAAGTAATGAACAATCAAAACAAAATCTTATAAAAACAGTAACAGTGTGGGAATAGATTTTTCATATATAAACTATAAAATAAAAATAAGAATAAGAAAAGTAAGATAGAACACTATGCCCGAGTGTACCCTCATGCAAGAGAAATCTACCCCAAGAGAGTGAAGGACCATGGTACAGAGGCCTTGACACTATCGAAGATTCGGGCTGCTAATGGAGGTGCCCGTTTCTTACTTAATGTAGGGCAATCTAAAACGAACGAACAAACTACCTTAGGCATGGTTAAATTATGTGTACTTTCACTTCTCCTCGTTTGCTAACTTACATATCAATTTTAGCTGTATAGAAAAACGAATGAATTTAAGCTTCAAAATGATTGCATTGCTATTTGAATTAAGAGTTACATATCTTATAATTTTAACAAAATTAGGCATAACACTATATCATCATTTTAAAGAACAACGACAAGATTGCATTTATTACCTTGTTAAGAACCTGTTAGGGGAATGGAAATGCAATTTATGAACCACTTTTATTACCACACCACAGAAGAGGAAGACCGCTTCTAAACAGACCAGTGGGATGCATTGGCATGGTCACTTTACATTCACTTTAGCAATACTGATAATAAACAGACAGCAACTAAAATGAGGTAGGGTCTGGTCTCTCCTCCTTAGTCTACTACTTCAAAAAAAAAAAAAAAAAAAAAAATATAAAATGATAATGTTTGACCGGTTATTATCAATCAATAAGATGAAAGTGCAGAAAATTGGACGTAGAGGAGAGAGATGTGATACGGAGCTTCTGGAAAGAAACCCTTTACCGATAACTTTGGAAATTGATAAAAATCTTCCTCTAAAATATAATATAATGATGATGATTGCTAAACACTTCGTTAAATGTATCCATTAGCGAAAACAGGTTACAAGTAGGATGTTTTACCGCTTTAAGAAATGAGCTGTTACTTCTAATTAATTTTTCATCCAGTTTTTAGTGTTTTTTTCTTATAACACCATAATGCATCATCTTAAAACATTTAACATAAAATTTTAACATACATTTAACATAAAATGTGTTGATTTTTTTATCGATAGTTTCAATTCTCCTCTCACCTTATTCGTGGACGTTGTCACTTTATTCGTATGATCGGTAATTTTCATTTCATCTATTTGTCAAAATAACCTGAAGTATTCGTCCTCAGCTATTTTTATGTTTCTCCCCAGCCTCATTTATTATACTGTTTCACTTCCACTTCAGTCCTTTCCCTTCGTGAAAAACATAGCCACAAAGAAAACATCTCTTCACAGGGACTCAATTTCCCTTCAGGGCTACTGCATCCTTAATACAATTTATTTCATATGATACTTTCCTCCGTGAGCAAGCTTTCTTTTAAATGAAATTTAAGGCTTGCACCTTTTCAGTTCCACGCCAGCTTAAAATTGTTCAGGTTTTTACTTACACTTCATCCAAAAAATAATAAGGGATATACATTGACTCTTCATCTTATCACTCTAGATATTAATCCTGAATACCTACATATTGTATTATAAACTTGTTTCCTCTGGATTCCACCTACCAAACATATGCTTGAAATCTCTCACAGTTCCAACAGCCATCCATCTTTCTAAATATCTCTCTAGAAGCATCTCTTCATTCCCATTCACTCCAGATCCAGCAAACAAACCAACCATGCTTTATCTCTTTCCTGATGTACCTACTATTTTTGAGCGTACTATACAGCACAATCACACTCACTCCTACACGAAACCAACAAAAGTTTAACACGAACCACCACGATAGATTTTTTTTTGTTTTCACTCATTTTCTACAGAGGGAACTCAAAGAAAATCACAGGTGCTAGAAATATATGTATCATTTTTATGATGGAGAAAACAGAGAAGACCCCCTTCAATGAAAGATGCGTTATTGAAACGCTCTACAAGGAGAGAGAGAGAGAGAGAGAGAGAGAGAGAGAGAGAGAGAGAGAGAGAGAGAGAGAGAGAGAGAGAGAGAGAGAGAGCATTGAATTTGAATCTGAATGATTTCCCAACAGTGGTGTTTGGATTGCCTTACTGAGGCCCTGATTCTTTTTGCTGTGATAATATCATGGCATATATTTAGATACCTCCAGTCTATTGCTGCCCTACTCTCCTCATTATGGTGCCCCAGGTGGGATCCACAACAGTTGATTAATCACCAGGTACACAATTCTTTTGATTTTATAGAGAACACATCTATAACTTTCCTTCGTCGCCCTTGGGCAAACATTTGTACTAGGTCGTGGGTTTAGGGAGCTATAACTATTGAAAGGAGAGAGAGTAGGGTGGGGTGGGGTGTGGTGGTACCCATGGCTTTTAAGCAGTGATCAAAGGGTTTGAGAAACAAAAGGAGGGGAGAGTTCAGCATATGAAAGAGGAGATAATCGATTCATTACGGGCGTCAAAATAATTCTCCTATATTTTCCTCTTTTGAAAAGCGAATCGAAAACAGAGGCTTTTGGAAATATATGTTTGGTTCCCTTCCTTTTTACGTTATCGGGGTTTTTCTCTCAGATATAGGGACAACTCGTTTTCCGATGGCACTTATTACATTAATTCACTAATTATTATTCAAAGTATATACGAAACATTTAATTTTACTTGAAAAAGTTATGATTATGAATCTGTTCGTGTCTCTATATCCTTCATTCAGCGAAGATTTTGAGAAAATCACAAAAAGATCTCGACGAGAATTGGGTAATACATCTCCGGTGTCACTCGATCCAGATGATTAACTTTAGGTGGCAGTCGGCCGAGATTTATTGGATGTTTACAATCTTTATCGATGTCAGCCAAAGGTTTTATT
>NC_090728.1:121689933-121697433 GCF_036898095.1 Palaemon carinicauda | reverse complement strand
AAATTAACACATGGAATTCACACCAATGCAGTTGTAAACATTAGCTCACCGACGATATATATTTGTTATAGGTTCCTGGTATATAATATCATGAATTCAAATCCCACAATAAGATTGATGGCTTTTCTATACAGAATATTTCCCATAATATATAATGGTTTATATAAGTAAGCTTATTGTACCAACCGTGTGTCACACGATCATACATAGTAAAAACATTTCATTTTTTGTATATATTATGCTTGTATCTTTGCTCTCCCCTTGCACTAACATTGAACCTGAAATAACGTGTCTGTTTTTCTCACTGTTTACTGTTAGCCGGTGCAGTGTCGGTTGAACAGGAAATTTCCTGTTATATTGAGTTTTTGTATATAAAGGCGAGTGTTCTATAATAAAGTTACTCAGTTGCTTTCTTCCTGCCATTGAGTCAAAACCCTCTCTCGGCTTGTTACATTGGTGATCCCGGAGGTCGGCTCGCTCCTCCCGCCTTCCAACACCCCTCGCCCCTCCGTCATTGGTACTATGGCGAACTCCACAGAAGTTGCCGCTGCCCCATTGCAACTTTTATCATTCACCAGCGCAGAGGCGTTTGCTTGATTTCAGCGTGCAGAAGTCCAGTTTCTCATTAAGGGTGTGACTCGGTCAACCACCAAAGCAGATTATGTTCTCGCGGCGATATCTGAACAAGGAGACACCCCAATAGCGTATGACGCCCTCAAAACATACATTCTACAGCAGTACTCGTCATTGCCAGCCGCCCGTATAGCAAAGCTTTTCCAGGTCTCTCAACAACCATTGGGGGACCAAAGGGCTTCGCTCGACCTCAGGGAAATGACCAGTATTGTTTGCTTGCAACCTGCCATAGACAGCTCTCCTCGTGAAGTGAACCTACTTCGTGCCCTTTGGATACGCCGTTTACCCGACCCTGTACGCGCTGCTATACCCGATGTCGATAGTTTAACCATAAAGGACTTTATGGACAGCCACTTCAAGACCTCCATCAACATCTACACTCCCGATGAAGAGGATGCCTATTCAACGTCAACCGAAGTTGACGTGAATGCCGTAGGACATACACGTCTACCCCGTGACGTGCCGATGCCGCGACAAAGCCACCCACCACCTACCACTCGCTCGCGCCCCCACCAACGACTTCTACAGCCACTTACTGCCTCTCATCCGCCGCAGTTTTACTACTACATCAACAGATTCGGGGCAACTGCGAAGAAATGTGCCAAGGATTGTCAGTGGCAAAAAAACATGTAAGTAGGCCATCGCTCATGGAGAGTGGCCTCCCGTGTTTCTAATCTTTTCTTTTTACATGATGCAGGAATGGGAGTTAGATTTTTGGTAGACACGGGTGCTTGTCGTTCTCTTTGCCAAGGGAACTGTTCAAGACACGACGTAGTCTGTCTACGTCTGCCGACGTCTGCTTGGTTGCTGCCAACGGATCTGCGATGCCCACCTACGGTTACGAGAACCTTGAATTATCGTTTGGAAACGGTAAATTTAATAGGAAGTTTTTCGTTGCTGACGTCATATTGCCAATCCTCAGAGCGGATATCCTCTCTCATTTCCACCTTCTGGTTGATGTCGCCCACTGACGAATGGTCAACGCAGACTCATACTTGTCGACACCTCACTCTCCACATCAGCGCACCCATGGATGCCTACACCCACCTCCTCACGACTTACCCGCAAGATTTCCGTCCAAAACTCCACCAAATGCCCACGGCACCTGCCAAGCACGATATTTATCACCATATGAAGACGACGGGACCCTTAGTCTTCGTAAACTACAGACATCTGGCACCGGAACATTTGGCAGTGCCAAACAGACGTTCGCCGAAATGTAGGAAATGAGCCTTTGCCAAAAGGCCTCGAGCCCATGGTCATCACCCTTACACATCCTTCTGAAGAAAGACAGCTTCTCCGTCCGTGCGGGGATTATAGGCGCCTGAACATGCAAACAGAGCCTGATCACTACCCCCTCCCAAACATCGCCGACGTGACCTCCTACCTGGACAAAGCGAAGGTTTCCTCCACGCTCGACCTTTTCAAGGGGTATTATCAGGTGCCTATGAACCCAGAAGACATCTCAAAGACTGCCATCACCACTCCGTTTGGTACAAGCACCTTCAGTTACTTCTATTTTGGCCTTCATAATGCTGGGGTGACGTTTCAACGTTTCATGGATGGTAGCTTAGGGTACCTCCCCTTCTGTGTATGTTATGTGGATGACATACATGTGTTCTCCTCCTCAAAAGAGGAACACCTCCGTCACCTGCGCATCGTGCTCGACCGCCTGCAATGAAACGGCCTTGTAGTCCGGTACAACAAGTGTATCTCTGGCAACAACGAATTTTCGTTCTTAGGTCACCACATCACTCCTGAAGGAGTCCATCCCATCCCTGAGAAGGTACCCAGCCATTCTGGACTTCCCCGTGCCCTTGACCGTCAAAGCTCTGCAGGAATTCTTGGGCTTGATGAACTATTATCACCGTTTTCAGCCAGCCATTGCCACAACTCTTGCTCCTCTCTTCGCCTCCCTCAAGTACAAGCCAAAGGACCTGAAGTGGGGTCCCCTTCAAGAAGCGGCCTTCTGCAATGCAAAGAAGGCCCTATCAACCACAGCAGCTCTCACTTTCCCTATCCCACATACCCCTCTCTTTCAGTCCACCGATGCCAGAGATGTCGCTAATGGTGCAGTACTCGCTCCGCCCATTGGCCTTCATCAGCAGGAAACTGTCCAAGGTATAATCGGGTTATTCTACCTTCGATTGCGAAGTACTGGCGGTGCACTTCGCTGTCAGTCACTTTCACCATTTCTTAGAAAGTACGGCCTTCGTCATTCGCACAGACCACATGCCTCTGGTGCACCCCTTCACTCGACAGTCTGAGACCTGGTCCGCCCGTCAACGCCGACATCTCTTCGCCGTGGCTGAATAAAATTGCACCCTTCAATACATCCTTGGAAAAATGAATCCTGTTGCCGATGCCCTGTCAAGAAACACGTTGGCTGCCATTCAACTGGGATTGGATTACAACGCCTTGGCTGATGCCTAACGACAAGATCCAGAGTATCAAGCATGTAGGACATCCTGCACGTCCCTCCATTGGGAAGACTTCCCCCTTGAAGACTCTAACACCACCCTCCTCTGTGACGTCAGTACTGGTAGACTGCGATTTGGATTCCTGCTCCCATGCTCCGGCAGGTATTTGATTTAATTCATGGCCTTTCACTTCCCTCTTGTCATTCTACTGCACAGCTGCTGAAGACAAAGTTCATTTGGCACGGCATTTCTAAGGATGCTAAAGATTGGGTCCGCGCCTGTACTTCTTGCCAAACATCCAAAGTACATCGATACACGGATTCAGGAGTGGGCACCTTTCCTCAACCTCAGCGTCGTTTCGCACACATTCACGTCGACATTGTACGCCCCCTACCAAAATCACAAGGACATCGTTACCTGTTTACCGTCATCGACCGCTCCACTTGTTGTCCTGAAGCCATTCCCATGGAAACTGCAATGTCCGCCTCATGTACATCTGCTTTACTCTCAGGATGGATTGGAAGATTTGGTATCCCTGAGCATATTACTTCAGGCAGAGGTACCACTTTCACCTCTCAATTGTGGACATCATTAGCGAATCTCCGCGGCATCACCCTACAGCAGACAACTGCCTACAACCCCCCTGGCAATGGAATGGTTGATAATTTTCATAGCACCCTCAAAGAAGCTTTGAAGTCTCGCTGCAAGGATTCCAACTGATTTAATCAGCTTCCCTGGGTCCTCGTGATAGTAAGGACCACTCCTAAAGACACCCTCGACGTCTCGGCAGATGAAATGGTATATGGCGACCTGTTGGTCGTCCCTGCCGAATTTTTTCCTTCTGCAACCTCCTCCGACGATCTCCAGCGCATACATTACGTCGTGGGAAAATTTATTTCATACCGTCAGACTTAAAAGCCCATAGCGAAGCATCAAATACCGACAGACTTGCACTCTGCAACGCAAGTCTTCCTACGTAACGACACTAGCAAGCCACCGCTAACGCCCCCTTATACGGGCCCTTTTCTTGTGATCTGACGCAGTCTGAAAGTATTCCTACTAAACATTCTTGGCAAAGAAGACTGGGTCTCCATTGATCGTCTAAAACCTGCTTATCTCCTGCCAAATGACCCGCGTAGAGTTCGCCTCTCTAGATCAGGGCGCCCTATTTAACATATACATTATAACATTTTTAGAGGGTGGGGGGAGCCAGGTGCCAACCGTGTGTCACACGATCGTACATAGTAACTACATTTCATTTTGTGTATATATTATGCTTGTATCTTCGCTCTCCCCTCACACTAATATTGAACCTTAAATAACGTGTCTGTTTATCTCACCGTTAACTGTTAACCGGTACGGTGTCGGTTGAAAACAGAATTTCCTGCTCTACTGAGTTTTTTATATAAAGGCGATTGTTCTGTAATAAAGTTACGCAGTTGCTTTCATCCTGCCTTTGAATCACAACCTTCTCTCGGCTTGTTACAGTATATAAAAGTAGAGGGAATCTAGTGGTTAAAAATTGCTGTTTAAAAAACTAGTCAATCTAAGGTAGATTTAATTATGAGAATACCTAAAGCTACTTCAGATATAATGTTCATATCTCTGTTACATTGCCGGAATTATTTCTTTGTCGATTTGTTTAGCTCTAATAACAGGTAGTTTTATTGAAATTTTAGGACTTTCTAAGGTATCATAATAAAGCTCGTATTGAAATTAGTGATTTTTATAACAAAACATACTTAATACAGAAATAATATCTCCCAAAGATACCAGGAAAAAAAAATAATATAAACACATAAACTTCCATTTTATTAGTATGAGTCGAGTGATATGTCATTATTGAAAAATTCCTGCTTAAGCTGGTACCAAACGTAATAGAAAAAAAATAAATAAACTGCATGAAAAGTGTCAAATCAGCAACATTTGACTTAGTGATAGATGGAGGGAACTTCATAGTATTAGGAACCCTGGAATTTATACGCGATGTTTCCAAGATTGCTCTCTACCTATTGCTTGGAAAAAACTTCTTCATTTTACTAATTCACAAAAGTGAACACACAAAGTGCCTAAAAATTACCGCCTTATAAGTAGGCTTAGTTGGCATGCATAGACTATGAGAAAGGTTTTGATAATATGAAATTACAGCACTAATGAAAGCACTGTAAAGATGAGGAATATATTAAACTTATGTTAGAACACTTGAACTTTATATACTACAACCCTATTGTAAAAGCTAGATACTATAATCCCAAGGCCTCCAACAAGAAAAAATATTCCAGTGAGAAAAGAAAAAGCAGAAATAGATTAATTAAAGGAGAAGTATTATGGCTAGTACAAGATTTCTAAAACTACATACTGTATAGTATGTAAATTGCAATTAAGAGAGGCGTTACACAGAGAGATCCTATCTCCCCTAAATAATTCCAACTATCAATAGAAGAGATTTTTACGAATTTAGATGGGAAAATGTAAAAAGAAATAAAATAACTTTAATAGGGAATAAAATAACAACTTTAGATTTGTAGATGACATAATTTTGTTTTGTGGTTCTTAGGAGGAATTTAAAAACATTATAGAAGATTTCAATATAAAAAGCAGAAAAATAGGACCGTAAATCAATACAATTAAAAGCAAGAACATTTTCAATGAGAATGCAGTAAAACAAGTAACGGTAAGGATGAAGCTATAGATATTGTTAATCAATGTACGTAATTAGGTCACACTTTAATTGCTTTATCAAGACATGACACCAATGTTGAAAGAATGATAATCATGGGATGGGGACCTCAAGGTAAACAAGATGGGATTATGTAAATAATGTAACTTTTTTATAAAGAAGAGTATTTAAGCAGATGATTTTACCAGTATTAAGCAACCCATCAGAAACTTTGAGGTAGTTACAACTCTGAGAGCAATAGAAAAAAAATGGGAATAGCACACAAAAATAGAAAAACTCATACACTTATACGGACACAAAACTACAAACCAAAGAATATATGGACATACGTATCCATATATATATATATATATATATATATATATATATATATATATATATATATATATATATATATGTATACATATATATATATATATATATATATATATATATATATATATATATATATATATATATATATATATATATATATATATATACATATATATATAAGTATATATAATATATATATATATATATATATATATATATATATATATATATATATATATATATATATATATATATATATGTATATATATATAGTAGGGGGATTTGATATCACCACAGGTATTGATGATATTAAAAACCAATATGAACTGAATCCAAAAAAATGATTGAAAAGAATAGTCGTAATTAGGTAATTTATTCGCTTTATTTATTAACGTATATGAAGTGATGAAGGATGGAGAGATAACATCAAAACAAAGGCCTTTCATCCATTAAATATTTTTGAATTGATTGTTCTTTTTTTTTGCCTATCTCTCAATGAAAAATCTTGTTTTCATCATAGACGACATCATAGCAACTCAAATGATAAAACTATATATATATATATATATATATATATATATATATATATATATATATATATATATATATATATATATATATATATATGTATATATATATATAGAGAGAGAGAGAGAGAGAGAGAGAGAGAGAGAGAGAGAGAGAGAGAGAGAGATAGATATATATAAATATATATATATATATATATATATATATATATATATATATATATATATATATATATATATATATATATATATACTCACACACACCCGCCAGCGCACACACACACATACACACACAAATACATTTCGATTTTTTTTTTCAAACTACTGATTAAATGAGAAATTTGATTTTTTTTCCACCGTTAAGCTGGATTGTGTTCCCTTTATCTTTATCCTGCAAGATAGTTTACCTATAGTGCTTACTCTATTTTCTTATTTATTATCAGTTCATACCATATGAACAAGATTTGAGTTTTCCCAGAAGAAAATTTACTTAAATTATTTTCCCTTTTTTAGCTGGAAACACTAAAACTTACGTTACAAATCAAATTATTGTTGATTTTAATACTATTTTCATGGGCATTAAAACAGAAACAACGTTGAGTTTCATTTTATTATTCTTATACACTGCAAAAGACATTTGCCTCTGATTATCTATGGTATTCAGGTTCGATAGTTCATATTACTAAAATACCTCCTATTACTCTCTCTCTCTCTCTCTCTCTCTCTCTCTCTCTCTCTCTCTCTCTCTCTCTCTCTCTCTCTCTCTCTCTCTCTCTCTCTCTCTCTCAATTTATTATGTTTTAAATCAGTAAAAGTCGTGACGAAAATCAAATAAAAGATAAAGCTCTTGATAATTGGTTTGCTTTCTTCCAAGATTTCTTCCTTATTTTATCGAGCCCCTTCAGTAAAATTTTGGTTGCCTAAA
>NC_090728.1:121677433-121684933 GCF_036898095.1 Palaemon carinicauda | reverse complement strand
ATATATATATATATATATATATATATATATATATATATATATATATATATATATATATATATATATATACATATATATATTTGAACATATGAATATATATATATAACGGATTTTGAGCGAAGCGAAAAATCTATTTTTGGGTGAGATGGCCATGTCGTCCTGATGGAAGTTCCTATAGGGTAGCTTCCTAGGGTATATTACAACTACGGCGATATTCCCAGAGAATTTACCTTAAGGTACCCAGAATTCTAACTCCTGGAGCGAATATCCCTAATAAAATGGATATCGCGACATATCACAGGACATATTCTTGACACGCCACATGGCAATCTGCACCCCGAACCGAGATAACACATCGAAGGGGTCAATTGGCAAGAAAACAAAAACGAGAAAGAAAAAGGGGGAGCCGTTCCCAAGGCTCTCTCTTCTCCCGTTTCGTAAGCGTGCATTGAGCCGATCCTGGCGCCATCTGTATTTCTTGTAGCGATACACGAGGTGCAACAGATACTGTATGTAGGGAGGGGTCCTACAGCCCTTTCATAGAAAGGGAAGGGCGGGTCCATCAGGACGACATGGCCCTCTCACCCACAAATAGATTTTTCGCTTCGCTCAAAATCCGTTTTTTGGGCTCAAGCCATGTCGTCCTGATGGAAGTATACCAGAGCATTACTGTATCTGTGGATTCTCAGAACGTGCCGTACTCCCCGGAGGTATTTCCCCGGTCGACTAGACCTAGAGACCTAAGATGTTACCGTTATATATCTTTTCAACTAACCAAAAACCATGTTAGAGCTTCCTGCCCCCTACAGGGAAGAGTCCTACTAGACTCTGGGAAAGTCTCGAAGAGTACATATACCTATGTATGAATACCAGGCAAGCCAATATAGTGGTCTCACCCTATATTAAGTAAAGCATAGTTTGTAAAGAACCACTGCGTCAATATGAAATATCGACCAGTTCTCCGCTCAATACTTGTATTGGACAAAGGTTTATATCCGCATAGGAGGAAGCTGTAAATCCGCCACCATCCCCTTATGGGGTGGAGTCCTCCCGCTAAGGGAAAGCATAAACCAATGCAACATTAGCTTGCATAAAGGAAGAATCTATTAGAATTATCCCAGATAAATATACATAGAATGAATGCTCAATTATATCAATAAATTGACACAGGTGAAGGAGACGCAAGGTTCTCAAGAACAAGTTTATTGACAGACAATAAATAGACAGGTTAACAACAATTATATATATATAAATATATATAAGAAGAGGATAACCAAAACTTTAAGCATAAGTATGATAGTAAACAGAAACTTGTTTATCTGAAAGAAAAACATTAATGCCACTTTTAACATACCGAGGTATCAAAGTCAGAAAAGTCTGTATTACTAATCAGATACATTAGCGTTAGAAACGCTCGGCACACATGTCTGCACTTATGCTAGGTTCACCTTTGGAAATGGAACAGTCAACGTGGGAAACTCAGTGCCCTCACTTAGTTTGTAGTACAGTATGTAACTACACACTCACCCTGGAATTAATCGTCCCAATTAAAACCACTGTTCCTCGCAGAGATAAACAGCAGGGTTAACGACGCAACCCACTGCTACCACAGATCTCTTCAGTTGCTCCACTTGCTTCGCATAGTGGCGAAAGAACACTCTGGAAGACTTCCAGCCAGTGTATGAACGAAGATGTTCAAGAAATTTAAGGATGAGGCAACTTTCCTCGGATCGTGACCTGCGGGTGTACTGTCAGGATCCGCTCTGCGAATAAAATATGGGATTTTCGCCCTGAGTTGATTCAGTGATAAATTTGAGCCTGATGTTTCTCCCCTGAATAGTTGACCACCCTTGAAGTCTGAAGTTCTATGAAGATAGACCTTTAGGCATTCTACTGGACATAGAGATGCATCTTCTTTCAGAGGGCAGATTCTTCAGGGACCCCACCTGTTGGTGGGTAACTCATTCTTGGCGAGAAACGTAGGATCCGGAAACAGGTTCAGTTCTCCCCCATCTGGGAAATGTATCCGACCTTCTTCTCTCGAGAGGGCTACAATCTCACTAAGCCTGGCCCCGGACACGTGTGCAAATAGGAAAATAACTTTTGGGTCAAATCCTTTAACGCACACTCCTCATTGCTCAACAGAGAAGCGAAATGAAGAACTTTGTCTAAAGACCAAGAAAAGGGCTTTGGAGGTGCTGAAGGTCTGAGCCTAGCGCAGGCTTTCGGAACTTTATTAAAGACCTCGTTAGCGAGGTCGACCTGAAAGGCATATAGAATGGATCTTGTCAAAGCAGACTTACACGTCGAAATCGTGTTAGCTGCCAACCCTTGACCATGGAGTTGGATGAAGAAAGATAAGCAGAAGTCCGTCGAGATCTCCTGCGGATTCTTTGCCTTGACAAAGGCCATCCATTTTCTCCAAGATGACTCATATTGCCTTCTAGTAGATTTGCACTTATATTCCTCTAGGAAGTCTATGCTGGCTTTCGAAATCCCGAAACGCTTTCTCACCGCTAGGGAGAGAAAATCATGAGCTGCAGGGTCCGGGTTTTCTGTAATGAAGCGCAGACAGTTGATTTCTGGACTCGCTGGGTCAGAACTGGATCTGGTAGCGGTAGAAACTTCAACCGTAGTTCCAATGCCAGGGGGAACCACACGCTGTTCGGCCACTTGTGGGCCACTATTGCCGCTACCCCCTTGAAGGATCTCAGTTTGTTGAGGACCCTCAACAGAAGGTTGTGAAGAGGGAACAGGTAAATCCTTGACCATCTGTTCCAGTCGAGGGACATCGCGTCCACTGCTTCCGCTAAGGGGTCCTCGTACGGGGACACGTAGAGGGGCAACTTCTTGTTGTATTTCTTCGCAAAGAGGTCTATCTGCAGTTCTAGGACTTGACTCAAGATGAAGGAGAATGATCCTGCGTCTAGGGACCATTCCGACTCTATCGGTGTGAACCTGGATAGAGCGTCCGCTGTCACATTGCGGACTCCTTGAAGGTGAACTGCCGACAGGTACCACTTCTTCTTTTCCGCCAATCGGAAGATGGCCAACATCACCTGGTTGAGAGGTGGTGACCCTGATCCTTGTCGATTCAAGCATCTCACAACTACCTCGCTGTCCAGCACCAACTTTATGTGGATCGATTGACGCGGGGAGACTTTCTTTAAGGTAAGGAGCACTGCCATAGCTTCTAGAAAGTTTATGTGATAGGTCTTGAATAGCTTGGACCAAGTCCCCTTGACTTTTTTCCGATGAGAGTGACCTCCCCATCCCTCCTTCGAGGCGTCTGAGTGAATTGTCACCGACGGGGGAGGTGGCTGAAGAAGAACCGACTTCTTTAGATGTCTGGCTTGGGACCAAGGCCTGAGAAGAGTACGTAGACGAAGCGGGACTGGTCTTCTCAGATCTCTTCGCGCGTTTGATGCATAACTTCTCCAAACTCCGGTTGCATCCTTTAGCTGTGCTCTTAGCACCGGGTCTGTCACCGAAGCAAACTGGAGAGAACCCAGTACTCTCTCCTGTTCGTGTCTTGATATCCTTTCGGAATCTAGAAGTCTCTTGACAGAACCCGCTATCTCCTTCATTTTCTTCGCCGGGATGGAGAAACGGTGTGACATTAGGTCCCAGTGGATTCCCAGCCACTGGAACTTTTGAGATGGAGAAAGTCGAGACTTTTTTCTGTTGATCTTGAAGCCTAGATACTCTAGGAACTGGATCACTTGAATGGAAGCTTGCAAGCATTCAGTCTTGGATGCTGCCCACACCAGCCAGTCGTCCAGGTAGGCTACTACCTGAATTCCCTTTAGGCGTAATTGTTTGAGAGCTACGCTCGCAAGTTTCGTGAAGATCCTTGGAGCTATATTTAGCCCAATGACATGGCTCTGAAGGCGTATAGTCTTCGTTGTAGCCTGAACCCTAGGTAGAGGGAGAGTCGATGGTTGATTGGAACGTGCAAATAGGCGTCTGACAATCTATGGAGACGGTATATGCCCTCTTGGGCAGTAAGGTCCTTATGTGTTGCCGTGTTAGTATCTTGAACTTGCAGTTCACTATGAACTTGTTGAGTGGCGACAAGTCCAGAATGACTGAGTTTTTCCCGAGTCCTTCTTGGGAACACAAAACAGCCTCCCTTGGAATTTGATGGACTTTACCCTTCGGATCACTTTTTCCTCCAAAAAATCTTGGATGTACTCCTCCAGAACGGGGGTGGAGTGTTGGAAAAACCGAGGGCACGGGGGTGGAGTGCTGTACCAGCTCCAGCCCAGTCTATTCTTGAGTAGGCTGTGGGCCCAGGGATCGAAGGTCCACCGATCCCGAAAATTTTGAATTCTCCCTCCTACCGGTATCATCTCACTTGGACTGTTGTCCTGAGATCTTGCCTCCCTGACCACGACCACCCGTGAATCCCCTTCCCCTTGAGGGGCGCCTAGACGAGCTTCTGGCTGCTCCTCTAGGCTTTGCTCGAAAGGAAGTTGACTGCCTTTCGGACGTTGGGTTGAATGCCGGGGACTGCGTCGACACGGCCTGGGGTACCCACTGGAAAGTGGTCGGGGTTTGTGCCACCATCTGGGGCACTGAAGGCATCGGCAATTGCTGTTGCTGTTGCTGTTCAAATGGCTTGGCTGGCCGACACGGTAGCCTAGTTCTTTGACCAATTCGCTAGGGAAAATGTCTTTGCCCCAAATGTTGGAGGAGATTAGTTTCCTTGGCTCGTGCCTCACCGTAGCCGAGGTGAACACGAACTCCCTACAAGCTCTCCTCGCCCTGACGAAGCTGTAAAGATCCTTCGTCACTGTGGCCAGATGAGTCTTGGCCACTACCATGAACATTTCATGGACCTTGGGGTCACTTGCCATCGTCTCAAGAGTGGTCTGAAGAGACATTGAGGCAGCCAGTCTTTCTTTTGTTTCGAGTTCTCTCCGCAAAAGAAAGTCAGACAACTTAGGGAGGCTTTCACCGAACTGACGTCCGGCAATATCAGCCTCCAACTTCCCGACTGAGAAGGTAAGATGGACGTCCTTCCAGTCCTTGTTGTCCATAGGTAGGGCCAGCGACAAGGGTTTACACTCCTCCAGGGAGGGGCAAGGCTTGCCAGCCTCGACTGCTTTTAATACAGCCGCAAACCCTTTCTGCAAAAAGGGAAAGGCTCTAGCAGGAGAGGACACAAAGGAAGGGAGTTTCTTACTCAATGCAGCTACCTTTGAGTTCGTGAAGCCCATCTCTTTCATCGAAGATGAAAGCAAAGCTTGAGCCTTAGCATGGTCCATCACTATGACCTCCTTCGGCTCTGTCTGCTCCTTTGAAGCTGGTTCCTTCCTCAACCGGACATAACAGTCCGGATATGACCCTTTGCTGGGCCAGAATTCCACCTCCTCAAGGGGAACTGAACCCAGCTTATCCGACATGACGATCTTTCCAGTCGTCATCGGCATGTGCTCAGCATATCTCCACGGGTTAGCATCTGAGCACAAGGGAAGGTCTTTCACATTGAGCCTTTTCTGGGGCCCACGTGATGCTGCAAGCTTCTGCATCTGCAGTTCCATTGCAGCCGCCTTCTCAATATTCTCCTTCTGCATTTGTTGGATCATTCCAACAATGGAGGAGAGGGCCTGTCCCAGCTCTACTGGGAGAGCGGACGATGTTGAGGGAATAGGTTCAGGGATCTGAACCGGAGCAGCCGACACCTCGTCGGCCTCTTCCTCTACAATGTCTGGGGCTTGAACTTCATCCTGGCCTCCTGCCAGGAGGTCTTCCTCCAGACGCTCGGACACGTCTGACATCCTGTCGTTCAACTGGATGTCTTGCAAGGCGACCGCGACTTCAGCATCCACCTGGATCTGAACTAGGGGGATCTCCTCTTGAGTCTGGGGAATCACTGCATCAGCTGATGCCCTAGGGAAAAGGTAAGCCCTCATCTTCTCACTTGGAAGATAAGGTCCAGTGGTGTTCTTTTGGAAGCCCCTTACCCAGGTACGAAGCTTCTCCCTTGCTATATCCCTTGATTCCGCTGTCCTAGGGGAATCAAAAGCCTCAGTAATCAGGTTAGAGCACACGGTACATACCTGGGGGTCCCAATACCGGAGATCACCCTTGGAGACAGCGCATGCTGCGTGCCTCCTACATAACTCATGTCCGCAGAAGTTCTTACTGCGGACATTGCAGAAAGCACTTCCGCACTTCGGACGTTCCTCCTGTAAAGAGAAGAAATTCCCATGAGTATCAAGTGAACTACGTATCACTGGATATGCACAGTTAGCATAACAAATCAGAAAGGAAAGACACACACTTGTGTTTCCCGCACAACCAAATGTTGCAGCCTTCCAGATAATAAAATCGTATGGTTAATCTCTTCTCGAATAACCAATGCCTAGTTTCCAGAGGAAACAGGTGGAGCTCACACCCAAGCAATGATTTTAAAATCCTGGATAATAGACAAGAAAGAACTCACTTTCTTATCTGTAAGGCAACAGCAAAGGGTTGTGCAAGACAACACAAAAGTGTTAGAACACACAGTGTTGTACCAATACCATACTATAGTTCTCTCCCTACAGTATATGCTATACTGAAGAATACTGGTACAGTATAGAAGGTAATGCGCCGGCCGGCACTTGCCGGCCGGCACTTGCCGGCCGGCACACACCATAACTAGCTTTAAAGTATACTACTTAACAGCTATAAGGCGGCAGAACGCTGGATCAAATGCATGTGCCGGCCGGCAGTAACTGCCGGCCGGCAACAGCCAATGTCGGCTGGCAGTGACTGCTGGCCGGCAACTACACAAGGTAGCACTCGGCTGCCGGCCACTGCTCATAGCGACCGGCAGACAAGGGCTTAACAATAGCCGGCCGGCAAAGGTAAACAATCGATGCCGGCCAGCAGCAAAAGAACCAGAGGACTTCGACTGCCCGGCTGCCGGCCTCATAGGCCGGCAGCCGGGTCGGGTACAGCACTAGAAGAAAACAGAATGGATGCCGGGATAAGAGCGTATACTACCTCCCAGCCTGGCAAACCGAAAGAGTGCATATAAGGAAGGGGAGAATCTAATTCAGGCTTCCTGACCGATGCCGTCTGGCTCTACAGGCAGACATGGATGAGGGACCAAGGGAGGTCCGGGCAGCACTCAAAGCAGAAGACCTTTGCCGGCCGGCAAGGGACTGAGTCAATTCCACATCCTAACCTATCCTAGGTCCAGATGTAGAATGACGTACAGTACTGTAACGGCTAGGCCATTACAGAGATAGAGGGGGAAGGGACAAAAAAGGGTCCTACCAACCTTGCTTTTGTGAAGAATCACCCGCAGCCAAGAAAACTCATCTTAGCCTAAGGGAGATCCAAGGAGGGAGGCCAGCAATACTTGCCAACCCCCACTGAACCAAAGCAAGGAAGATGTTGCTATTCCCAGGGAAAGGATCTTATCCTCCCACCGAGAACAGCAACAAGGACTAGTCTGCTAGATCACAAAAGAAGGAATCATCTCGTACAGAAACCTTCGGCAGT
>NC_090728.1:121662433-121664933 GCF_036898095.1 Palaemon carinicauda | reverse complement strand
AAAAAAAAAAAAAACACTAATTGAGATTCTGTTGTTCTGAAATAATTCCCCTTTCCTGTAAGTTTTCAATATAATTGCATAATGTGCGCTATATCGTTCTTAGGTATATTTATGTTTTATATCCTTCCCAATAAGGATAAAATATCTACTTTCTTCTTTTACCATATACAATAGAATAGATAATTAATAAACACATGTTGCGGCTAAGTATTGTACTACAAAAAAATTCAATTGTTAAATGTGGTTTTCCTTTGGAGTTTACCTTCTTCCAGAGTTCTAATAAAGTTATTGAAGGTACTTAATTTGATAAAGAATGGATTACAATATTTTCCTTTTTCCTTGTTTCAACATTTCCTTGTTTCTGATTCTCTAACCTAAAATAATATCACTATTGACACATGCTAACTGGAAATTGTGAAGCAAAGTTTTTCTGCGTTAAATTTCAAATTGATTCATCTCCCAACCATGTAATGGATACTATTTCCTTCTATTTTATTTTTATTTTTTTAACAGCCCTTTTATAGTTTTGCACTAAACATAAGGGGTATTTTTCTCCTCTGAACTTTACATGGGAATGTTTTGGATATTTATATTTCACTTTGCAAGAAATGGCTATATTGCAATCTCATTATAAATTGTTAAAGATGTCCAGAAATATCTTGTATAAAGCAATATATATAAACTACCCATGTACCAAACGATCAAACAATTCATTCTCCGTGTATATTGATTGTAGGCCTACTAAAACACATCAGTTTACACGTAAAGTACATCTGAATGTGTGATTACCACTGTTTTGATTTTTGTATCTTGAAATTCACTTTTCACTGCCATCCACATCTGAGAATTCTAGTTATACTCTAGCCTCTGAATAACATTTAGAATTGAAGTTCCTCTTTCTTTTTGGTGGGGCGGGGGGGGGGGGGGGGGGAAGTGATGCTCAAGATGATATTGAAATGAGAATAGTAACCAATTCTAGGGAAAGAACAGGCTTGGATTGGTCACTTATTATTATTATTATTATTATTATTATTATTATTATTATTATTATTATTATTATTATTGAAAGATAAGCTACAACCCTCGTTGGTAAAGCAAGATGATATTAGCCCAAAGGCTTCAACAGCGAAATATCACCCTATGAGGGAATGAGGTAAGGAAATATATAAACTACAAGAGAAGTAATGAACACTTAAAGTAAAATATTATGAAAACAGTAACAATATTAAAATAGATCCTTCATTTATAAACTATAAAAAACTTGAAAGGAACAGAGGAAGAAAAGTAAGATGGAACACTATGCCCTAGTGTACACTCAAGCAAGAGAAATCTATCCCAAGAGAGTGAAGTACCATGGAACAGAGGCTATGACACTACCCAGGATTCGAGTTGCCAATGCAAGAGCCGATGTCTTACTTAAGGTAGGGTAATCTAAAACGAACGAACAAATTACCCGAGTCATTGATAAGTTATGTATCCTTTCACATCTCGTTTCCTAACTTACATATCAGTTTTTGCTGTATATAAAAAACAACTGAATTTAATCTACAAAATTATTCCATTGCTATTTGAAATAAGAATCACACGTTCGTTACAATTTTAACAAAATTATGTATAACACTAAAATCATTATTTAAAAAAAAAAAAAAAAATAGCATCTGTTACGTTGCTAAATTCCTGTTACGGAAATGGAAACGCAATTCATGCACCACTTTATTGTCAAACCAAAAAAAAGGCAGACCATTTCTACAAAGACTAGTGGGGCGTAATTGGCATGGTCATTTTACATTAATTATAGTAATATTGATAATAAACAGGCAACAACTAAAATGATTTATGGTCTGGGCTTTCCTCCTTAGTCTACTACTGAATAAAATAAAACTGAAACTTTAAGAAGATCAATATCATATTTAGCTCCTTTATACCTGTCAGTGATACTTCAATTTAAAGTTGTTAAAAGTGTCTGGATTCAGTTCCGGTTTCATTTGCTGCCAGCGAATGCTAGGCAAACACGTAACCACTGTACTTTGCCAAAAGGTTGAATAACATTAATCAGAGTTAATGGAATATTCTGCATGGTAGATTATAATTTTATATATATAAAAAAAATCGTAAAAAATTATAATGTATTACATATAATCAATCAATAAGATGAAGGTGCAAAAAATTGAACGTATAGAAGAAATGTGTGATACGGAGCTTTAGGAAAGAAACCCTTTACCGATCACTTTAGGAATGCATACAAATCTGCCTGTTAGATTTAATACAATGATAATATTCAATTAAAACTGCGTTAAATATTGCCATTAGCGTAAAGAAATTACAAGTAGACTATTTTAACCTCTAAGAAATGAGTAGTTATTTCTAATTCGTTTTTCATTCAATTCTTAGTGCTTTTCTAAAACATTACAATACATCATCGTATAACAGATCTCACCAACTAACAGTTTTGCCTTTGTTGATGTTGAATTAGATGATTTTCATATAAACTTAACATTAG
>NC_090728.1:121647433-121652433 GCF_036898095.1 Palaemon carinicauda | reverse complement strand
ACATCATAAAATGTTTATGTTCACTAAGAAGTATTAGCGATCGAATGTGTTTCTCAAAAGCAAATTTTGTAATCAAGAACAACACCTAAAACTATATAGATCTATAAAGCAATATAAACATTATCAGCGCAGAGATATGAATCTTGAGGAGTCACTTCCGTAGACCTGTTATATATTTCCTTATAATACACCCAAATTGTTTCGAATTTAGGTGAAATTAAATATTTTACAATACATTAAACAGTGGGGTTATTTCACCCGATTTTATTCATGATATTTAACACTTGTGTGTAAGAGAAGAAATTACCTAGTGTATATATGTTATCTCTCTGAAGATAATTTTCATAAACTAGTTTGCTTAATTAGAATAAGGAGAATCCTTGTAACTGTATCTTCCAAATAGGTATTTTTACCGGTAATGAATTGTTGCACAACAAATTATGATTACTTCGATTGAAACTATTAAACTGTTGATTCCAGGATAATTTCTAATTCACAATGAACATAATTAAGTCAATAAGGATATTTCATATGATGTTTCTGGCTCTATTTAGCTAACAAAGAATCATTGAATAACGCAATTAGGTGAGGAAAAACGGGATGTGCAGTTTTCTGAAGCTAACACATTTCGATTTTTATTTTTTTTTAAACTAATGATTAAATGAGGGAGTTAATTTTGTTTCCCCACCGTTAAGACAGTTTACTTTGGTTCCTACTCTATATTCTTATTTATTATCAATTACGACTTTATAAAGAAGATTTAAGTTTTCCCAGATGAAAATTTACTTAAAATATTTTAAATTTTTTACCTGGAAACAATAAAAGTTGCATTACAAATTATATTATTGTTGATTGTTTAACTCTTTTTACCCTTTTTTTCTGTGGGCAATACAACAGAAACCATGGTATTCAGACTCAACGGCTCATTTTACTGAATTACCTAAAATCAGCCAAATTCGTGACTCGAATCAAATAGAAGATAAAGTTCTTGATAATTGGTTTGCTTTCTTCAAGATTACTTACCTATTTTACTGAGCCTCAACAGTAAAATATTCGTTGCTTAAAATGTAAATATATTGGCTTAATAACTCAGATAACTTTTTTAATGAAATTTCAACTTCATTGTTCAACACACGTTACAAAGAGGGAAGCCAAGATTAATCTAATTTAAAGTTTTAGCTGAACAGTAGTCCTCGCGGTGAATATGTAATATGGTTTAGGCGTCCCTCTTCTCGTTCTTTCAATCCTTGCTGTTACACCTAACGTCAGAGAGCAAATCTGTTATCTCACTTAGTACCCAATTTTTTTTTTTCTAATGTCGATTCATTCTACTATTTTGTGGATATTATATTTCTTTTACTAATGTAGTAAAATCTTAACCATTTGTATTAGTTATAGTTCTCGTGTTTTTTCTCTTATTTCTTAGATGGCAACTGAAGCCAGGATTAAAACAATGCATAACCGAATTAAGGTTCTTTAAAGCCATGCAAGATTTCCTTCTTTGTCTGATTCTATCATAGAAAATCTCAATTTCTGTTTGAATACCTATGATTAAAAAAATTATCCAGTTCGTTTACATATAAAGCTGTTGATTTTCAATGTTTTGATAGAGTAAATACAAGCTTTATACAAGAAATGATAGTTAGAAAATATAGCATGCATGAAAAAGAAAAAAACTATATGCTTGGTCATAGAATATTACAAAATGATAGTATATACAAGTTCAGTAAAGATTGAGAGAGAGAGAGAGAGAGAGAGAGAGAGAGAGAGAGAGAGAGAGAGAGAGAGAGAGAGAGAGAGAGAGAGAGAGAGAGAGAGTTTTTAATACATATTCATGAACTAGCCAATCATAGAACGTATCTTTGTTCAATCTATAATTTTATCATTTTAATATGAAAATGCTAATCCCCTGTGAGTTTCGTAACACATTCTCTATTCACCAAAGGATTGAAATGATTATTAACGAAAAATTCATCTGGATTATTAATTTATCGAAGAATTGTTCAATACTACTAGATATTAGTATATATTGACGTCAACGAGTGGAATAGCGAAGCAGGGAGAATTATAAAAAAACAAATATTGCAACTGTATATATATATATATATATATATATATATATATATATATATATATATATATATATATATATATATATTTGTGTGTGTGTGGAGTGTGTATTCACATATACATACATATATATGTGTGTTTATGTATATATATATATATATATATATATATATATATATATATATATATATATATGTGTGCGTTTATATATATATATATATATAATTATATATACATACATATATATATATATATATATATATATATATATATATATATATATATATATATGTGCGTTTATATATATATATATATATATATATATATATACTATATATATAATTATATATACATACATATATATATATATATATATATATTTATATATATATATATATGTGTGTGTGCGTTTATATATATAAATATATATATATATATATATATATATATATATATATATATATATATATATATATCAGTGCGTTTATATATATATAATATATATATATATATATATATATATATATATATATATATATATATATATATATAATATATATATATATATATATATCAGTGCGTTTTATATATATATATATATATATATATATATATATATATATATATATATATATATATATATATATATTTATATATATGTATATATATATACATATATATATATATATATATATATATATATATATATATATATATATCTAATGAGTACCGCTATCGACAAGTTGAAGGTGGTTCTGTCGAGATTTTGTCGGCAACTGCCCAACTGCTGAAATAAGAGAAGCTACGGCAGATGAACTGTAAGTACCCTTGTTCGACTCCAGGTATCGGGTTGAACACTCGCTTTTGTCTTTGATTAAGAACGGTGCGTTTTTACCTTTGATATATTGTACATCATAGTACTTAATTCATAGTCACGGATATTAAAAAGGACATATAAGAAGAGTAGCTGCTTCATTTTCACTCTTCTCCATTACGAAGATTAGGACCAGTATCGTCTTCGAAAATGCCATTGAGATATGAGAGTGTATCTTCTCAATGAGTTTTACAAAGTACTCGCCGGCATATATGAAGGAAGGTTTTGGATTCCTTGAAGATTTCTTTGAGGTAACACATGAAGAAGTTATATGGGCTTCTGGTAATATCTCGTCCCCCTAAGAATTATTCGTGTACCTTGTATGAAACTCATCATATATCAACTCAAGGATTTATTTATCTCATAGCCAGTTCTGTTGTTTTATTTAATCTACTAATCATTTTCTATATTAAATTCTTGTACACGTGCATCCATTTGATATTTGAGAAGTAAAGAATTCCTTTTTTTTTTCCAAACCTAACATACTGTAGGTATATTTCTCACAATACATATGTAAGATATAACTCACGCTGCTCAGTGTAATTAGTGTTTTCTCGCAATGTAAACAGTATGTTGGGCAACATTTTATATCCAAAATCAACAGGCAAATTTGTAACGAATATAAAGATAGACTAACATACTCAATTTGAATTTTCTTGCCTAGTTACAAACCTAGCTTTTATCTTTCAGGAACTTTTGTTCTTCCTACTGACCTTTGTTTTTAGTACGTCTTTCATCCCATTTATCACTCACTTTCTTGTCCCATATTACCTTTATTTTCTTATTTTATGCATTGAAAAATATTGATAATAATAATAATAATAATAATAATAATAATAATAATAATAATAATAATAATAATAATAATAATAATATAACTAAGAATTACCATATTCGTTGTTCCTCCTGATAATAATTACAGCAGTATTGATAGCAGAACCCATAATGATAAATTGTTATTGGGTAGATTTAGGAAAATCCAATTTTGTATTAACCATACTGAGAACAGACAGGGCCTGTTTATGAATAATTCCATGCATTCGAATTAGTTTTATATATCCCATCATCCTAATAATAAAACCGTAAACGCCAAAATTATTAATATAGCCTATTCAACTGATTAAAATATCCAGATAACCTGTAATGGAATGAACAATAGGTATGCAGTGAGTAAAGTGAATACAATTGCTTTGTTAATATGGCAGGATTATTAGTTCTCGTTTGGTTCATTTGTATGAATAATAGGAGTGAAACTCTAAATGTGTGTGCACCTGATTAATCAATTAGTAAACGGGAAAATTATAAAGCATACTTCTATTCATAATTAAATTATTTCTACGGGCAGGACCAGATATAAAACCAAAACAGCCAATGCTAAATTTATATTTTAACAGCTGACTGGTTCAGGAGATCCCTATATAATCATATACTCCATAGCATTTAACAGCATTAACACAAGATACCATACACATTTATGATTTATAGATGACATAGCTCTCCTTTTACGATAATTTGCCGAATCTATCCTATGAAGTCTTTTTTATTTTTTTATCTTGGTTTCTATTATGGCAGCTCCATCATATGTTTTCGCCCCATTTTTCCATCTCATTTTTTCCATAATAATCTATATCTCCTGTTTCATTTACCTAATACCATTACCAATTTTTATATACCTCAGCTTTTCTTACTACAGTATGTGTTCCTTTCAACCCACTACAAAAAGCAATGTTTTTCAACTTCTAACGTATTTGCTTGAATTCCATTTAATATTCACTTTGATTACATAGGCAAATCCCAAACTCGTTCATAATCTTTTGTACAAGCTCTACTACCTTCCAGACTTTATGTTTTTTACGACTCTGCTATTCTATGACCCTTCCATAATCCGTGATATTTATTCCCAAACCCTATTAGAATCAAACGCCACTATTTCCACGAGATCCATTTCAAGGTTCTTGGTTTCAATTTCCTGAATTGCATTTGGTTTCAAATAACGTTTTTCTTACTTTGAATTTTCTCCTTAATATCTCTATAAAGGTTGTAAAGAAAGAAATAT
>NC_090728.1:121624933-121634933 GCF_036898095.1 Palaemon carinicauda | reverse complement strand
TCTTCAGTAAGGTAGGTACTTTTATGTATTAATGTCAATTGTGTTATTATTATTATTATTATTATTATTATTATTATTATTATTATTATTATTATTATTATTATAAGCTGTAATAGTATGGGTACACTATGCATATGATTATATTTTAGACGTTCATGATACATTTTGAAGAGATCTGCACTATGGAGTACTTTACTAGATGACATACACCAAGAGACTAAATATTCTGTGCATGATGCATTCAAACAGAGCGTAAAACAACCATGCGTGTAAAGATATGCTTTTTTGACATCCCAACGAGAGCAAATATTTCAGTACCGAAAGAATAGGCTCCCGTAAATTGAACCGACAAGAAAGACCCGGCCAACTAAAATTTAATATAAAACTCTACACATAAAAACAAAATACTTTTGGAATTTAAGCCATCGACAGTAACACCTACTGTAGGCACCTTTTTCAACAAAATATGCAATTTCTAATCATATGTATATCATCATTATCATCCTCATTATCATCTCCTCCTATACCTGTTGACGCAAAGAACCTTGGTTAGATTTCGCTAGTCGTCTCTATCTTCAGCTTTTAATTCAATATTTTTCCATTCTTCTTCCTCTACTTCGTGTTTCATAGTCCTGAGTCCATGTAGGACTAGGTCTTCCAGCTCTTCTGGTGTGTTGTAGAGCCCAACTGAACGTTTGGTGAACTAATCTCTCTTGGGAAGTGCGAACAGCGTGACCAAATGATAACAATCTACCACTCACCATGATCTCATTCACATATGGTACTAGAGCAATTTTTCTTATAGTTTTCTAATCCTGTCCGGCCATTTAGCTCCCATTATCCTTCTGAGGGCATTGTTCTCAAATATACTCAAACTATTGGAGATTATTCCATTGTCATACCGAGATTCATGTCCGTACAGTAACACCAATCCCACTAAACTTATATATAGTCTGATTTCTATGCATGATTTTAAGTAATTTGATTTCTAAATTTTAAGTAAACTAGCCATTGTCTAATTTTCTTTTTTTATTCTTTCACTGAACTCTATTTCTAAAGACCCTGTATTGGAGATCATTGTTCCTAAATACTCATATGATTCTACCTCATCAATCCTTTCTCCTTCCAATGATATTTCAACTTCCATTGCATACTCCATTCTCATCACCTCTGTCTTTCTTCTATTCATCTTCAGCCGAACCTTGTGAGATATTTCATGCATTCAGGTAAGCGAGCACTGCAAATACTGTGGTGTTCTGCTAACAAGGAAAGAATCATCAGCAAACTCTAAGGCTGGTAGATTCCTATAACCAATCCAGTCCAATCCTTTTTTACTATCTCCGATTGTTCTATGCACTATAAAACCCATGAGGAGAAAAAACAACATTGGTGACAACACATTACCTTGTAGTAATCCACTGTTAACTGGAAATACATTTGATAAGCCTCTACTAACATCAACTTTGCACTCGCTATTCTCATGAACAGGCTTAATCAAATTCCCATATTTAAGAGGAATTCATAGTAACGCTCCAGAAAATTGGCCGGCGCATGATATCAAAAGCTTTTTCATCGTCCACAGCTGCCATGAAAAGTGGATATCTATATCCTAAGCATTGCTGTACCACGTGTCTTAAAATGAAAAATTTGGTTAGTCAGGTCTCCATTTTGGCCATTTTCACCAACGCTCCTTGGTGCCATTCATCAGGTTTTGACTATTCATGACATATTCTACATAATAATCTATCAACCAGTATGGGGGAAGTGCCTTTATTTTCGGCCAGTTTCATCTCGGCAGTTATTCCATCATATCCCGAGCTGTTCATCTCTTTACTTTTTTTTTTTTTTTTTTTTTTTTTTTTCTTTTTTTTTATATGATGGCTTCGGCTTCAAACACACTATATTCATTTATGGGCACATCAAAGACTTCATCAGGTTCTAACGTTTCCTTTCTTCATCTTCTCTTGTTATGACATATCAGTCTCTCTTTTTGTTCGGTATATGCATCTTCTTCTTTGCCCCGGTCGAGAATTCATTAATAATTCTATATGTGAAACTCACACCGCAGCTACTTCTTGATCTTACATCTTTGTCAGCCTCATCTGCTTTACTGCTTAAATCATCTCTCCAGTTATTCCTGGATTATCTTTTGATCTCGCTACCACAACTGGAATACTTAATGTGTTCTACCTTGTAATTTTCATTAATTCCACGAGAACTTTCAACAATCAATTTCTGCCTTTGTCTCCTTTTTATAGTATCCTTTGTATTGTATGGTATCCATGGCTTTCTCCTTGTATCTGCGTGTCCCAGTTCTTCGCTTCCAACTGACTGATATATGTTCTTAATATCCCATCATTCTTCATTAATTGACTGCTCTTCGTCTCTTAAAGTCTTTAGGAGTGCAAATTGATTTCTACACTCAATTTCGAATGTTTCTCTGTACTCTTCTTCTAAAAATTAGTTTGTATTAAGCCTATGTATTCTATCTACCTTCCTTTTAGGTGTTTTCAGTTTTAATTTCAGTGTGGCAATGAAGAGTTGGTGATCACTACTAATATCTGCAAGTCTATAGCTTCTAACATTTTTTTCAGAGTCCTCCTTCTCTCTTTTTTTATGGAAATGAGATCTGCTATATTTTTTAACTGCCATATGGTGAATTCCATGTATATTTGTGGATGTTCTTGTGTTGAAAAAGAGTACCTCTAATGATAACATTGTTTGCTTAACAGAAAATTACTAAATGTGCTCCCTCTTTTTTTTTTTTTTGCAACTTCACCAAGACCCTCGACAACCATCACATTCTCTATCCCTTGATTATTCCTTCAAACTTTAGTACTGAAATCCCGAATCACCATTTTCATATCTCTCTTTGGGATATCACCTATTACTCTTTGCAGTTCTCCATAGAATTCATCCTTCCTTTCTTTTGGTGAATCATTTGTTGGGGCATAGTACACTATTATATTTATATCTTACAGCTTTGATTCTAAATTTGCTAGTAAAAAATCTAATGTTTACAGCTCCCCACTTGGTTAATGTCTTTTTTGCTCTTGGTGCCATCATCATTCTTTCCACTTCTATTCCAACTCCATCTGATCTACCTGATTACATAAACATATTGCCTTGATTTAAAGTTCCCTAACCATTCCCCTTACAACGTGTTTAACTTAGGGCCAATATATCCGAATTATATTTCATAAATTTACTATACACTTGCTGTAACTTCCCAATCTGATTCATGGTTCTAACATTCCAATTACCAATTTTAAATTTTTCTTTAGTATCTATAAACCATGAGATTCTTAGCAATTCACTACGCCCGTGACTGGGGGCCAATCTGTCATCTTCTCTTTCCATGACTGACTAAATCCATTGAGGATTCATTGGCTAGATACATCAAAGGAGAGCCAGTTCCTTGTGATACTCAGTGTCTATCTGACGAAGGCAGAAAAAATAGGAAGTCATAGTCTTAAAGGACTGAGCTATTGGGCAGTGGAATCACCTGCTTAGTTTATGCCTTCAATAAAGTTGGCTTCTTAGAAGTCACTGATGAACAACCTACGCTCTCGAAGATTGTGCTTTCATCTTTCTTGTTGACAAAATTGCTATACCTCCCAGCCTCCTTCCCACAGTAATATATGTATATTCATATAGACAGGTTTATATATATATATATATATATATATATATAATATATATATATATATATATATATATATATATATATATATATATACCAAGGCACTTCCCCCAATTTTGGGGGGTAGCCGACATACAAAATGAAACAAAAACAAAAAAGGGGACCTCGGGTGCCACAGCCCACCCTCCCCCGTTATCCACCACAGATGAAGCTTCATAATGCTGAATCCCCTACTGCTGCTACCTCCACGGTCATCTAAGGCATTGGAGGCAGCAGCAGGGCCTACCGGAACTGCGTCACAGTCGCTCACCATTCATTCCTATTTCTAGCACGCTCTCTTGCCTCTCTCACATCTATCCTCCTATCACCCAGAGCTTCCTTTACTCCATCCATCCACCCAAACCTTGGCCTTCTTCTTGTACTTCTCCCATCAACTCTTGCATTCATCACCTTCTTTAGCAAACAGCCATTTTCCATTCTCTCAACATGGCCTAACCACCTTAACACATTCATATCCACTCTAGCTGCTAACTCATTTCTTACACACGTTCTCACTCTCACCACTTTGTTCCTAACCCTATCTACTCGAGATACACCAGCCATACTCCTTAGACACTCCATCTCAAACACATTCAATTTCTGTCTCTCCATCACTTTTATTCCCCACATCTCCGATCCATACATCACAGTTGGTACAATCTCTTTCTCTTATAGAACTCTCTTTACATTCATGCCCAACCCTCTATTTTTTACTACTTCCTTAACTGCCCCCAACACTTTGCAACCTTCATTCACTCTCTGACGTACATCGGCTTCCACTCCACCATTTGCTGCAACAACAGACCCCAAGTACTTAAGTACTTAAACTGATCCACCTCCTCAAGTAACTCTCCATTCAACATGACATTCAACCTTGCACCACCTTCCCTTCTCGTACATCTCATAACCTTACTCTTACCCACATTTACTCTCAAGTTCCTTCTCTCACACACTCTTCCAAATTCTGTCACTAATCGGCCAAGCTTCTCTTCTGTGTCTGCAACCAGTACACTATCATCCGCAAACAACAACTGATTTACCTCCCATTCATGATCATTCTCGTCTACTAATTTTAATCCTCGTCCAAGCACTCGAGCATTCACCTCTCTCACCACTCCATCAACATAAAAGTTAAACAACCACGGCGACATCACACATCCCTGTGTCAGCCCCTCTCTCACCGGAAACCAATCACTCACTTCATTTCCTATCCTAACACATGCTTTACTACCTTTGTAAAAACTTTTCACTGCTTGCAACAACCTTCCACCAACTCCATATAACCTCATCACATTCCACACCGCTTCCCTATCAACTCTATCATACGCTTTCTCCAGATCCATAAACGCAACATACACCTCCCTACCTTTTGCTAAATATTTCTTGCATATCTGCCTTACTGTAAAAATCTCTTTCATACAACCCCTACCTCTTCTAAAACCACCCTGTATTTCTAAGATTGCATTCTCTGTTGTATCCTTGATTCTATTAATCATTACTCTACCATACACTTTTCCAACTACGCTTAACAAACTAATACCCCTTGAATTACAACAATTATGCACATCTCCCTTACCCTTATATAGTGGTACAATACATGCACAAACCCAATCTACTGGTACCATTGACAACACAAAGCACATTTCAAACAATCTCACCAACCATTCAAGTACAGTCACACCCCCTTCCTTCAACCTCTCAGCTCCCACACCATCCAAACCAGACGCTTTTCCTACTTTCGTTTCATCTAGTGCTCTCCTCACTTCATCTATTGTAATTTCTCTCTCATTCTCATCTCCCATCAATGGCACCTCAACACCTGCAACAGCAATTATATCAGCATCCCTATTATCCTCATCATTCAGTAAACTTTCAAAATATTCCGCCCATCTTTTCCTTGCCTCCTCTCCTTTTAACAACCTTCCATTTCCATCTTTCACTGTCTCTTCAATTCTTGAGCCAGCCTTCCTTACTCTCTTCACTTCTTTCCAAAACTTCTTATTCTCTTCATATGAATGACCCAATCCCTGACCCCACCTCAGGTCAGCTGCCCTCTTTGCCTCACGTACCTTGCGCTTTACTTCCACATTTTTCTCTCTATATTTTTCATACTTCTCTATACTATTACTCTGCAGCCATTCTTCAAAAGCCCTCTTTTTCTCTTCCACTTTTACCTTCACTCCTTCATTCCACCATTCACTACCCTTCCTCAATCTGCCTCCAACAACCTTCTTGCCATACACATCACTTGTAATCTCAACAAAATTTTCTTTTACTAACTTCCACTCCTCCTCTAAATTGCCAGTTTCTCTTACTTTCACTTCGTCATATGTCATTTTCAACCTTTCCTGATATTTACTTTTTACCTTCAGTTTTATTAGCTCTTCAACCCTCACTAGCTCCCTTTTACACCCACTTACTCTATTCCCCCACTCTTTTGTTACAACTAATTTTCCTTCCACCAAAAAAATTATCAGACATACCGTCAGCCATACCCCTAAACACGTGCACGTCTTTCAATCTTCCAAACATTCTTTTAGTTATCAACACATAATCCATTAATGCCCTTTCTACTACTCTTCCATTTGCCACTCTTACCCATGTATACTTATTTTTATCTTTTTTTTTTGAAAAAGCTATTACTTATCACTATCTCTTGCTCAACACATATCTAACAGTGTCTCACCACTCTCATTTTCACCTGGTACGCCATACTTCCAAATGACACCTTCTACCTCTCCAGTGCCCACTTTAGCATTTAAGTCACCCATGAGAACTACATAATTCCTTCTAATCAGTCCTTCTACACACCTAGTTAATTCATTCCAGAACTCATTCCGCTCTTCTTCACTTTTCTCACTACCTGGCCCATACGCACTGACAAACGCCCAACATTCCCTACCCAACCTAACCCTTACCCACATTAACCTACATGATATTTCCTTCCATTCCACTAATTTACATGTCATCCATTCACGCAGCAATAAAGCCACACCCTCTCTCGCTTTTCCCCTTTCAATCCCAGACACTCTACCAGACATTTCACCAAACATCACTTCACCCTTTCCTTTTATCTTCGTCTCACACAAGGCCAATACATCCATCCTTTTATTCCTAAACATATTTCCAGTTTCACATCTTTTACTCTCTATCGTACTACATCCACGCACATTCAAACACCCCAAAACTAGAGTGCGGGGAGCAGTCAATCTCCCCCAGCTCCATCTCTTTGTCGATGTCTCACAGGATGTAGATACAGGAGAGGGGGTTCCCAGCCCCCTCGTCCCGTACTTTTAGTCGCCTCTTACGACACGCAGGAATAACGTTGGCGCTATTCTAATTGTTTTTACGTTGATGTGTTGCTTATCTGTTCAAGATTATTGTTTATCTTTTCTTTCTTTTTCTTTTTTTTACTTTTCCGTTAATTTTCTCCACAGTGTTGCTCTCCCTGCTAAGTACCTTGCGTCTAAAAATAGGGGTACAGCTTTGCTTAATAATAATAATAATAATAATAATAATAATAATAATAATAATAATAATAATAATAATAATAATAATAATAATAATAATAATAATAATAATGACGGATCTTATAAGTAAGTTATCAGTCGTTAAGTAGTCACACAAGCTTCGCTTCTTCTCTTTTGCCTTTGCATATAATTATTTTTAGGGAAATGCTTATCAATCATATGCATGTCATTTCTATCTATCAATTATGCCCTTGGGTACACTGTTAGCATATTCCAATAATGAAAATAAAAGTGAAGCAGCAACAAAAAAGTCTTTCAAGTTCAACTGAAAAAATAGGACTAAACGTCAATTAAGATAAGAAAGAGGGCCGCAAGAGATCTTATCTTAAGAGATCCGTACTGTGGGATTGAAAGAAATTGGTTTAGTCTTTGAGTTTTCTCGGAAAATGAGAGCCGAAGAGAATGTCTGAAGTTTTGGCGATAGTGGAAGTTCGAGCAATTAATTTATCCTTTAATTGGGATATAACAGTGTTATTTCCTTGGAATTTACTGGCAAATAAAAATATAAAGAATTATATAATGTATAGGAGTTTATAACTAAATGAGAAAACAACAACTTACAATTTACTTATTTCTTTATTTTTAAAATGATATTTTAATAGTAATATCAGCTAATGTGAGCATAAATACGTCCTAAATTAAGTAGGATCTTTAACGACCTAATATCTGAAACAGTTAAACATCGGTAGAAAAAATATAAAGGGAATTTTTTCAGACATAATTATTTTGCAATCATATTCAGTAACGTGTACAGTAGAGCTAAGGTTCTGACAGAACCAGTAAAATGTTAATTTACACACTTCACTGTTAAAACATTTTAGTCCTCATATATTAGGCTAAATACATATCCGGGTTTTCATTAATGATAAGCCAACAGTAATCTTGGTATTCATAATGTTTAATGTGTGGAATATTTTATTTTATAAGTAAATAGTTATATATCTAATATAAATATCCAGATATGTGCTGATGTATGCCCAATGATTTAATTATTTTCTTAATTTATGTATTCAACAGATTTAAGGGAATATCTTACTCTTGTGTTATACTCTTAGAGAAACATGACCTGCTCTGACTCCGGTTAAAGAAAAAAAAACGGTTTTCTATATTCAATGACATTATAGAATTTTTTCACAAAGCAATTGCCATTTTAATTTTACTTCGAAAACAAATGGAACCGTTTCTATTTTATACTGACCACACATCCTATCAATAATTCAGCAATAAATATTTCACTGTTCAATTTCCAGAGAAAAGAGCTGCAGTTTTACTTTGCATGTATTTTTACGTTGCCTATTGAGTTCAATACACGGAGTAGTAACCAATTTCTGAATAAAATGTCACCGTTACTGAGCAAAGGGCTATGAAATGATTCCATGAACTCTGACCCATCAGTTGCGATCTTTGAACTCGGCCTTAATCCTGCTAATGGCGTGTCTCTCCATGGACTATCTTCATTCTTGTCTCCATTTTAGCGAGCATTGCTGCTATTTTGTTTGGAAATTCTCTGCTATCTCTTTAGTGAAAGAGGCATGTTGGTTCAAACATGTTTTAAAAAAGTTTACAGCGAATGTTCGATAAAGTCTGCTTAAGAATCAGGTATAACTGTCAGTATTTTATTTGAAATATACTGATTACCACTCTTACCCATCTGAGGTTTTTGGAATTATAATTTATTGTACAATAACGGCAAAGGCTGTCGCTATTCTACTTTGTGCACAATTTTCTAAGATTATCCGTTGAATCTCCTTAATCTCATGTAATGATTAAGCGAAAGTTGTTTTTCTATATTTTCACTTTATATTTTTCAATTTTTATAATATTCTATACCAATTCACTAGTGAAATCTTATCTCAAAGTAGTTGGCCAATTTTTCAATAAACGAAATATATCTTTATTCTACTCTAAGAATGTTGTGCTTGTTATTTAACGCTAACTCTTCTAAAAAACTTAGATCATGAGTTTGAAAGATCGTTATGTTGATGTATTTTAATAAAAAGCACTACTTCAGAGAAGACAATAGTTTCCAATTATGAAAGTTTTAAAATATTTGTCTCCATTTCTAATTTACTGGTATCTTTTATACGCCAAAACATAATGATATAATATAAAAATCTTCCATAGATACCTCGCAATTGTTTCATAATCATTCGATTACTCTAAAAATTAGATTAAATATCATTAAATTTACAAAACTATTGAGGGATATTAATTGAAAGTAAGGCCAAGTTTAATGTCTTTAGTGGTCATTATCAGCACTGAAATTTAAATTAGATAATGAAATAATTTTAAAATGCTAAAGATTTTAAGTAATATAATTAAGTTTTTAACAGTGATGCTCTTAGATATACCTGTGAAAAGTTAATTTTCAGAAGACGACAATGTAAACAACAACAGTTATCATGAGAATATAAGACCTTTTAGCGGTGTTGAGGCTGTTTCAATGCGTCGCGGTTGTTTGAAAAGAACCAATAAAACCGAAAATTTCCATTTTGCCCTTACTCTTAGGGAAAACAAATATCTTTCCTTTACTTTAAACAAGAGATTTGGAAAAAGTGATGAAAATCAAGTAAGGTTAGTTGATATGATATTCACATTATAAAAGGATATAATAACAATGTAATGAACAAAATAGGTTTCTTATCTCGTCTTATGCCAATAATGAATGGCAGAGGCAAAGTACAGTAACAACGCCCTACCTAGCAGGGCAAAGACCTAGAGACCGACTACATATAATCGTCTAAGCACCTGGCCACCATAACTAGGACCAAGGATGGCCAGGCAATGG
>NC_090728.1:121602019-121612019 GCF_036898095.1 Palaemon carinicauda | reverse complement strand
ATATATATATGTGTGTGTGTGTGTGTGTGTGTTAGTGTTATATATATATATATATATATGTATATATATATATATATATGTGTGTGTGTATATATATACTAACATATATATATATATATATATACATATATGTATATATACATATATATATATATATATATATGTGTGTGTGTGTGTATATACACACACACACACACATATATATATATATATATATAGGTGTATATATATATATATATATATAGGTGTATATATATATATATATAAATACATATATATATATATATAATATATATGCATTGACATACATATATATACATATATATATATATATATATATAATATATATGCATTGACATACATATATATACATATATATATATATATATATATGTATATATACACACTTTATATATATATATATATATATATGTGTGTGTGTGTGTGTGTGTCTGTGTCTGTGTGTGTATATTTGTGTCTGAGTGTGTGTATACGTATAATGGATGGTGCGTCCTTGTATACACGTGTGTTTGTATGTTTACCTTGAAGTCTTTTATCGACATATTGTTTATAAAAAATTATAAATAGCGAATTGGAATATTCTGGAATTAAAATGAAAAACATTACCTTACTCGACTAAAGAAGCTGCGTCCAAAGAAACAAAAAAAGTGGAAGCATTAATATACCCAAAATATATATTTTTTTTTCTCCCTACGAAATGGCAAGTTTCAAATGCCCGTCAATCATGGATAACCTGAGGCATCCTCAGATTGATATCAAAGAATCATTTCCTTCCCGGAAAATTCATCAATCAATCTCCTTCTTCAAAGGGCATCAAAGAATAGGGACGCTCTCTCCCGCCAGGGATGTGACAGAGAACAGCATTTTTTCGAAGGGATTGATCTCTTGTTTGGTATGTCGCGAATTTGACCTGCGGCGACTAAGGCTCCGCTCTTTTCTCCAGTAACGATAGGTTATTATTCCGTTTATTCTTTTGAAGTTTTTACGCATGTGTCCATTCTTTTTATTGTTTTTTTTTATATGTATACTATCTATTCGCTATCTTATTTACCATCTTTGTTTATTCTTTATTTCACACACACACACACACACACAAATATATATATATATATATATATATATATACATATATATATATGATAAATTTTGCACATTTTTACGTGTTTTTCATATTCAAATAAGCCATATATATTTTTGATACATTAATGTCTGGATTCTTTTAACGACCTCGGGATCAGAGCCCCAGGCGAAATCACACAAAGACAAGAGCTTGGCTCCGGCCGGGAATCAAACCCTGGTCGGCAAGCTTGTATAGACAGTGACTAAGCCACCTGGCCAAGTGGCTTAGTCACAGTCTATACAAGCTTGCCGACCAGGGTTCGATTCCCGGCCGGAACGAAGCTCTTGTCTTTGTGTGATTTTGCCTGGGGCTCTGATCCCGAGGTCGTTAAGAGAATCCAGACATTAATGTATCAAATATATATATATATATATATATATATATACATATATATATATATATATATATACATTAATGAATATTGATAGGGGATTAGTAAGGAGACTACACGTTCTAAGTGGATTGGTAACGAAACTTAAGACCAACGCAATATATAAATTACCTAAGGACGATCAAATGGAGTTTGAAGAGAAGGGTAGGAATGGTGATGATACCAGGAACAAAAAAAAAAAAAAGACATTTACCGAATGGAGAGCTGAAAATATAACATTGTTACTAGGAAAGTTAAATCAAAGTAATGCAATATGAGTATTATAGTTTGCTATGCCCCAACAAATGATTTCCCAGAAGAAATGAGAGATGAATAATATGCGAACTCCAGAGTGTAAAAGATGAGAGCCCAAAGAGAGATATGAAATTTGTGATTGGCGACTACAATGCTAAAGTTAGAAGGAATAATCGAGGGGTAGAGAATGTGATGGGTGTTTAGGGTTTTGGCGAAGTTACAAAGGAAAATGGAGCACATTTCATTAATTTCTGTTCAGCAAGCCCCCATGACATTAGAGGTACTCTTTTTTAACACAGAACATCCACAAATATAAATGATCTTCACCGTGTGGCAACTGCAAAAATCAAATAGGTTTCATTACTATTAATAAAGAGAAAAGGAAGACTCTGAGGAATATAAGAATCAATAGAGGGGCAGATATTGGTAGTGATTACCCGCTCCTCACTATCACAAACACTGAAATTAAAACTGAAAGCACCCAACAAAAAGGTAGATAGCATATATATGTTTGATACAACTAAGATTTTAGAAGAAGAGCACAGAGAAACATTCGCAATTTAGTGTAGGCGTCGATTTTCAGTTTTAGAGACTCTAAGAGATGAAGGATAGACAATTAATGAAGAATGCCGTGATATCAAGACCATATATCAGTTAGTTGGTAGTGAAGTCTTGGGACATGCACTTACAAGGAGAAAACCATGGATATCATATGATACTGTGTTTTCTATAAAACGGGGACAAAGGAAAAAAAAAATAGACAATTTTCGAGGAAGCTATAGAAATTACAAGATAGAGCATGTTAAGTATTCCAGTATTGATAGTGAGGTCAAAAGAATAGCCAGGACTGACAGGAAAGAATATTCAGACAGTAAAGCAGATGAGGCCGACAAATTGCTCATAGAATTATATCCCTCAACAAGAAAGAAGGACCTGTTATAACATCAGAAGAGAGGGAAATACAAAGAAAAAAATGAACACTTTTAGTGAGGTCACGAATAGGAGATAAGAATGGAATAATTTGATTGATATAGCTGACGCTCAGGAAGACCTTGACGTGTCCCTGAATGAATTCAGTATGTTTGAAGTCGAAGCTATCCTTAAAACACTAAAGAAAAAGAAAGCTCCCGGATACGGTGGAATACTTAGAAGTTTATTTCGTAGAATCTGGCATGAAGAGGCTAAACCTGGTGAATGGGAGTTAGGAGTGTTGGTTAAAATTTAAAAACAGGACACCTGACTGATTGCCATAGTTACCGACGCAAAAAACTTAGGTCATTTGTTATAAAAATATATAGTACGCTTATTATAAAGGGACTTGAGCGAAAGATTGATGAAAAGCTGTGAGATTAACAAGCAGGATTAAGAAAACTTAGAAGTTGCATTGGCCAAATTCTCCTTTTGAGATGTTGTACAGCAATGCGGAGAATATGAGAATTACCTTTTAATGGTATTTGTGGACTATGAAAAAAGCTTTGATAATGTGCACCGACCAATATTGTGGAGACTCATACGTTATTATTGGAATTCCTCTTAAATATGTAAATTTTACTAATTCTGTTCATAGCAAGTGCAAAGTTAATGTTAATGGAGTCCTATCAAATGAATTTCCACTGAACAGCCAAGCATTCCAAGGGAATGTGTTGTCACCCATGCTTATCCTCCTAATGGATTTTGTAATGCATAGATCAGTAGAAGGTGGTGGAGAAGGATTGGAAAAGATTTTCAATACCTACTTACCAGAATGCATGCAATATCTCACAAGGTTTGACTGTAGACACATAGAAGAAAGACAGAGGTGATGAGAACAAGGTATGCAATAGAAGATGAAATATCATTGGAAGGAGGAATTATTAATGAGGTCGAATCATTCAAGCATTTAGGAAGTATGATATCCGATACAGGGTCTTTAGAATTAGAGTTTAGTGAAATATTGAAGAAAGCAAATCAGACAATGACTAGGTTAAGTAAAATTTGGAAATCAAATTGACTGAAATTACATGTAAAAATCAGACTATAAATCAGCTCAGTGAGATCGGTATTAGTCTTTGGACATGAGTCATGGTATGACAATGAACCTATATCCAATAGATTTAGTAGATTTGAGAAAAAAACCCTCAGAAGGGTATTGGAAGTGAATGGCAGGACAGGGTTAGAAATGAAACTATAAGAGGGAGATTTATAGAGTGCCATATGTGGAGGAGATCATGATGAAGAGTAGATGGAAATGGCTTTGGCCTGCTTTTCGCACTCCCCGAGAGAGATTAGTTCACCAAACGTAAAGCAGGGCTCCACAAGGCACTAGAAGATTAGAAGGACCAGGCCTACATGTCTGAGGACTATGAAGCGCGAAGTAGGAGATGATTAATAGAGAAGTATTGAATTATTAAACTCAAGATAGAGACGACTGTTGAATTTCTAACCGAGGCCTATGCGTCATTAGACTTAAGAGGAGATGAAGATGATGATATGCATATACAGATTCCCGGACACTACTAGGTATGAGGTTAACTCTAATAGCTATGAATTCACCATCATGAGGCTCAACTTTACACAGTATTCTAGAACTTTTATTGGAGATGTGACCAAGTTGTAGAATGATGTTACTAATAATAAAGTTAAATATGTGGAACTTCAAAAGTTCAAATTTGTAGCAAATGTTTTCATATTGAACAGAGTGACATAATTTTCTTTTGGTGGTTAATACTGTATATGAAAGATCTGTTTTATTGTTGTTGCTGTTCTTAGAATATTTTATTTAAATTGTTTATTTTACTTATAGTAGTTTATTTATTTCCTAATTTCCTTTCGTCACTGGGCTATTTTTTCCTTGCTTTTCACATTAGGGATGCAGCTTAGCAAGTAATAATAATAATAATAATAATAATAATAATAATAATAATAATAATAATAATAATAATAATAATAATAATAATAATAATAATAGGCTATAAACGAGTTTATTTGCAAAGAGAGGGCGCTTATCTCTATTATAAATGTAGCATATTATATTCAACTTGGAACAGATACACTCAGCTAAGAGCTATTACACAGCCAGTTTTATGCTATAATGGAAAAGGAATACGGATTGACCATAAAAGAAACCCTTTCTGTTACAATCCTTGAAAATAAATGGTGGGCTATCATCAAACCTATACTTTTTGGTGTGGTTTTACCAGTTCCTCCTTTACTGAAATCAGGTGGTTCTGTTAATCACTGTCCAAAGGAAAAGGCAGATCGGTTCGCAGATATTTTTTAACAGAGTAAACAGAGTAATGAGACACTCGATCTTATTCATTTCTGTTTTCCTGACGCTAAACTAGCTTGTTTAGATTTCCGGTAAAGGGAAGTTAAAATGTTACTGGACCCAAATTATATAAAGACCTTTGGTTTCTTAGCTCCTAGGATGTCTTTATTTTTCTTAAAACTTAACACGATAAGGTTCTTTCTGCACTTTTTGGAGAATTCATAAAGTTACCCCATTGGGTAAATCTGTTTTTGATACTGATAGTTATACTGATTCCATCCCAATTTACTTAAGGTCCCTATCATCTGAAGTTCTGAACAATTTTGCCAAATGTCTAAATAGGTATGCTTAAATTAATCATCTCTTCCCAAATTTTGCCGTATGACTTCCACAAAGATCTTAGAACAATAATAATAATAATAATAATAATAATAATAATAATAATAATAATAATGATACTACTACTACTACTACTACTTCTACTACTACTACTACTACTACTACTACTACTACTACTACTACTACTACTACTACTACTACTACTAATAATAATAATAATAATAATAATAATAATAATAATAATAATAATAATAATATTCTTCCAGTCCGTTAGCACTTAAGTTCTAACCAATTACATGTATTTTATTTATGTCAGACAGGGCAATTTCCCTTGACGTCCAACGTATTTCAATCGTGCGTCATTTACTCATATTTGTTGTTAAAATATTTTTGGATATGAATCTTGAAAAGTATAACTAACAGGTTACAGACAACTTCAATATATTCCAGTCTTTGACGAAATCCAACTGGAAAGCACTCCTAAAAAACGATCAGTATAACTTAGATGGAACCATTACTTCTTAAAGGGAGAAAGTTTTAAAGAGTTCCGGAACTGGAACGGAAAAAAAGGGAATTCAAGATTTGAAGTGGACTGAAAGAATGGGTTCTTAATCTGAACCATCTAAGTTGAAGGGGTTTCATTAATCGATTGTATGTCTATGTCTTCAATGTTCTTTCCGTTTCCTCTCTTAATTGAAAGGAAGCTTCTTTCCTACAGACTTTAAAGGAAATCATTGGTTCTGGTACAGCTTTTGATTTAACTACCTTTACATTACCCTTCTCTTCTTATTATGATGATCATGGATACCCTTCATTCTTATAGTAAAGGTATTTATATCATGAATATTTCATACATTATAATGCAGGTTATCATAGTAATGTTTTTTGTAAATAACTTTACATAGAATATTAAGTTTGTATCCAAAGACTTTCAATTAAGAATTAAAAATACTCGAAAACATTAGTACTAAGAATAAAACTAAATAAATGACACCTGTTACTCGTAAATCAGGAATAAATTCCTCGTAAATAACATAAATCATCAATGGAGTAAAAAAAATTCCTATCCTTTAAATTTCCAAATCCTTTAAACTCGTCTTTGCTCCTTTAAATATCAGCCCTGAGACGCTGAGGACATGCAGTCTTTAGCGTGACGACTGCCATTAGCATTTAGATTAGAAAATTTAACGGAAGATTTGGGGAATAGCTGCAGCTTAGAGACGATTGAATCACCTGAGGTTTTCTTAGGCATTTAAACAGATTTTTAAGAGTTAGTGGGACGAAACCCTTCTCATATTCCATAGTTTATCATAGAATTTTCTTTTTATTTTTTCATAATTTTTTATAGGAATGCAATCGGATATCTTATGCTGCTTTGCTTGAAAAAAGGATGATTAAATTTAATTGTAATCATATTTTTCACTTATGGTAATATATTTTATATTTCACTTTACTCCAATGTTACTAAAAATAATAGTCATAACAATATACTACAAATTTAGATAAGAGTATTCTTGCAGTAATGCCACTACCATTAATGAAAAATCGTTTCCGTAAGAACGCGAATATCTAAAACGGAAACTTGGTAGAGTGCATACTTTCGGATATATCATGTTGCACACCACAAGTTATGCAATTGAAATATAGGCATTTCCGCACTAGTTTTATGGAAATCAGATAAAAATTGGTCACGTGACCTTGGCCTTGACTTCTGAGCGCTCCCTCCCGAAATATAATCAAAATGGCCTTGGGTCATAGCTAATCATTACACCTAATTTCACGAGTTTCAGTTAAATACTGGTAAACTTTGAGTTATGTGAATCACAGAGACAGACATACAAACAAATACACGCCTATCAATTAAACATTCACATGTTATTATTATTATTATTATTATTATTATTATTATTATTATTATTATTATTGTTAATACTTTTCTTGTTTATTTCGTTGATAATGCTCACCAATGATAACATATCAACGTATCTATATATAAGATTGACCTTAAGAATTACTCATAAATGTGCAATACCATTTTTCTTTTGCAAGTCGGCTCGACTTTTTATGCCTGAAAAATGACACTCGTGGTTGCCTAAGCAAGGTTTTTTTTTTTTTTTTTCACGTAATTCAAAGTTTCTATTTGCCTATATATACTGGTTGATTCAATTTCTAATTATGGTTTGGACAGGAAGCTGAAGATATCAATAAAATTAAGAGGTCTTCCTGAATTATACAATTAAATTTTGAAAGTAAAACGCAGGACAAGATTTATCGAAATAACAGAAAATCACAAAGTATCGAATGTTCCAATTTGTTATATGAAAAGTATTACCATTTTACTCGGATTAATTTTCTAATATGATATATATACAACGACAGATGCAGCCATTTCTAGTACACTACATGGCAAAGGCCTCTAATATGTCAATTCTTGTGTGGTGTTTGGCAAGCTTTCATTTCCACGCTGGATAGTCCATATTTGTGATAGTGGGAGATTTTCATTTGATCGTGCAAAGCTAACCAACCTCGTATGAATGGCCCTGACTAGACAAGCTTTGCTGATCACGGCGATACGCAAACTCTTTCACCACGCTAATGTATTCCTAATTAGAGAGGGTATATATATATATATATATACATATATATATATATATATATACATATATATATATATATATATACATATATATATATATATATATATGTATATATATATATATATATATATAAATAAATATATATATATATATATATATACACACATATATATATATATATATACACACATATATATATATATATATATACATATATATATATATATATATATGTATGTATATATATATTTATATATATATATATATATATATGTGTGTATATATATATATATATATATATATCATATCACATATCACATATCACTTATACCAAGTCCATTTTCCCAAATTTTGGGGGTACCTGATATGAAACAAAGGAAACAGAAAGGGGACCTCTCCTCTCTACGTTCTTCCCAGCTAAGATACCACAGACAACCCTCCCCCGTTACCCACCTCAGATGAAGCTTCATAACGCTGAATCCCCTACTGCAGCTACCTTCGTGGTCATCCAAGGCACCAAAGGAAACAGCAGACTGCCAGAACTGCGTCACAATCACTCGCCATTCATTCCTATTTCTAGCACGCTCTCTTGCTTCTCTCACATCTATCCTCTTATCACCCAGAGGTTTCTACACTCCACCCATCCACCCAAACCTAGGCTTTCCTCTTGTACTTCTCCCATTAACTCTTGCATTCATCACCTTCTTTAGCAGACAGGTATTTTCCATTCTCTCAACATGGCCAAACCACCTCAACACATTCATATCCCCTCTAGCTGCTAACTCATTTCTTACATCAGTTCTCATCATTACTTTTTTGTTCCTAACCCTATCTACTCGAGATACAACAGCCATACTCCTTACACACTTCATCTCAAACACATTCAATTTCTGTCTCTCCGTCACTTTCATTCCCCACAACTCCGATCCATATATCACAGTTGGTACAATCACTTTCTCATACAGAACTCTCTTTACATTCATGCCCAACCCTTTAACTTTTACTACTCCCTTAACTGTCCCCAACACTTTGGATCCTTCATTCACTCTCTGACGTACATCTGCTTCCATTCCACCATTTGCTGCAATGACAGACCCCAAGTACTTAAACTGATCCACCTCCTCAAGTAACTCTCCCCAACATGACATTCAACCTCGCACCACCTTCCCTTCTCGTACATCTCATAACCTTAGTCTTTCCCACATTAACTCTCAACTTCCTTCATTCACACACCCTTCCAAATTGTGTCACTAATTGGCCAAGCTTCTCTTCCGCGTTTGCAACCATTACAGTATCATCCGCAAACTACAACTGATTTACCTCCCATTCATGGTCATTCTCATCTACCTGTTTCAATCACCGTTCAAGAACTCGAGCATTCATCTCTCTCACCACTCAATCAACATACAAGTTAGATAACCACGGCGACATCACACATCCCTGGCTCAGCCCCAATCTCACCGGAAACCAATCGCTCAGTTCATTTGCTATCCTAACACATGCTTTACTACATTTGTAAAAACTTTTCACTGCTTGCAACAACCTTCCACTAACTCCATATAACCTCATAATATTCCAAATTGCTTCCCTATCATCGCTATCATACGCTTTTTCCAGATCCATAAACGCAACATACATCTCATTACTTTTTGCTAAATATTTCTCGCATATATGCCTAACTGTAAACATGTGATTCATACAACCCTTACCTATCTAAAACCATTCTGCACTTCTAAGATTGCATTCTCTGTTTTATCCTTAATTCTATAAATCAGTACTCTACCATACACTTTTCCAACTACACTCAATAAACTAATACCCCTTGAATAACAACACTCATGCATATCTCACTTACCCTTATATAGTCATACAATACACGCACAAACCCAATCTACTGGTACCAATAGAAACACAAAACACATATTAAACAGTCTCATCAACCATTCAAGTACAGTCACACCCCCTTCCTTCAACATCTCAACTATCACACCATCCACACCATAATATAAACAACCAAGCACACACACACCAACACACACAAACATATATAT
>NC_090728.1:121589519-121597019 GCF_036898095.1 Palaemon carinicauda | reverse complement strand
TCGCCCTTTTCATGACCGTTTATGGTCTAAATTTACCGTTCCTTGCGCAATCTCATTCCATCGATATGATGACAAAGAACACTTTAGAAAATTATTCGATCATCGTAATACAAACTGTGTATTAACATTGAAACACTGATTTTACCAATAATTGGTTATGATGTATTATGGAGTATTGTTATTGCTGTCATAATACTTGGATATGGTATTTGGCTGTCGATGAGAAATATGAATAATGGAGGAAGACTGTGAAAATCTTTTCTCTTTCAAAATTGTAAAAAGTGTACATTTAGGCAATGTATATTGCAGAAACATTACTAGGGAAATTGACTGGACTTTCTAGTTATAACATATTCTACAGGGAGAATAAATGAAACGAGACTGGACCCAAAAATAATGATAGAAGTTCCTCATTCAGAAAAAAATACCTTGATACATCAGCTTGTTAGATTATATTCAGTATCTAATTAAAGTATGAAAGGCGTATTTAATGCAATCTGAATGCTTCTGAATAAATTTGCATTCACGATATGTAATATCGAATATTTTTTTCCTAAATAGAAAAAAACTGTTAAAAGATAGAGTAACAATTTCTATCACCAATACGATTAGAAGATTACACAACAACTGTTAATGAAAGTAGGCTTACCTTCTTTGTATGAAAAAATGTCGATTACACCTATGTACATAATTTTACTCTTCATAAAGAGAAACATAAAGCAGTGAATAATCCTTTCGAGAAAAATTACTTCAACGCTGATTAGTAATTCATATAGATATTACACTACCCATAACAGTCCCAAAAACAAAATACAAATAAGTAAAAAATAATGTGATCCTTAGGGCATGCTATTTCTGCCTACCTTTTTATTTCTTTTATAGTCTGTTATCGATAATCAACTCTTCAACATGATAAACTAGAAAAAGGTACAATCTTCCTCATCTTTAGTAGGTAAAGTTTAATTACTTTCACAAATATGAGTGAAGTTCAATTATTTCTACAGATGTGATTCAAGTTAAATTATTTTTACATATATGAGTCAAGTTTAATTTCTAAAAACAGATGTAGTGCATGCACTACTCCTCCTTTTTGAGCTCAGGCCATATCGTCCTGATGGAAGTTCCTATTAGGCAGCTTTCAAGGGTATATTTGACTACAGTGATATTCCCAGAGAATTTTACCTTAAGGTATCCAGAATTCTAACTCATGGAGCGAATATCCCTAAATAATCTCACAGGGATATCGCATAATATCAGAGGACGTATTCTTGACACGTCACATAGCTATCTTCGCCCCGAACAGTATTAACGCTTCGAGGGGGTATTGTGACAAGAATCTGAAACGAGAATGAAAAGAGAGCAGCTCATAAGGCATTTCTCCTATTCCATTTCCAGTGTGTATCTGATGAAGGCGGCAGCGCCCTCTTTACTCCTTTTCGTGTAGCTCTACTACTCGGTGTTTTCCCTTGTGTTCTCTGGTTATTTTGGATTTAATTCAACATTTTGATGACTTCTCCGGCCTCTTCTGCCTCTAGGAAGTTGAGTATTATCTTTACTATGTATAAATGTAAGCTCTTGTCGTTTTGAATTAAATGAAAAGTGATTTTAACGTAAACAAGAGATGTTGCCTACCGGAGGCATCCTGGATGCTATCGCTCGCTCTTATGGGTCATTTAGTTAGCTGGAGCGACGTTCCCGGTTTGTTACGCTTTGATAATTTAGCTATTTTGCTCTGCTAGGAATGCTTATATTATACCGTCAGTTTTAGCTCAGTGATTTCGACACGGGTCGAGGTACCGATCTTGCCCTTCGTGAGGCTTCGTAGCCTAGACGTCTGGCACTAGTACTTTCATGCATGATATAAGTTTTTCCGAATTTTATATTATTGAAGCTATAGGCAAATATTTTATACATGTAAGATATTGTTGAATGTTTTTTCCAAGATTGTATACGAGAGAGTTTCGGTGATTTAGGTAATCGATTCTCATCTTACCTAGTCTAGTATTCTAGGTACAGTAGTATACTTTCTTTTCTCCTCCGGAGGCTAAGTTCAATCCCTCTCTCCCTCTGTAAGTCTTCGGCTTAATCCTAGTGGTTCTATCTGTATAATAATTCAGATATAACTATTCTAGGATATTTCTGTCCTGACCTGATAACCAGAGTAACTGGTTTTTTGGGTTAGGGCAGAACATCAGAGTTTCTAGTCTGTGGTCTGCTTCTTCCTAGCATAGAGAAAGAGTCTCCTTTGCTAGGTTAGGGGCGGACACAGGAAGCTTTGCTTCACTAGTCCATGTTGGAAGGATGATTCCTTCCTCTAGTGGCCTAGCAGACAGTCCTGTGTGGTTTTACTCGGGCTGGAGAATGAGTTTTCTCTGTTGCCCGGCGAAATAACTTCACCTAACTTTGTTCTGGTTGGGAGGAGGTTAGCAAGTATTGCCAGTCTTCCTCCCTAATAGACAACTCTTGGTTAGGATGAGCTTCCCCAACGGGTGAGTGTGTCTCCTGCTAGAACGAAGTCTATAGGACCCTTATCTTTTCCCCACCTCTCTTTCTTTTATTTTTTTTTTGGCCGCAGTCCTACTTCCGTACCTAGTATAGGTTAGGATGGAGGACAGGCTCAGCTCTCCACCGGCTGGCACTATGTGTGGGACGGCAGAGACCATTTTTTCTTTGTAGAGTGAACCCCAGACCTCCCTAGGTCTCCCTTCCATGTCTGCCAGTAGAGCCCGGCAGGCTATGGATTCTTTGGAAGTCTGAATGCTACATTCTCCCCTTCCATAAGTTCACTCTTTCTGGATGGAAGGTCGTACGGCAATGCCGCCTTATAACCTTACATCCATACTGTTTCTCTGACTATTGTGTTGCACCCCTAACGAGGGTGCCGGCTTTACAGCCGACAGCCAGGCAGGTGGAGGTTCTCTGGTTCTTGGCTACTGTCGGCGGGCATGGGTTTTATTACCTTTGCCGGCCGGCAGTGGAAACACAGCCCGAATCTGGTGGCCACTGCGATTAGCAGCCGGCAGCCGGGTATTAGGGTTTTCAGCTGTTGGCTGGCAATGATTGCCGGCCGGCACACAGTCATGAATCAGGTGGCTGCCTCCTATTATTTAAATATAGTATTTCTTTGAACTATACAGGGGTAGTTGCCGGCCGGCAAGTGCAGGCGCACGCCGGAACGTGCAGGCGCACGCCGGCATAACAGCATGCGATGTACAGTAGTTGCTGTATTTGTAGTGTAGTTCACACTGCATTAGTAGAAACTGCTGTACAGTGCTTGTGATAATACTCAAAGTTCTTCATCATACTTAATGTTATCTTGTACAGCCATTTGTTGAGACTGTACAATACATAGAAAGTAAGTTCTTTCTGTATTTTTTCTATCCCGTATATTAAAACTTTATCTCAAGGTGTGAACTACACCTTAAATTTCCGTTTAGGAAATTACATAAGGTATTCTAGAATAGAATTAACCTTAGTTTTAATATCTCGGGAGGTTTCAGCAATTGACTGGACAGGAAATACAATTATGTGTCTTTCCTTCTTTCTTTTATAGCTTTTCTATATAAGCTAAATGTCTCAATATAAGTGAAAACCTTCACTTGATACTCATGGATTTTTCTTCTCTTTACAGGAGGACCATCCGAAGTGCGGGAGGGTGTTCTGTAATGACCGCCGTAAGAACTCCTGTGGACATCAATATTGAAGGAAGTATGCAGCATGCGCAGCCTCCAGAAGTGATCTCCGCTATTGGGACCCTCATGTTTTTACAGTGTGTTCTAACCTGATTACCGAGGCTTTTGAAAACCCTAAGTCAACGGAGTCAAGGGATGCTGCCAGGGAAACGTTACGGTCCTGGGTGAGGGGTTTTCAGAAAAACACCTCAGGTCCCTACCTTCCAAATGAGAAGAAGAGGGACTACCTTTTCCCTAAAGCATCGGCTGATGCAATCATCCCACAGCCTCAGGTGGAGATACCAATTACCCAGAATCTAGTAGATTCTGAAGTCTCAGCCGCCCTTCAAGACATGCAATTGGACGATAGGATGTCGGAGGTGTGAAATTCTTCTGAGAAGGACCTTCTAGGAGAAGGTCAGGAGGAGGAGCTGTTCCAGGCTCCTCAAGTAGAAGAGGAAGAAATCGACGAAGTGTCGGTTACAATGGTTACGGACCCAGAATCTATTCCGTCTACATCGTCTGCTATCCCAGATGAACTGGGAAGGACTCTTTCTTCCATTGTTGAAATGGTCCAACAAATTCAAAGGAAGAATGATGAGAAGGAAGCTGCAATGAAACTGGAGATACGTAGACTTGCAGCATCACGTGGGCTCCAGAAGCAGCTCAGCTTGAAGGATCTTCCTTTGTGCTCGGATACTAATCCTTAGAGATATGCCGAACACATGCCGATGACAACCGGGAAGATCGTGATTTCAGAAAAGTTGGGAGCAATTCCCCTGGAAGAAGTGGAATTTTGGCCCAACAAAGATTCTTATCTGGACTGCTATGTCCGTCCTAGGAATGAGCCAGCCTCAAAGGAGAAGACGGAGCCGAAGGAGGTCATAGTTTTTACCATAGTAAAGCTCAAACGTTACTAGCGAGCTCGATGAAAGAGAGGGGCTTCACTAACTCAAAGGTGACCGCCTCGAGTAAGAAGCTTCCCTCCTTTGTGGCCTCTCCTACCAGAGCCTTTCCCTTCTTGGAAAAGGGATATAAGGCAGCCTTAAAGGCGGTGGAGGCAGGGAAACCATGCCTCTCCTTGGAGGAGTGTAAGCCGTTATCTCTGACCTTGCCCTTGGACCAAGAAGACTGGAAGGACGTAAACCTTACCTTCTCAGTCGGGAAGCTGGAAGCTGATATTGCTGAACGCCAGTTCAGTGAGGCACTTCCAAAACTGTCGGAGGTTCTCTTGCGTAGAGAGCAAGAGACAAAGGAAAGACTTGCAGCATCGATGTCGTTGCAATCGACACTAGAAACGATAGCAAGTGACCCCAAAATCCAGGACATGTTCATGGTTGTGGCCAAAACCCATCTGGCCACAGTTACGAAGGATCTTTATAGCTTTATTAAAGCTAGGAGAGCCTGTAGAGAGTTCGTGTTCACCTCGGCTGTGGTGAGGCACGACCCGAGGAAACTGATCTTCTCTCGTATTTGGGGTAAAGACCTCTTTCCCAATGAAGTGGTAAAAGAGGTAGTAGACAAGGCCGCCACAGGGAATAGGAACCTTCTCAAAAAGTGGGGCTTAGATCTTAAGAGAAAGTCTTCTCCAGATGAGGGTCTCCAACCCAAGTGGAAGACAAAAAGACCTAGGCCATCCTCTCGGCTGTTGCTGTTGGTAGGGTTTACTATCGACAGCAACAACAACAACTTCCTTTGACCGCGGTGCCTCAGATAGTGGCACAACCTCCAACCATGTACCAGCTGGCACCTCAACAAGTGGCGACACAGTCGCCAGTTCTTAACCCAGCCTTCGAAAGGCAGACTTATTCCTTTTGTTCGAGAGCTAGAGGAACAGCCAGAGGTTCTTCTAGACGCCCTTCAAGAGGAAGGGGATATAGGGGAGGACGCGGTCAAGGAGGCAAGGCCTCAGATCCACAACAGCAGAAATAAGATACTTCCAGTAGGAGGGAGACTACAGCTAATTAGGGATCGCTGGACCTTCGATCCCCGGGCCCATAGCCTAATTAAAAATGGACTAGGTTGGAGCTGGAGCAGTCCTCCACCTCAATTTCCACAATTCTTCCAACACTCATACCCCGTTCTGGAAGAATATGTCCGAGAACTCTTAGACAAAAGAGTAATCCGGAAGGTTAAGTCCATAAAATTCCAAGCAAGGCTGTTTTGTGTTCCAAAGAAGAACTCAGAAAAACTCAGAGTTAATCTAGACTTGTCACCACTCAACAAGTTCATTGTGAACTACAAGTTCAGAATGCTCACGCTTCAGCACATAAGGACCCTACTGCCCAGAAGGGCATATACTGTCTCTATAGACTTGTCTGACGCTTATTGGCACGTTCCAATTAATCGTCACTTCTCCTCCTACGTAGGCTTCAAGTTACATGGAAAACTTTAGGCCTTCAGAGCCATGCCTTTCGGGCTAGACATAGCCCCAAGGATTTTCACGAAGCTCGCGAACGCAGCCATCCATCAATTACGCCTAAAGGGGGCCAAAGTAGTAGCCTACTTGGACGACTGGCTGGTGTGAGCAGCATCCAGGACAGAATACATGCAAGCTTCTAAGATAGTGATCCAGTTCCTGGAACATCTGGGATTCAAGATCAACATCAAAAAGTCTCGTCTTTCTACAGCTCAAAAATTTCAGTGGTTGGGAATCCACTGGAATTTGGAGTCACATCGGTTTTCCATTCCTAATAAGAAGAGGAAAGAAATAGCAGGATCTGTCGAGAGACTATTGAAATCCAAATGGATATCAAGACGTGAACAGGAGAGAGTGCTGGGCTCTCTACAGTTTGCTTCGATAACAGATCCAGTGGTAAGAGCACAGCTAAAGGATGCAACAGGAGCCTGGAGAAAATACGCATGAAACACGCGAAGAGATCGAAGTGACGTTGGCCATATTCTGTTTGGCAGAAAGGAAGAAATGGCACCTCTCAGCAGTTCACATTCAAGGGTTCCGCAATGTGACAGCAGACGCTCTATCTAGGTTTACACCTATAGAGTCAGAATGGTCCCTTGATGCAGGATCGTTCTCCTTCATCTCGAGTCAAGTCCCAGAGCTGCAGATAGACCCCTTTGCGACGAAACACAACCTCCTTTTTGAAGGTCCTCGATAAGCTGAGATCCTTCAAAGGGAAAGCAGCAATAGTGGCCCACAAGTGGCCAAATAGCGTGTGGTTCACTCTGACATTGGAACCACGATTAAAATTTGCACCGCTACTGGATCCATCCCTGTCTCAGCGAGTACAGAAGTCGACTGTCTTCGCTCCTTCACAGAAAACATGGAACCTACATCACATGATTTTCTCTCCTTAACGATGAGAAAAAGATTCGGTGTTTAAAAGTCAGTTTAGACTTTTGGAAGAAATCAGAATACATTATGAGGCTTCAGGGAAGAGATAGCTATACTTTGTCAAGGCGAAGAAACCGAAAGTAATCTCGATCGATTCCTATTTATCATTCTTCATTCACCTTCATGAGCAAGGTTTAGCAGCCAACATAATTCTGTTGTTCAAGCCTGCCTTGACAAGTCATATACCTTATGCCTTACAGGTCGACCTTTCTTACGACGTTCTTAATGAACCAGCCCTCCAGCACTTCCAAAGACCCTTTGCATGGTCATTAGATATGATTCCTCATTGTGTATAAATAATGAACAATAAGGAATGTGCTTAGAAGGTTTTGAATTTAAGTCATATTTCTGTTTGTACTCGCTTTGGGGGCCAGAGTTATGAAATAGTGGCTCTCTCTAGAGAGGAAGGCCACATCCAGTTCTTGGAGGGAGAATTGAATCTATTTCCAGACCCAACGTTTCTTTCTAGGAACAAGC
>NC_090728.1:121574519-121584519 GCF_036898095.1 Palaemon carinicauda | reverse complement strand
TGTTTTCGAGTGCTGCCCGGACCTCTCTTGGTCCCTCATCCATGCCTGCCGGCAGAGCCAGACGGCATTGGTCAGGAAGCCTGAATTAGTTTCTCCCCTTCCTTACATGCACTCTTTCGGTTGCCGGGCTTGGAGGTTGTGTACACTCTTATCCCGGCATCCATTCTATTTTTCTTCTAGTGCTGTACCTGACCCGGCTGCCGGCCTATGAGGCCGGCTGCCGGACTATGAGGCCGGCAGCCGGGCAGGTGTAGTCCTCTGGTTCTTTTGCTGCCGGCTGGCATCGGTCTTGTACCTTTGCCGGCCGGCTTATGTCAGCCCTTGTCTGCCGGTCACCAAGAGTGTGGCCGGCAGCTGGGTACTACCTTGTGTAGTTGCTGGCCGGCAGCCATTGCCGGCCAACGTTGGCTGTTACCGGCCGGCAGTTGCTGCCGACCGGCACAGGCATTTGAACCAGAGTGCTGCCGCCCTATAGCTGTTAAGTAGTATACTTTAAAGCTAGTTGTGGTGTGTGCCGGCCGGCAAAGGCAGGCCGGCACACATCCCCCTATACTCTACTAGTATTCTTCAGTATAACATATACAGTAAGAAGAAAACTATGGTAAGGGTTTTGGTACAGCACTGTGTCTTCTAACCCTATTGTGTTTTCTTGCACATCCCTTTGCTGTTGCCCTCTGATAGGAAGCTGAGTTCTTTCCTGTCTATTATCCAGGATTTTAAAATCATTGCTTAGGTGTGAGCTCCACCTGTTTCCTCTGGAAACCTTGCATTGGTTACTCTAGAAGAGATAAACCATTTTGATTTTATTATCTGGAAGGCTGCAACAATGGGTTGTGAGGGAAACACAAGTGTGTGTCTTTCCTTTATGAATTGTTATGCTATACTATGCATATCCAGTGATACATAGTTCACTTGATACTCATGGAAATTTCTTCTCTTTACAGGAGGACCCTCCGAAGTGCGGAAATGTTTTCTGCAACATCCGCAGCAAGAACCTCTGCGGACATGAGTGTTGTAGGAGACACGCAGCATGCGCTGTCTCCAAGGATGATCTCCAGTATTGGGACCCTCAGGTATGTACTGTATGCACTAACCTGATTACTGAGGCTTTTGATTCCCCTAGAACGGCGGAATCAAGGGATATAGCAAGGGAGAAGCTTCGTACTTGGGTAAGGGGCTTCAAGAAGAACACCTCTGGCCCTTATCTTCCAAGTGAGAAGATGAGGGCATATCTTTTTCCCCAGGCATCAGCTGATGCAGTGATTCCCCAGCCTCAAGAGGAGATCCCTCAAGATCAAGTCCAGGTGGACGTGGAAGTCGCAGTCGCGATGCAAGACATCCAGTTAGATGACAGGATGTCTGACCTGGACGAACGTTTGGAACAAAACCTCCTGGCAGAAGGTCAGGATGAAGTTCAAACCCCGGATGTCGTAGAGGATGAGGTCGACGAGGTGTCGGCTACTCCGGTTCAGATTCCGGAGCCTATCCCCTCAACATCGGCCGGTCTCCCAGTAGAACTGGGACAGGCCCTCTCTTCGATTGTTGGAATGATCCAACAAATGCAGAAGGAGAATCAGGAGAAGGCGGCTGCTATGGAACTGCGTATGCAGTCCCTGGCAGAATCACATGGGCCCCGGAAAAGGCTCAATGTGAAAGACCTTCCCTTATGCTCAGATGCTAACCCATGGAGGTATGCTGAGCACATGCCAATGACGACTGGAAAGATCGTCATCTCGGATAAGCTGGGTTCAGTTCCCCTAGAGGAGGTGGAATTCTGGCCCAGCAAGGCATCATATCCGGACTGCTATGTCCGGCTGAGAAAAGAACCAGCTTCAAGGGAGGAGACAGAGCTGAAGGAGGTCATAATTATGGACCACGCTAAGGCTCAAGCCCTACTTTCATCCTCGATGAAAGAGAGGGGCTTCTCTAACTCGTAGGTAGCTGCATTGAGCAAGAAGCTCCCTTCTTTTGTGTCCTCTCCTGCTAGAGCCTTCCCCTTTCTACAGAAAGGGTTTGCGGCTGTCCTAAAGGCAGTCGAGGCCGGCAAGCCTTGCCCCTCCCTGGAGGAGTGTAAACCCTTGTCGCTGGCCCTGCCTATGGACCACAAAGACTGGAAGGATGTCCATCTGACCTTCTCAGTGGGAAAGTTGGAGGCTGATATTTTCGGCGAGGACCTCCCCAAGCTGTCCGACTCTCTTTTACGAAGAGAGTTCGAGACAATAGAAAGATTGGCTGCCTCAATGTCTCATCAGACTACTCTTGAGACGATGGCAAGTGACCCCAAGGTCCATGAAATGTTCATGGTAGTGGCTAAGTCTCACCTAGCCACAGTGACGAAGGACCTTTATGGCTTCGTCAAGGCAAGGAGAGCTTGCAGGGAGTTCGTGTTCACCGGGGCTACGGTGAGACACGAGCCAAGGAAGTTAATCTCCTCCAACATTTGGGGAAAAGACCTTTTCCCTACCGATGTGGTCAAAGAAGTTGTTGATAAGGCCGCCGTGGAGAATAGAAACCTTCTCCAGAAGTGGGGCCTGGCTATCAAAAGAAAGTCTTCCCCGGATGAGGGTCCTCAACCAAAGAGGAAGAATATGAGGACTAGGCTACCGTCTCGGCCAGTCAAGCCTTTTAGACAGCAACAGCAACTGCAATTGCCATTGCCTCCAGTGCCCCAGATGGTGGCACAAACCCCGACTACTTTTCAGTGGGTACCCCAGGCTGTGCCAGGTCAGTCAACCACATTCACCCCAACGTTCGAAGGACAGTCTTCTTCCTTTCGTGCAAAACCTAGAGGAGCAGCCAGAGGCTCGTCTAGGCACCCCTCAAGGGGAAGTGGATTCAGAGGTGGTCGTGGTCAGGGAGGCAAGACCTCAGGACAACAGTCCAAGTGAAACGATACCGGTAGGAGGGAGACTGATGAAATTTTGGGATCGCTGGACCTTCGATCCCTGGGCCCAAAGCCTACTCAAGAATGGACTGGGCTGGAGCTGGTACAGCACTCCACCCCCGTGCCTTCGGTTTTTCCAACACTCCACCCCCGTTCTGGAGGAGTACGTTCAAGAACTGTTGGAGAAAAAGGTGATCCGAAAGGTGAAGTCCATCAAATTCCAAGGGAGGCTGTTCTGTGTTCCCAAGAAAGACTCGGAAAAGCTCAGAGTCATTTTGGACTTGTCGCCACTCAACAAGTTCATAGTGAATTGCAAATTCAAGATGCTAACACTGCAACACATAAGGACCTTACTGCCCAAGAGGGCATACTCAGTCTCTATAGACTTGTCAGACGCCTATTGGCACATTCCAATCAGCCGTCGACTCTCCCCCTACCTAGGGTTCAGGCTACAATGGAGACTATACGCCTTCAGAGCCATGCCATTCGGGCTAAACATAGCCCCAAGGATTTTCACGAAGCTTGCGAGCGCAGCTCTCAAACAATTACGCCTAAAGGGAATTCAGGTAGTAGCCTACCTGGACGACTGGCTGGTGTGGGCAGCATCCGAGACCGAATGCTTGCAAGCTTCCAGTCAGGTGATCCAGTTCCTAGAGTACCTAGGCTTCAAGATCAACAGAAAAAAGTCTCGACTTTCTCCATCCCAAAAGTTCCAGTGGCTGGGAATCCACTGGGACCTTTTGTCACACAGTTTCTCCATCCCGACGAAGAAAAGGAAGGAGATAGCGGGCTCTGTCAAGAGACTTCTAGATTCCGAAAGGATATCAAGACGCGAACAGGAGAGGGTACTAGGCTCTCTCCAGTTTGCTTCAGTGACAGACCCAGTGCTAAGAGCACAGCTAAAGGATGCAACCGGAGTTTGGAGAAGGTATGCATCAAACGCGCGAAGAGATCTGAGAAGACCAGTGCTGCCTTGGCTACGTACTCTTCTCAGGCCTTGGTCCCAAGCCAGACATCTAAAGAAGTCGGTTCTTCTACAGCCACCTCCCCCGTCGATGACGATCACTCAGACGCCTCAAAGGAGGGATGGGGAGGTCACTCTCATCGGAAAAAAGTCCAGGGGACTTGGTCCAAGCTATTCAGGACCTTTCATATAAACTTTCTAGAAGCTATGGCAGTGCTCCTTACCTTAAAGAAAGTCTCCCCGCGTCACTCGATCCACATAAGATTGGTGATGGACAGCGAGGTGGTTGGGAGATGCTTGAATCGACAAGGGTCGAGGTCACCACCTCTCAACCAGGTGATGTTAGCCATTTTCCGATTGGCAGAAAAGAAGAAGTGGTACCTGTCGGCAGTTCACCTTCAAGGAGTCCGCAATGTGACAGCGGACGCTCTATCCAGGTTCACACCGATAGAGTCGGAATGGTCCTTAGACGCAGGATCATTCTCCTTCATTCTGAATCAAGTCCCAGAACTGCAGATAGACCTCTTTGCGACGAAAGTCAACAAGAAGTTGCCCCTGTACGTGTCCCCGTACGAGGACCCCTTAGCGGAAGCAGTGGACGCGATGTCCCTCGACTGGAACAGATGGTCCAGGATTTATCTGTTCCCTCCTCACAACCTTCTGTTGAGGGTCCTCAACAAACTGAGATCCTTCAAGGGGGTAGCGGCAATAGTGGCCCACAAGTGGCCGAACAGTATGTGGTTCCCCTTGGCGTTGGAACTACAGATGAAGTTTGTGCCGCTACCACATCCAGTTCTGACCCAGCGAGTCCAGAAGTCGACTGTCTGCGCTTCATTACAGAAAACCCGGACCCTGTAGCTCATGATTTTCTCGCCCTTGCGGTGAGAAAGCGTTTCGGAATTTCGAAAGCCAGCATAGACTTCCTAGAGGAATATAAGTGCAAATCGACTAGAATGCAATATGAGTCATCTTGGAGAAAATGGGTGGCCTTTGTAAAGGCAAAGAATCCGCAGGAGATCTCAACAGACTTCTGCTTATCTTTCTTCATCCACCTCCATGGCCAAGGGTTGGCAGCTAACACGATTTCAGTGTGTAAATCTGCTTTGATGAGACCCATTTTATTTGCCTTCCAGATCGACCTAGGTAACGAGATCTTTAATAAAGTTCCGAAAGCCTGCGTTAGGCTCAGACCTTCAGCACCTCCAAAGCCCATCTCATGGTCTTTAGACAAAGTTCTTCATTTAGTCTCCCTGTTGAGCAATGAAGAATGTGCGTTAAAGGATTTGACGCAAAAAGTTATTTTCCTATTTGCACTCGCGTCCGGGGCCAGGGTTAGTGAGATCGTAGCCCTCTCGAGAGAGGCAGGTCGTGTTCAGTTCCTGGATGGGGGGGATCTGAACCTGTTTCCGGATCCAACGTTTCTCGCCAAGAATGAGTTACCCACCAACAGGTGGGGTCCCTGGAGAATCTGCCCTCTGAAAGAAGATGCATCTCTATGTCCAGTAGAATGCCTAAAGGTCTATCTTCGTAGAACTTCAGACTTCAAGGGTGGTCAACTATTCAGGGGAGAAACATCAGGCTCAAATTTATCTCTGAATCAACTCAGAGCGAAAATCACATATTTTATTCGCAGAGCAGATCCTGACAGTACACCCGCAGGTCACGATCCGAGGAAAGTTGCCTCATCCCTAAATTTCTTTAATTGTATGGATTTTGAACATCTCCGTTCATACACGGGCTGGAAGTCTTCCAGGGTGTTCTTTCGCCACTATGCGAAGCAAGTAGAGGAACTTAAGAGATCTGTGGTAGCAGTGGGTCGTGTAGTTAACCCTACTGTTTAACTCTGCGAGGAACAGTGGTCTTAATTGGGACGATTAAGTCCAGGGTGAGTGTGTAGGTACATACTGTACTACAAACTAAATGAGGGCACCAAGTGCCTACATAGACTGTTCCTTCTTTCAAAGGTGAACCTAGCATTAGTACAGACATGTGTGCCGAGCGTTTCTAACGCTAATGTGATTGATTTGTAATACAGACTTTTATGACTTGATACCTCGGTATCTTATTAAAGTGGCGTTTAATGGTTTTTCTTTCAGATAAACAAGTTCTGTTTACTATCATACTTATGCTTAAAGTTTTGGGTTATCCTCTTTTATATATATATATATATTTGTTGTTAACCTGTCTGTTTATTGTCTGTCAATAAACTTGTTCTTGAGAACCTTGCGTCTCTTTCACCTGTGTCAATTTATTGGTATAATTGAGCATTTAATTCTATGTATCTTATCTGGGATAATTCTGATAGAATTGTTCTGTTATGCAAGCTATGTTGCATTGGTTTATGTAGTCCCCTAATGGAAGGACTCCGTCCCATAAAGGGACGAGGGCGGTTTTATTAGTTTCTTCCTATGCGGATATAAACCTTTGTCCAATACAAGTATTGTGCGGATTACTGGTCAATATATATTGACGCAGTGGTTCTATACAAACTATGCTTTACTTAATATAGGGCGAGACCACTATATTAGCTTGCCTGGTATTCATACATAGATATATGTACTCTTCGAGACACTTCCAGAGTCTAGTAGGACTCTTCCCTGTAGGGGGCAGGAAGCTCTAACATAGTTTTTAGTTAGTTGAAAAGATGTATAACGGTAACATCTTAGGTCTCTAGGTCTAGTCGACCGGGAAAAAATTACCTCCGGGGAGTACGGCACGTTCTGAGAATCCACAGATACAGTAATGCTCTGGTACACTTCCATCAGGACGACATGGCTTGAGCCCAAAAAACAGATTTTGAGCGAAGCGAAAAATCTATTTTTGGGTGAGATGGCCATGTCGTCCTGATGGACCCGCCCTTGCCTTTCTAAGAAAGGGCTGTAGGACCTCTCCCTACATACAGTATCTGTAGCACCTCGTGTTCGCTACAAGGAATACAGATGGCGCCAGGATTGGCGCCAGGCACGCATACGAATCGGGGGATAGGGAAGCCTTGGGAGCGGCTCCCCTTTTTCTTTCCCGAATTCGTATCTCGCCAATCACCTCCTACAAGACGAAATCTCTGTCCAGGATGTAGATTGCCATGTGGCGTGTCTAGAATACGTCCTCTGATATGTCGCGATATCCCTTTCACGAGGGATACTCGCTCCAGGAGTTAGAATTCTGGTACCTTAAGGTAAATTCTCTGGGAATATCGCCATAGTTGTAATATACCCTAGGAAGCTACCCTATAGGAACTTCCATCAGGACGACATGGCCATCTCACCCAAAAATAGATTTTTCGCTTCGCTCAAAATCCGTTATATATATATATATATAATATACATATATATATATATATATATATATATATATATATATATATATTTATATAATATATATATATATATATATATATATATATATATATATATATATATATATATATATATATATATATATATATATATATATATATATATATATATATATATACAGTATATATATATATATATATATATATATATATATATATATATATATATATATGTATATATATTTAGATATAAATTTTTATATATATATATATATATATATATATATATATATATATATATATATATATATATATATATATATATATATATATTATATATATATATATATATGTGTGTGTGTGTGTGTGTGTGTGTGTTGGGGCGGGATGTTGCAAAACATCCCCCACACCCTTGATCACACTAACTGACAAATGTCTCCTCAACACATACTTTCCCCTTACGTTATCATAAACTGGACTCTTAGACAAAAGGACAAACAAAACAAAACATACCCTTAATACTATATTTCTTAAAAAAAACGCTCAACATAAATAATCCACAATCAAATTATCAACACTTAAATATATAATAACCGTATACCATTCAAATAAATCACACAAAAAACCTTACAAACTTAAAATTAAACTTCACACCAAATATACAATAACCACCATTCAAATAATCAACAAAACCCCTAACAAAACTTAAATCAACCGCACACCAACACCCAAATAAATATCTGTGGTCATATATATTTTATAGACACCAACACTGTCTATACACACAAGCCAACTGTCTTTTATGGCACAACACCACTATATGAAACCCGAAGACTGTCTTAAATTTCCATAACGGCCTCAACTCCTCGGGGTCATGGGTGTCATCGTCGTCGATATCATCATCATCATCATCATCATCATCATATGAAATCGTAATTCACAGGCCTAGGTCATCAACAGTTCAGCAGTCCAATAAAACAGTCCAAACTTAATCGTAATACAGGCCAAGTCATCAACAATACATCCACTTTTTAAATTCTTTGGTCTCTCTAAAGGAGGAATCACGGCCTGCCAAAATAAAAAAGAAAAACACTTACGAACACTTCTAGCTAACTGAACTATCGCACTATAATCAAAGATAAATAATAAACTGTTCCTATCATTCACAATCACGATAAGCAAAGATAAACAAAACTGTACTTACTCAGAAAATCAATAATCACTTCCTCGCTGGTAAAGAAAAATAATAAATCCAGCGTTCACACAACTGACTCAGGACGCAGTCAATCAAAAAAAGCATTCGCTCCGAAACATTCACCACTGTCGTAACCTAACTAAAAAATGTAAACAAACAACCTCAAATATACCGACAGTTTTTCCCACTACAAGCAATCATTCGCTAACTACCTCTCTCTCTCTCTCTCTCTCCTCTCTCTCTCTCTCTCTCTCTCTCTTTCTCTCTCTCTCTCTCTCTCTCTCTCTCTCTCTCTCTCTCTCTCTTTCAGGATTTGGCAAAAAACAGAAATTAAAATAAAGCAAAAATAAATCCTCCACATTCCTTCCCCCTTACTTTGCCGAATCCTTCTCACACAACACTTACATTATTTTTTTCATAACCCAGTCGCAGTCGGGAACGGGACCTCTACTCCGAGTAACTGGGCCTCCATATACTCTCTCATTCACTTCTTCCTTATCACCATCATTCGCTACATTAACACTATTCCTATCTAAATCCCTACCATCTAATATATCATGTACAATCATATCTACCTCGTTCTCATCTGGCCCTATAATTACACTCATTTCTGTAAACAGTTCATCCATTTCATCAAAAGCATTCTCAACTTTAGTAAAAGATTCATTCATGCTACTAATCATTCTCCTATCTCTCACTCTCGCATTCGTCATCCTTTCTTTTACATCACCTAAGGAAAAGCCACACACACTATAGGTATCATTCATACTCAGCCATGATTCATCTGTATTAACACATTTATCTTCCATACACACTTGCACATTTACACCCTTGTCATACTTATTTCTATTCTCACTTTTACTTATAAAATTTTCCCTTTTTTCATTCTTACTTAAAACTTTCAAACGCTTCTTTTTCCTATATTCAACTAACACTAATTTTTTATTTTCCAGCCCTAACTTTTCATGCATACTAGATTCATACTTGCTCATTTCTAACCAATTATTCATCCCATTCTCACAAACATTGATCCTATTCCTTCCACACACACAGGAGGACTCACCCAGCTGAACCCTCTCACACTCTAGTTTCCCGAACATCCTGGCTGGCCTAATCCCTTCTTTCTACAAACCCTAGCTATATGCCCATCTGCACCACATTCAGTACACTTACCCCGCAGCTCCTTGCACATTCTAGCATAATGACCATCCTTACCACAATTACCACAAATCACATTTATACGATTACTCCTACATCCACTTGCTACGTGCCCAGTCATACCACACCGATAATACTTAATCACTTTCTCTTTCTTACAGTCGCTAATACGATGCCCTGTCTCTCCACACCCAAAACATGCTTCTAATGCCCATCTACATTCATTCTTCTTATGACCTACTTTCCCACACCTATAACACTTTTCATCACGGACACGGCTATCTGACATACCTCGATGTGCACTCACACTCCTATCCCTATTGCGCCAATTACCCTGCCTAAATCTTTCATTTGTCCTTACAGGTATTCTCACATTACTTGCCCTGACACTCCTATCTACTACATTATCAGCTACCCTCATTGGTCCTCTCAAAATTGCGTCCTTATAACTACCAAATTCTATTACACTTTCTTCCATTCCAGTTCTTACACTCACAGATTTAC
>NC_090728.1:121552019-121569519 GCF_036898095.1 Palaemon carinicauda | reverse complement strand
AATCCACATATATTAAAAAAACTGAAATAACATTAATTAGAAAATCAATATCCATTTGCAGTTCATTATCATTTGAATATTTTTTCAAAGAAAGAAAATATCTATTGCCATTACTTTTAACTTTCTTATTCATAACTAGACGTATCTATAAAATAACAACATTTCTGTTAACAGAAAAGCTATGGAAAAGGAGCATGTATAAAAAACTATGCTTATTTCTGAAAAAATAAATAATCAGTTTAATAAATTTTAATTTCATAATATTTCGGAAGTCAATCTTTTTTTCATTACTAATTATAATCTCCTATTCTATAATTACGATTCTTCTACTTGCTTCCAGTACGATAGAAAGAATGTTTCCAAATTGCGTAGTAACTGTTTACACCAAAAATATTAGGTTTTTCTTTCACTTTCCACTCACGTTCATCGTAACTGCTTAATTTTAGACCTGCACAAATAAAATCACGCAAATTGTCTCCTGTATTGTTTGTGCATGCATAGCAATTCTAAAAAAAGAAAAAAAGAAAAAAAATCCAGATTTCCCTTTAGTCTCTATGAAGCGAGATATCTTGTTAAATTTTTATCCGATAATAGTCGGCCATAATAGTAACATATGCTTCAATTGGAAAACAGGATTGTAATAATGTAGGAGTATAGTTGATAAGCACTATTAGTATTCTTTTTCATTTTTACCTGTTTTACTATAAAGGAAAAACAATTATTTTACATCTCTCAAAAACATTCTAATGATATCATTTGAAGATTTAAAACTGAACGATAATAACGTTCATGTAAGCTACTTATTCAAATTTTAAATTTTTAAATTTGGTATTTTTCTCTTACAAAGGTAAAAACAACCGAAAATTTACTAATTCAGAATTTCATACTCTTTTTTTACGATAAATAGATCCTTTACTTTATTATTTCAGGCCTGAATTACGAACATTCACGCAAAAAGATGTGTTCAACATTAATAATTGCATACACTCATTCCCATTATGGGTGAACCATTTATCAAATGATACTCTCTCTCTCTCTCTCTCTCTCTCTCTCTCTCTCTCTCTCTCTCTCTCTCTCTCTCTCTCTCTCTCTCTCTCTCTCTCTCTCTCCTATGAAATGTATTTCAAATTCATTTCATTAAGCTGAAGGAAAAGATGAGCGTCAAGGAAGCCCGGAGGAAAAGACAATCTAGAAAACTGGGAAATGAGTCCCGTCACAGCAAGGGAAATGAGGCATTAGCCCATCAGACTATGATTGATTAAATAACGTGAAGCTAGAAGACATTGACAGCCTTTTGAGTAATTCCTTTTACTTGGAGATTAAAACTATTATACACTTTTTTATGGCATAGTTTGTTTAGTATCATGAACATTTGAAAGAATGGCAGGATAAAAATTAGCTACTGAACTGGAGGCAAAGGAAAAAATGTAATCGAAACCATTACCCCCAAAATTAAAGTTCCCTGAGCCTAATGCACGATATTGATTGTGAGTCGTCTCACAATTATCTTGAATAGAGAAAAAAAATATAAAAAGAGGCATGCAATTTATGATGATGAAAGAAGAATAGTAGTGTCCATTATTTGACAATTACTTCATCTCCAAAGGTATTTGAACTTTTATTTTTTTTCTCACATTTGTTCAAGGACAAATATACATGAACAATTGTAACCAAATATTTGTCTGAATTTATGAAGGCTATTGATTATATTAGATTTTGTTGAGTCGTCAAATAATTTTTTTTAAGACTCAATGAGCAATTTGCCATATTTTTGTGCATTATCTTTATGTGGTTAAAAAAAAAAGAAGCAAAATCTTGGTTATAGATTTAAGACCCTTTATTGCGAGTCTACTCTACTGTCATTTGTATGTTACCGTAGGCAATGCAAAAGGTATTTTATGAAAACCTTATCTGACGTTATTATAAAATATCAGGGACCTTTTTTATATAAGAAAAATACCCATAAGTATGCCTGACCGTCATTCTTGAAATAAATCTTATCAATTCAATAAGAAAACTGTCTCATCATATTTGGAATCTATAAATTTTTCATATTCAAACCAAAAGGGAAAAGATCAGTCAACAGTTTTATATCTTTCATTGTCGAGTTATGAAACTAATTACCCTTTACAGTCCTGCTAAAGTTGCCATTCTCTTGTGTGAAAGTTTTAATGTTATTTGAGTTACAAGCAAAACATGGTTAAGAAGCTTTCTTTTTTCTTACTGTACCCATATGATACCTTTATGAACTTTATTGCGCCCAGAGTTAATAAAGAAACTATTCTTTGATAGATTAGAAAAAAATAAAGAATATTTGGATAGATATTGTGATAGTTGCAAGGTTAAATCAACAAAATATAATGTAGGTAATTGCATTGTCATATATTTTCAGAGATGTATATGAAATGGCATTATAAAATAAAAATGTGGTTTCTTTTTTGTATTACTGGAAATCCATATTTCTATGTGAATGACCCCAAAAACATTATTTATTTGATGTATTTTTGTATACTTCAATAGATTTTTTATAAGGAAAATAAAATTAGGTATAAGGAAACTTCAACTCTTGAAGAATAATTACACCCCTTTATGATATAAAAAGCTAACAGTTATACATTGAGTAGATATTTTTAGTAGCGATTCTCTGATTTCTATGAAATGTAGTGCATCATAAAAGTACGAAATTTCATGTAGTAATGGAACTGCAAAAATAATGGGAAAAATGGCCGCTGTAATGGAAAGGAGAGTAAATTGTTAATGCTTTTACGTGTGGTAACTTATATATTAAAAAAAAAAAAACCTTTGTGTGTTATCTTTATTGTTAGGCGGAATCCATTCAATAACGCAAATTGGTAGATTCTGTTGTTGAGAAGAGTTACGGTGTTTATCGACGCCTATTTTAAAAAAGAATTCATGAATGTATATTTGGATGGTTTTTGTAAACAAAAAAAATCTGAAGGAAGTATCACCTCTTATCCAAAATGGTATATAACATGAATAGTATCCATTATCACAAGGATGGTTTTATTCTCCAAAGTATATCAACCTGCAATCGCATAACCATCTATCACTGTTAAGAAAAAAACGTATTTTTAATAGGAAATTCTCCGTAAAAATATATTGTTCTCAGCTGTATATTAGTAAATAAACAAGAGACCGTAAATTTACCTTACCTTTACGAGTTGATGATGTAAGATCACCCCTTAAAGTAAATATATCCGTTTTTAAAACGGTAAAAATCACGGAATAAATTTTGCCCGGTATTTTCAGTTTTTACAAAAAAAATCTAAATGTACACTCTGCAAATCATGAAATCATCCACGATAATATAATCAATTGCTATCATTCGATCATCATGAACCGGGGCGGCCATCCCATCTCGAATCGGCTTTGTCAATAATGAAATCCTTTTAACCCTTCGAAATCTTGGCAGTTTAAATTTTCAGTATTATTCGATAACATATAGTAATTTTTCTGGGCTCAAGCCATGTCGTCCTGATGGAAGGTTCCTAATAGTAGCTTCCAAGGGATATATGTACTACAGTGATATTCCCAGAGAATTTACCTTTACGTCTCCAGAATTCTAACTCCTAGCACGAATATCCTTAACATTCCCTTAAAGATATCACATAAATCAGTGGACCTATATCTTGATACGACACATAGCGATCTTCACCACGAATAGCGTTTTCGCTTCGATGGGGAAGACTGGCAATTTTGGAAGGGGAGCTGTTATCAAGCTTACCCTACATCCCATACTACTATTGAGTATCAAGATGGCGCCATATCCAATTATGTAGCGAATTCGCAAGGTGGTGTTCCCTGTTGATCTAATTTTTTCGATCGATTTTGCAAGGATTATTATGCAATCTCCAGCTTCTTTCTCCTCTGAAAAGTTGAGTATTGATTTTTTACAGTGTGTATATTTCTAGCGCCTGTTTCACAGTGAAATTAGAGTAATTTATTGTGCTTAGGAGCTAGGCATGTTACTGGAGGCACCATGGGCGCTGTCATTCGTTAGGCATGTGTTATTTATTTAGTAGAATGACATTCCCGGTTGAAATAGCACTAATTAATTAATTATGAAAGCTATTTAGGCAATTTATACTTGTAAAGATATTTATAATATGCATAATTTTCCTTTTTTTATGTCGATCATATAAGTTAGAGTTTTGATGATTTAGGTAACCAAGATCTCGTCTTGCCTAGGTAACCTAACCTAGGTGATATAGTATACTTTCAGACATTTCCACAGTTACCCTCGTGTATCGTGTTATCAATTCAGGCGGAGATAGATATCTCCTAGAATTATTATATAAACTGATACTCGTCTCCAGTGGAGATTTAAAGGTAATCCCTCCTTCCCTCTGAGTGTAGCCGTAGGCTACAACCCTAGTGGGTCGTGCCTCGAATTTTCATTCAGGCATGAATAGCCTAGGGTTTTCTGTCCCTGCCCTTAGGCGCAGATAGGGGGCTTTGGGATATGGTCCGAACCTCAGAGTATATAGGCTTGTGCCGGCAGCCGGCCGGCAGGGTGAATAGTCATTCCCCTGCCGGATAGGCTGCCAGCATAGGAGGCTAGCCCTCCATAGGCTGCACTTGAATTGTATGATGCCGCCACATTCTCCCTGCGGTCTAGAAGACTAGTCCTGTGCTCGCAGACCCTAGGCTGAAGAATAGACATTATTTTGCCGCCTAGGATATCGCCGACACTGGAACTTTGTTTCTGCTTTGTTTAGAGGAGGCGGCATTGCCGCCGTCCCCTTAACTGTATTGGCGGACCCTAGGCTGGAGAATAGAGATTCTTCTGCCGCCTAGGATGGCGCCGATACTGAAACCGAGTTTCTTAAGGGTGTGGTAGGACCGACAACCTTACCGGCTCCTTCCACACCTCATACAGGACCCTTTTCCCTCCACCCTTTGTCCTTTAGTGATGGCCTAGCCATCGTAACTCTTTGGGCCGTCATCCTGCTATCTCACCGATTGCCGGTGGGTTGTGGGGCCGGCTGGACTCCTACTCAACAGCTGTTGTCTGACTGCCTGCGGCTATGCCAGTTCCTGGTGGCCATGACGGTTGCCGGCAGCTATGATAGCTGCAAGCGGCCATGCCGGCTGCCGGCCGCTAGGACAACTGCTGGCAGCTATGACGGCTGCTGGCAGCTATGCTGGCTACCGGCGGCCACGATGACTGACAGCGGCCATGTCTACTACAACTGCCAGCGGCTATGACGGCTGCTTGCAGCTTTGCAAGCTGCTGGCAACCATATCATCTGTCGGCGGCCATGACGTCTGCAGGTGGCTGGCGGGTGCCGGCAGCCATGATGGCTGTTGGTGGGAAGTCTCTTCTGTCACACAGGTTCTTCAGTCCACCCTTGGACTGCCGGCCACAAGTGCTGTTGCCGGGGGTACTAGCCTGGCCGGCGGTATGCCGGCCGGACTGGCACAGACAGGTGCTGACTCAGCTGGCAGTATGCCGACTGTACCAGTGCTGCCAGGTGTTAGGCAGCCAGCCATGTGCCGGCCGGACCTTGCCGGCGATGGTACTGGTGGTTGGATGGAAGCCTGGATGATACATTTTCCCCTTCCATTTTGTCTGTTAGACAAAATGGACCAGTTACTAGCCCATATGAAGGGTCTAATTAAGAACTTTCGCAAACAAGGATAAAGGGAGGAAGCGAAACTCAAGATAAACCCCTGTGAAGCTCCACTTGTCGCTCCCCAAGGGTCATACAAATGACCCAAAGACCAAGACCTTCCGGCATGCTCCAAAACCAATCCCTGGAGGTATGCGGAGCTTATGGTGATTTTAGACGGCAAACTCTACATCTCGGAGAAGATGGGTGCGGTTCCTTTAGACGAAATCCAATTTTGGCCAAGCTTTAACGCTTTCCCTAATTGGTTCATTCGACTGAAGCATGAACTAACATCAGGAAAAAAAATGGAAACAAAGAAGTTTATGATTCTCGACCATGATAAGGCACAGGCTACCTTATCAAGTAGCCTGAGAAAGGTGGGTTACTCGGTGTCGAAAGTGTTTGCACTAAGTAAAAGACACCCTACCTTTCTTGCTCCTGCTTCAATAACATTCCCCTTTATGTGGAAGGCATTTGAATCTGTTGCCAAGGCAGTGGAGACAGGCAAACCATGTCCTGCACTCGAGGAGTGTAAGCCTCTGTCACTAGCCTTACCCATGCAGGAGAAGGATTGGAAGGAAGTCCACTTAACTTTTTCAGAAGGGAAACTAGACACGGATATCGCTGGACGACAGTTTAGCGAGAATCTCCCTAACTCCTGTGCAAGGAACAAGAGACAAAGGAAAGACTTGTAGCCTCCCTATACCTACAGAACTGCATAGAGTTGTGTTCAGCCCATTAAAGTACCCCAGACATGCTCATGGTCATGGCAAAAATGCATATGGCTACCTTAGTAAAAGACCTGTATGCCTTTATGAAGGCTACGAGAGCCTGTAGGGAGTTCGTGTTCGTTGTCGCAACAGTGAAACATGAAACCAAGAAGCTGATATCTTCCAACATCTGGGGTAGAGACCTCTTTCCAAATGAGGTAGTCAAAGAGGTGATTGAGAAAGCAACCACGGAGATTACGAGACTCCTCCAGAAGTGGGGCATCTCTTCAAAGATAAAGTCTTCCACGGATATGGGTGCCCAACCTAAAAGAAAGACGGAAAATTCTAGAATTTTTTCTCGGGCTGTTCAACAACATCCCACAGGTGGCAGGCAGTTAAAGAGGTAAACCTTCTGATCAATCGAAGCAGAGACACTTCTGGTAGGAGAGAGGTTCCTTGAAGATCGCTGGGCCTTCGATCCTTTGGTCCATGGCCTAATCAAGATGGGACTAGAATGGAGAATAAACATGCCTCCACCATCATATCCTCAACTCTTCCTACAATCCAACCCCGTTGTGGAAGAGTATACCTTAGAGCTCTAGAGCATACAGGTTGTAAGGAAAGTATAGTCCATCGAATTCCAGGGAAGGCTGTTTGGTGTTCACAAGAAGGACTCAAGAAAACTCAGAGTCAATCTGGACTTGTTGCCACTCAACAAGTTCAAATAAAACAGCAAGTTCAGAATGTCAATCCTTCTGAACATAAGGACCCTATTTCAAAAAGGGGTGTCCACAGTCTTGTCAGACATGAAAGAGGCATATTGGCAGCTTTCAGTCAGTCGCCCCCTCTCCTCTTACCTAGGATTAAAGTTACAGAGGATAATGTATGTCCTAAAAAAGATACTTGTCGGACTAAACACAGCCCTAACTATCTTCACGGAATTAGCGGACACAGTCACGCAATGACCAAGCCTAGAAATGGTTTAGGTAACAAAGTACATGGACGAAAGGCTGGTGCGGGCAACACCCGAAGTGGCTGGTCTATGAGCATCCAAGGAAGTGATCTGGTTCCTGGAACATCGGGGATGCAAAATCAGCTTTAAGAAGTCTTGATTCTCTCTAGCTCAAAGGCTTCAATGGTTAAAAAGCCATCGAAACCTGAGGTTACACTGGCACTTCTTTCCCTTTGGGATGTAAAAGGAGATCGCAGAGTCGGTCAAGAGACTATGGTAATCAGTCAGGATTCCAAGACGCTAACAGGAAAGAGTTCTGAACTCTTTCCAGTTCATAATAGTGACAGACCCAGTGCTAAGAGCACAGCTGAAAAATGCGTTAAGAGTCTGGAGAAAATACGCATAAAACGCTCGAAGAGATCTAAAATGACCGATATCGGTCTTCCCTTGATCGCTTCCCAAACAATGGTCAAAGGCCAAAGGCCTATTGAAGACCTCCTCAGGCTGATCTGGGACATCAAATCGATAATGAGACGTCGAAACCGACAAGGTTAGAGGGCGTCTCATATAGTTTAGGTGATGTTAGCCATCCCTTGCCTAAAAGGATGGCATCTATCAGCAGGTCATGTACAATGGATCGGTAATGTGACAGTGGATGCTCTACTCAGGCTCAAGCCGATAGAGTTAGAATGGTCCACAGACGCTGACCTATTCTCTCCGAGATGGGAATAAGTCCCGGAGCTGCAGATCGACCTCTTCATGACGAGCGTCCTCAAGAAACTACCTCGATATGTAGCCCCGTATGAGGATCCCCTAGATGAGATAACAGACACCACGTCTCTAGTATGGGAGGGATGGACTCAGGAATTCCTGTTCATCTCATCCAATCTCCTGCTGAAGGTCCTCAACAAGCTGAGATCCTTCCAGGGAGGGGTAGCTCTGGTGGCTCCCAAATAGCCCAATAGCAACTGGTTCCGTTTAGTGAAGGAACTGAGGCTGAGGCTGGCCCTAGTAATGAACCCAGTGCTATCTCAGAGGGTTCAAAAGTTAATTACCTTTGATTTATCACAGAGAGCCAAAACCCTTCATTACATGATTTTCTTGCCCTAGCGATTAGGAAAAGATTTGGGATCTCTAATGGCATTTTAGAATCCTTAGAAGAATACAAGTCTAAGTCAACAAGAAGACAATATGAGTTATCCTGGAAAAAGTGGGTTGCTTTTGTAAAAGCCAAAGGACCGAATGATATTTCAATGAACTTCTGTCTGTCCTTCTTTGGCTACCTTCATAATCAAGGTCTGGTAGCCAACATGATAACTACGTGCAAGTCAGCCTTGACTAGACCTCTTGTATATGCCTTTCAAGTGGATCTGGCGAATGAAATCTTTAATAAGATTCCGAAGACATGCACAAGGCTTTGGCCTGCAGCACCTCCAAAGCCCATCTCATTGTCTTTGGACAAGGTCCTACATTATGCCTCATCTGTGAACAATGAAGATTGTTCCCTCAAGGATCTAACCCAGAAAGTTATTTTTCTGTTCGCTATAGCCTCTGGGGCTAGAGTAAGTGAAATAGTAGCCCTATCTCGAAATGAGGGCCACATTCAGTTCACAGAAGCGGGAAAACTGAATCTCTTTCCTGATCCAACATTTCTCGCGAAGAACAAGCTACCCACTAAGAGGTGGGGTCCCTGGAGAATCTGCCCTCTGAAGGAAGATGTCTCTCTATGTCCTGTAGAGTGTCTAAAGGTCTATCTTCGTAGAACTTCAGACTTCAGGGGAGGACAGCTATTTAGAGGAAAAACCCCTGGATCAAACTTATCCCTAAAACAACTGAGGGCGAAGCCCACCTACTTTATTCGCAGAGCAGATCATGACAGTACACCCGCAGTTCATGATCCAAGGAAAATTGCTTCATCACTGAACTTTTTTCAATATATGGACTTCGAGCGTATTCGCTCATATACTGGATGGAAATTATCCAGAGTGTTCTACAAACACTATGCTAAGCAGGTCCATGAACAGAAGCATTATGTGGTGGCGGCAAGTAGTGTATTAAAACCTGTCGTCTAATTACTGCGATGAACAGTTAATTGATATGGCTGTCAATTAAAGGGGAAAGGTGTCAACACTTCTGATGTGATACCCTTTAAGTGAGTGTTACCATGATGACACTAAGTCTGTTCAGAATCTCATGTGTTTAATTATACAGATAACACTTGTGGCATGTGTGCGTAGTACACAGTGTTGATAGGATACAAAATTTATAGAAATTATATAGGAAAGATTAATTAAAATTTTTCAGTCTTAGAGTGGCACTCATCATTTCTTCCCTTTCAAAGGGGGAAAATAATTTCTCTATACGTTGCATGTATAATTCCTTTATCAAGTTACATACGTTTCACTCTTTATTTCACTTAGTCATTTATTAGAAATAAATGTCTATTAGAATGTAATTGCGTCCTAACTCACCCAGCAATTTGCATAATTAAGATGCCAGAGGTCTTTGACTTACTCATGTAAGTAAGCCTCATATCATTGCATGCTTACAAACAATGGATATAGTGGACACTGATATTGTTCCGACAATATATACAAACAGTTAGACCGTTTGTATACCCAGTGAATACTTATGTTTGTTCATACAATATATGCTAACCTTGAGGCCCCTTTCCTATCGTATAGTATGACTCTTCCCTGTAGGGGGCAGTAAGCACTAACATTGTCTATGATTAGTGATAATGATGGATAACAGTAACGTTATTTGTCTCAAATGGTCTATATGACCATAGAAAAATTGTCCCAAGGTTAAGGCAGTGGTGAAAATCTACAGATACAGTAATGCTCTGGTACACTTCCATCAGGAAAGGTGTCAACACTTCTGATGTGATACCCTTTAAGTGAGTGTTACCATGGTGACACTAAGTCTGTTCAGAATCTCATGTGTTTAATTATACAGATAACATTTGTGCCGTGTGTACGTAGTACACAGTGTTGATAGGATACAAAATTTATAGAAATTATAAAGGAAAAAGCCCAAAAAACGGATTTTGAGCAAAGCGAAAAATCTAATTTTGGGTCAGATAGCCATGTCATCCTGATGGACCCACCCTCCTTTTCTATAGAAAAGGTCTTTGCAGAATCCGCCCCGAAAACTACTATATTTGTAGCACCATGCTCAACGCTACAAGGAATGTCCGCCATCTTGGATATGGCGCCATCTTGATACTCAATAGTAGTATGGGAAGTAGGGTAACCTTGATAACGGCTCCCCTTGCAAATTTGTCAGTCTTCCTCCTCGAAGCGAAAGCGCTATTCATGGTGAAGATCGCTATGTGTCGTATCAAGATATAGGTCCACTGATTTATGTCATATCCTTAAGGGAATGTTAAGGATATTCACGCCAGGAGTTAGAATTCTGGAGACCTAAAGGTAAATTCTCTGGGAATATCACTGTAGTACAGATATCCATTGGAAGCTACTATTAGGAACCTTCCATCAGGACGACATGCCTATCTCACCCAAAAATAGATTTCTCGCTTCGCTCAAAATCCATTTCAATAGAGCAGAGTTTACGGGCAAAGAGCTCTTATAGTTTTAGTCATTTTGTTAATGATCCCAATCACATTCCCCATATGGTCTAAGGCCATATACATTTTCTCCCTATGTAGATCGACAAAGGCGGAGTGGTTTGTACAGAATCAATTGTGATTTTGGTCTCTAACCGATTACATAAATATTATTTTATAACCGATGTAACCTGCACAAGCAAAGGTCACTCAAAAGTCTAATACAAAAAATTTACCTTCTTAATGGTCTATATAACGCATACCTATGCATTTAAAAAAAAAAAAACGTATTATTAATATAAAGAATTCCGTAAAAATATATTATTCTTAGCCGTATTTCTATAAATACACGCGACTGTAATTTTTACATTACTTTGTCATTATCTTTTACGGGTTGGTGACCGTAATATCACTCCTTAACGTCAATATATCCATTTTTAAAACAGTAATTTACTGGCAACATTCGTTCATGAAATTTTACTGTATATTATCGCAATTTTTTTACCACTGTAATCGTTTATATACTTACATATCCTTGACTTTGGAGATTTCCATAAAATAAACATTAATTACAATAATATTTTACATCAGCTCTATGGGGAATAATAGTCAACATAAACCTACACTCCCAAAAAGTCAATGATTATCATCACCCTAAAATTTTCTGATAATTTGAATTTCAGGTAATGACAAAGCAGAATTTCCTTTGTCATGTCACATATCCCAAGAGTTTTATTCGAAGAGACTTTTTCGACTCGCATTTTGTATTTCATACATAATGAGACCTAATCAATAAATATTGATCAATCTGTCAATAGCAGATTTCAGCGTTTTGAAGTCGGATAATAGACTTAGAGCGATTCAATTCAAACTTTACTGAACACTAACGCCTATTTGTAAATAATTGCCCTGAAATGTTTTAACTTTTTTCTAATTTTTAATGAATGATTAATCCTACATAAGGATTTCATTTTTTGTCTTATTCAAGTGTATATATAACAATTACAATATTTGTTATTTATGTAGTTATAATTCCCAATTATTGGAATAAAGTATAGAACAAAAAATAATAACAACATTCCAAAGTGACCTTCCTAAAGACCAAAAATTATAGCAAATTTCAAACATTAGCCTTCCTGATTACATCGATCAGTGATATACTAAGTTAACAATATATTCGTTAAGTCACAGAAGGCTTCAAAAAAGAGTAGAGCCAAAAATGATACTGCCATCAATGAATTATAATTAGCCTACAACACTAAGTTTGATTTTTTTGGTTACATCACCTTCACCATTCACTCCATTGTAAGTGAACATGGGCAAATCTCCATTTCTGAAAAGGGTGTAAGAGGATATACAGTACTAATTATGAGCTGATAATCGCATTAAAGAAAACAGAAAAGAGCAAGTACTCTGAGGATTTGCGCCTCACACTAACACAGCAATACGAGGCCTGAAAATATCCGATATATGGCTATGTGTAATATCAGGAGGTATATTAGGCGGCTACTGCACCCATATCTGTTGGCTTGCCCCTTACCTATTCCAACATAAGGGATCAAACGTTTTCAATTTTCGTCACAAAAAGGAGTTTTATTTTTTTTTTTAGATCCTTTGCAGCTGAATGGACAGTGCTGACCTGTGGTAATATAGCTTGGTTGCTCAAAATCCTAAGGTGGTTTATTTCCGGACAAAGTTGAGTCCTTATAATGTCTTTTCGGATCCTTATGGGGAAAAATGTATATCTCTTCCCCGCTGTTGGAGTACGGAGGATTAATAAAGTATATATCTACTTAGTGAGTTCAAAACGATTGTTAGAGTCTACTCGTGCCTGACCTTTTACGTATTTAGTCGGTAAATTGATGTGGTGCTGGCCTGGTATTTGGTTGAGAGGTTAATTGACTAAACACATATTGAAGTATGAAGATACCTAGTAATTTTCTTGTGAACCATATGAAAATTGAAGGTGTATATTCATACATCAATATCTTTCTGGTGAGGTTACTTATTGAAAATTGCATATCATCTTATACTCCTCTGTTAGGCTTATTTTTTTATAACATAAATTAGTGGTTTTGGCAGAGAGAATTAGCCTTACCTCAGTTTAAGAGAGTTAAGTTCCAGGTCACTTACTTTAAAATTCTCGAGATAATTCCTTCAGGGATCTCTTCGCATGAGTGGAGTTATAGAGAGAGAGAGAGAGAGAGAGAGAGAGAGAGAGAGAGAGAGAGAGAGAGAGAGAGAGAGAGATCTAACAAAATTTACTTGTGAATATTGAACAATAAAACCAGACGCAAAATATCTTTGAATACAAATTCAGTGACCTAATTGTGGCAACGGAGCGGAGTAAAAACACAGCAAAAAAAATCTTTGAAATTCTTGAAGATTGTATTAGGCCTTTTGAAAAAGTTGCAAAATTGCAGAAATGATGATTTTACATAATGTTCAAGAAACAGATGGACTATATACATTTCTTATCAACACTATCCGTTACAATGCCAGACTCTATCACATCCAATTAAAATATACTATTTAATTAAAAAAAAAAATAAGCATCTCTAATCAATGCAATCTTTGCTTTCTGCAGCGATATAACAGTTCTGATGTTTGCACGTGATTACCAAGACTTTCATGATTAATTTAGATTTTGTCACGTACATCATCAAAGTTATATTGTGCCACCCTTTATTAATTTTTAAATTTGAATCATAACGGAGGTATGTGTAAATTCATTTATTTATCAAATGCTTTATTGCTATAACAATATAATCCTAGAAGCGAGAGTTAAGCAGGATTAAGATGAATTGCGCTGTGGGTTTAGTGGAGACTGAGGGTGTGCTGGTGATCATTCTGAGACGGCAAGTGAAGTGCCTAATGTTTCAAATATTTTCCCTGAGCTAGGAATTTTCCTAAAACTCAGCACTTTAAATATAAATTAATTCTGAGCATTCTCTATATTTTTTTCTTTTGAGCCATCGACTCCTAGACCAAACAGCTTGATAAGGAATGTGATTCTAATTATGAATAGGATTCGGTAATTCTAGATTCTACACGTGTTGAAATTCTAAACATCCCTGTCTTGAGTTGATAAAAAAATGTGAACATTATAATCTTTTCATCATTCCAAGAAACCACATTCTTGAGGGCCAATTGACATTGCAAGAATTTTAGCATTTTCTTCAGACAGGATAATAGATTCTGCTTACCTCATCTGTTATGACATAAGTGCATTGTTTTCTTGAAAGAACTCTTGGTTTTGTTATGATGTAATAGGTAGAAGAATCGACAACTTAATCAATTATTCAATAGGCATTGTCACTTTATATGATATAAAGTACATTTATATAATTTTACTAACTACTAGCTTTGATTTTATTTACATTTTCTACTAATTAATATAATAGGTAGAAGAATCAACAACTCGATCATTTAGTTAGAGTAATTTGCCCTACAACTAACTTTATTCGTCAAAGTAACAAAGAATAATTCTATGGAGATTAGAGGAATGCCTTTTGTAATTGTATTATTCCCTACATTTTTAAGCCATTTGTGTATAGCAGCTATCGAGATCTATATCTTAATATCCTATTTATAATCATTAAATAGAAAAAATCGATTCAACATATAATGTTACACAGTTTTTTTCGATATGACTCGAGAGGAGTGTTTGATATAATTTCATAAAATAAGAAACTTTAAGAAAATATCCCCATTAGATAACATTAATTGAGTGAAGCAAAAATTCAGGACCATTCAGCAACTACAGATAAATCAGTTACCAGATTAACTAATTTCCAATTCCATGTGAGTTTTTTTATTTGCATATGCTCTAATGAAGAGTTTTCTTGCGATAGAAGTTTGCAAAGTCACCATATAGACAACAGAGAATGAAAAACTAATGAACATTAAAAAGATATTTAATCTTTGATAATATTTGAAATATAAGTGATTGGCCATATCGTGAATATATTACACCTGGAAATTACAAATACTTACTAGAGTAATATTCAAGATGATGAATTCTCTCTCTCTCTCTCTCTCTCTCTCTCTCTCTCTCTCTCTCTCTCTCTCTCTCTCTCTCTCTCTCTCTCTCTCTCTCTCTCTTTCTAGTTATTCCTCACATATTTAGAAGAGTCATCTATTCTGAGACCACGAAGATAGAATATATCAATGGAAATTAAGATGAACAATAGGTAAGTAACTGATCCTGCCTTTAATTAGATTCCTTATCTCGTTGAAACAATGAGATGAAGAACTTTCTCTTGTTAATGATGTTTTTTATCCTCCAGTCTTTCAGATAAGGTATTGATGAGATATCCTTATAATAATAGATATCGAGAAGACTATTCCTTTTGACCATAAACTTTAAGATTTATTTTTAGAGACTGAATCATTATTCTATCTCTCTCTCTCTCTCTCTCTCTCTCTCTCTCTCTCTCTCTCTCTCTCTCTCTCTCTCTCTCTCTCTAAATAGTGCATATATATATATATATATATATATATATATATATATATATATATATATATATATATATATATATATATATATATATTTATATAGATATATACTTTGAGGTTTTGTTTGTTCGTATGTAAATATATATATATATATATTTATCATCATTCTCTCCTCTTTTTTGTCATATATATATATATATATATATATATATATATATATATATATATATATATATATATATATATATATATATATATATATAATATATATATATAAATATATATATATATATATATATATATATATATATATATATATATATATATATATATATATATATATATCGCTACCTCATTGCAAGAGGGTCGTATCTCCAAATTTGCTAGTTTTGAGTTATAGGGTGTACAAGATTGCCGAATTGATTCTGCATCTTTTGGTAAAAGAGTCGTAAATCTAGGTGAATTAGCGGCCGAGAGATGGCACTAAGAAGATTGTGAAACATGATCAAATTCATAGGACTTAGCAACTTTCAAATGCGTCTCCTGAAAAATCAGGAATTTGAAGTTACGTCCCTCTTGCAATGAGGTAGCGATATATATATATATATATATATATATATATATATATATATATATATATATATATATATATATAGTTATAGTTATATATGTATATATACATATATACGTATAAACATATATACATATATATATATATATATATATATATATATATATATATATATATGTGTGTGTGTGTGTGTGTGTTTATATTAAATATATATATATATATATATATATATATATATATATATATATATATATATATATATATATATATATATATATATATATATATATATATATGTATATATATATATATATATATATATATATGTGTGTGTGTGTGTGTTTATAATAAATATATATATATATATATATATATATATATATATATATATATATATTTATATATATATATATATATGTATATATATATATATATATATATATGTGTGTGTGTATATATATATATATATATATATATATATATATATATATATATATATATATATATATATATATATATATATATATATAGATAGATAGATAGATAGATAGATAGATAGATAGATTGATAGATAGACAGATAGATATATTTGCATCTGTGTATCAATCTGACATTGTTGTGTCTAAGTTTGAGTTTATTTTATATAAATTTTAGCAGTTTCTATGAGTTGTTGAAAAAACAATGATATCTCAAATATTTTCTTCGGAGAATGCAGAGTTCTTTTAGAATTCTTTTATATCATAGTATACATGATAATAATAATAATAATAATAATAATAATAATAATAATAATAATAATAATAATAATAATAATAATAATAATAATTAAAGATATTAATTATGATATTTTGACTAATGAATTATGTCAACTCTTAAGCTACAAAATCCCCTTTTATATTTTACATAAATATTAGACACATGAGAATACCTCCGAGCTCTGAGAATAATACGCAATTACCTCACGTTAGTATATGAACAATAAATATCTAAAGGTCTTTTCACTTCACTCTGAAAACCGAACTGTGTGACTACTTTACTTTTAACAGGAACTATTCTGAAAGGGAACTCTTACTTTGGTTCTAAGTTAGTGGTACTAGTAAGTCACTGGATTAATTATTGGTGATCGAAATGATACACACTTTACAAAAATACATATATCCAATATAAAAGAATAATTCAAAAGTAATACCAAAAATATATCCCTATAAATTTATATCTTAATTAGACCTTAGATTTATGACATAATGACACTCCAAAAACATTACAATTACTTGTTCCACTAGAAATTGATATAAGAATATGTTTATTTTGACAAATAATGAAAAAAATGGCACTTTAACTCTATAGAAAATAAACAATAGTCACACTATTGCATATACGACCTTCGGTCTCACACAAGGTTATAGAACGGGTAAGAAAAAATATATGCACTTCACTTCTTAACCAAATCAAACAGGGCCAACAACAACAAAAAAATGTGCCAATGTAAAATGTAATTAGATAAATACAAATAACTTTTTTTCAAATAAAACTACAAAATATTACTAATGTATGAAAGCACTATATACATATGAGTGAAAATACTGAAGATGACTGAAGAGGTGCTGG
>NC_090728.1:121537019-121542019 GCF_036898095.1 Palaemon carinicauda | reverse complement strand
GAGTCGTGTCTATCTTGAGCTTTTAATTGAATACTCCTCCAATAATCATCTACTTCGCGCTTCATAGTCCTCAGCCCTTTAGGACTGGGTCTTCCAACTCTTTTAGTGCCTTGTGGAGTTCAACTGAACGTTTGATGACCCATTCTCTTTTGGAGAGTGCAATGAGTATGACCAAATTATCTCCATCTACCCCTCATCATGATCTTATCAACATATGGCACTCGAGTAAACTTTCTTATATTTTAATTTCTTATCATGCATTGCCATTTACCTCTCAATATCCTTCTAAGGGCTTTGTTCTGATATCTACTAAATTATTAATTCAGAATTTCATACAAAGATTTTCGCAAAAAAAGAAAAAATGTGTTCAACATTCATAATTGCATGCACTCATCTCCCTTTGGGGTGAACCATTTATCAAGTGATACTCTCTCTCTCTCTCTCTCTCTCTCTCTCTCTCTCTCTCTCTCTCTCTCTCTCTCTCTCTCTCTCTCTCTCTCTCTCTCTCTCATGAAATGTATATCAAATTCATGAAGCTGAAGGAAATTATGAGCGTCAAGGAAGACTGAAGGAGAAGACAATCTAGAAAAGGGAAATGAGTCCCGTCACAGCAAGAGAATTGAGGCATTAGCCCATCAAACGATGAGTGATTAAATAACGTGGAGCTAGGAGCTATTGACAGCATAATGAGTAATTCATTTTACTTGGCGATGAAAGCAATTATAAAATTAGTTTTTTATTAGATAGTTTTTTTTCACATCATGAACATTCGAAAGAGTGGCAGGATAAAACAATAACAGAACTGGTGGCCCATGAAAAAATTTAATCGAAACTACTACCCCCAAAAATTTAAATTCTCTGAGCGTAATCCACTATATTGATTGCATGTCGGCTGACTTTTACCTTAGGAAAAAAAAAAGTTAAAAGGCATACAGTTCATGAGGACAAAAAAAATAATAGTCCCTTTTATTAGACAATAACTTCATCCCAAACGGTAATTATGCTTTTTTTCACCTTTTTTTCAGGAACAAATATACATGAACGGTCATAACAAAAATCTTCTATGTCTTTCTTTACGAGGCATATTCTTTATATAAGATTTTGTTGAATACTCAAAGAAATCTTAGTAAGTCTCCCAGAAGAATTTGGCCTATTTTCATGCATTATCGTTGTATTAAAAAAAGAGAATAAAATTGCTTGTAGTTTTGAGATCCTTTACCACGATTCTACTGGAATCTGATATGTAATTTACCGTAGCTAATGCAAAATGTACTTTATGAAAATCTTATCTAACGTTATTATAAAATTTCATTGATTTTCTTACTTAGATGAGAAAAAGGTTCATAAGTATGAGTGAGCGTCAGTGGTGAAATGTAACCTACCAATTTGATAAAACATAGGATTAATCATGCTGGTCCTCAATAACTTTTTCATATCTAATCTAAAGAGGAAAACAATAGTCAACAGTTTTATATCTTTCCTTGTAGAGTTATGAATCTAATTACTCTTTACACTCCTGCCAAAGTTGATATTGTCCTTTTAGTATGTTTCAGTGTTGTGAGTTTTAAGTAAAACATGCTTAAGAATTATTTTTTTCTTTTTTACTTTATCCTGCTGATACCTTCATGGACTAATGAGACGAGAATTGATAAAGGACACAATAATCTGAGAGATAAAGAAAAAATAAAATAGAATAATATTTAGATAGAAATTCTGATATTTGTAAGGTAAAATCTATAACAAAACTAATAAGTCGGTAGATGCATTGTCATAATTTTATAGATATATCTGAAATATTATTATAATAAGAAATTTTAGATAATTTTTTTTTCATTACAAATATTTATTTGCATTTGAATGATACCAAATCCTATTTATTATTTTAATTATTTTAATTGAGTTCAAGAGATTAGAATTAAGGATTATATAATGAGATATAAGGAAACTTTACCTCTATAAAATTAATTGCATCCCTTTACAATATAGATAGGTAACCATTATATAGCGAGAGAATATTATTACTAGCACATATGTCATTTCCATGAAATATTGTGTATCATAAAAGTACGAATTTTTATGTAGAAATGGAACAATGCAGATATAGTCGGAAAATGGCCATTTTAGAGGAAAGAGCGAGTGAATTAATAATGCTTTCATATGTGTGGTTACTATTATAGGGAAAAAAAATATATTTTTATGTTACCTTTATTGTTATGCAGAATCCATTCAATGACGCAAATTGGTAGATTGGGTTGTTAAAATGAGTTACGGTGTTTATCGACGCCTATCTTAAAAAAGAATTCATGATTGCATATTTGTATGTTTTTTTTTTTTTAAATCATATGAAACTGTTACCTTTTGACCATATTGTATTTACCATGAATAGTGTATATTACCATAGGGAGGGATATATTCTCAAAAACGTATCAACCTGTAATGGCATAACCCTCCTATACTGCACAAATCCTTAAATCATCCACGATAATATAATCAATTGCTATCATTTGATCATCGTGAGATGTGACAGCCATCCCTACTCGGATCGGCTTTGTTGATAATGGAATCCTTTTAGCCCATTGACATTTCGGCAGTCTAGATTTTCAGCATTATCCCATAACATACAATTACTTTTAATAGAGTAGAATTTGCGCGCTAAAGGCTATTGCAGTTTTAGTAATTTTATGAATAATCTCATTCACATTCCCTATATGGTCAAGGCCATATACATTTTTTTTCCTATGCAGATCGCTAAAGATGGATTGAATTGTAAAACAATGACTGGTGATTTTTGTCTGTAACAGATAACATAAATATTAATTGACAACAGATGTAACCTGCACAAACAACAATTACTCAATTTAAGGATAATTCAAAAAACGTTTACCTGAGTAATGGTATATAGAACACATACATATGCATTGTTAAAAAATACCGTATTATTAATCGGAAATTCTCCGTAAAAATATATTTTTCTCAGCCGTATTTCATTAAATCGAGTCGACTGTAATTTTTACCCTACTTTTTTATCACCGTAATATCACTCCTAAACGTCAATATATCCATTTTTCTGTTAACGTTTAATGGCTGAAAATATTTATTCCAGCATTTTTTCTGTATTTTATGGCAAATTTTCAACATTATTAATAAACATATATTCATATAATCGTTCATACACTAAAATATCCTCGACTTTGGAGAATTCCATAAAAAAAATATTACAATAACATCTTATATCACCTATACGGGGAATAATAATCAACATAAACTTATAGTCCCAGAAAGAGAATTACTATCATCACTGTTAAATTTTCTGATAATATGAGATTCAGGTAATCACAAAGCAGAAAATCGATTGGCGATGTCACATATCCCAAGTGATTCATTCGAAAAGGCTTTTTTTCGACTAGAATTTTGTTTTTTACATAACATGAGACCTATTCGATAAAATTTGATGAATCTGTCTAAAGCAGATATCACCTATTAAGGTCGGATAATAGACTGATAGGGATTTTATTACAACTTTAATAAACACTAAAACACCTATATGTAAGTGAGAGCCTTGAAGTTTTGTCTTTTTATTTTATAAATAATTAAGTTTCCTTGAGAAAATTATGTGTTATCTTAATCAAGTTAAAATTCTTAATAACGTAAGATAATTTTTGGTGTTTATATATTTAGTTTTGATTCTTAATTATTACAATAGTGTATATATATGAAAAAAAGATAATAACACACACCGAAGGAACCTTTCGAAAGTCCCAAAATGATAGTAAATTTCAAACATCGCCTTCCGGATTCCATCGAATAGCGATGTGCCAGGGAAACAGTATAATCGCTCAGTCACAGAAGGCTTCAAAAAAGAGAAGAGCCAGAAATGTTACTGCAAAGAATCATAATTAGCCTACATCTCCAAGTTGAACATTTTGGTCTCATCACTGTCCCCCCCTCACCCCGTTGTAAGTGAACTTATGGATATATCCTTTTCTGAAACTGGTGTAAGACGATATAAAGTACTGATTGTAGCTGGCAATCGTATCAGACAATACAGAACAGAGCAAGCCTTCTTGAATATTTGAGCGTCACACCAACTCATCCATACGAAGTTGGAAAATAGTACCTATATTGCTTTATGCGATATCAGTAGTTATACAAGGCTACTGCACCCATATATGTGGGCTTGTCCCTTACCTGTTTCATTAGAATAGATTCGAGGTTTTTCGTTTTAATCGCGGAAGACTTATATATTTAGATTCTTTGCGAATGAAGGGACAGTGGTGGCCTGTGTTCCTAAAGCTCGGTGGCTCGAAATCAGAAGGTGGTGCTTTTCTGGAAAAAGTTGAGTCCTTATGATGTCTTAAAACCTTAAGGGGAAGGGATGTATATCTATTACCTGCTGCTAGAGTAGGGATGATTAATACAGTATATTCGTAATGAATGAGATCGAAACGGTTGCTAGAGTCTTCTCGTCTCTGACCTTTTAAATATTAAGCAGGTAAAGGGTTGTGGTACTGGCCTGGTATTTCTTTAGTAGTTTCATTCACTAGAAACATATTGATGTATGATGAAACCTAGTATTTTTTTCATAAGAACCATATGGAAAATGAATAGGCTTCCCCATACATCAGTATGTTTTTGGTAAGGTTAGCTATTGAAAAATTCATATCTCCTGTTAGGCATATGTTTTTTTTTTTTTTTTTTTTTTTTTTTTTTTTTTTTATAATAACCGTAATTTTGACAGAGAAAATACGCATTACCTCCGTTAAATTCTGCCAAGGATCTCTTCTCATGAGTGAAGTCATTTAGAAAAATCTCTAGTTTATTCATGTGCTTTTTTCTAGATAATTGATATGAGCACTTTTTACAATTAAGCCATGTAAAAAAATAATTTATATTTATCATATCCCTAGTGTATGTGAGAGAGAGAGAGAGAGAGAGAGAGAGAGAGAGAGAGAGAGAGAGAGAGAGAGAGAGAGAGAGAGAGAGAGAGAGATCTATATAAC
>NC_090728.1:121527019-121529519 GCF_036898095.1 Palaemon carinicauda | reverse complement strand
ACGACCCCCTGTTTAGGCCATGAGGCATAAGCTGTATCTTGTCACTTCGTAGCCACTTTCATGTGGCAACTTCATTACATTTTTTTATCATAAAAAAAGTCATTCTCAGGCATTATGCAACAAGTTCCCACAAATATAGTTGCTCCTAGAATTTTAATTAGCCATTTTAATCATACAAATTATTTGTAGTTAAGTTGGTGGCTAATAGGTGGCAATACTATAGTTCTGTAGTTCCTATTTTTGACAGTAGATGGCTAACAGCAAATTAACCAATCAAATCGCTTAGATTTCCAACATGGCAGCCAGCAGGACTTGCTGTATTCACTGTGTGTTGGAGGAAGAAAGTGATGTTTTACCCATTTCTGATCAATGTATGTCAAAAATCAAGGTGTGTAATAGAAAGTGGAAACATTAAGATGGTATTCAACGTGAGGTACTTTGCTTATGACAGAGTGAATTATGCCTGATATTTACCTGCATATATTTCAGAGATGGCAAGCCTTGTTGATACGCACCCTGAAAATTACCAAAAATTTAAGGAGGGAAACTTTGTTTTCCAGAGGCAGGACAGATATGGATTTTCTGCAGTTGCCTATGATATGGCAATTGAGCAGACTGTGAATAGGGATTCGAAAACTAAGGGGGATATGAAAGGCCGGACCCTAGATAAGGGTGCCATGAACAGGTGGCTATTAAGTCACCATCAGCGGGCAGCAATTGCTAAGGAATGTGAAAATATGGCTGGGAAGGGAGAAACAGAAAGGGGACGGAAAGACCTGGATGAAACTCGAATAAAACATGATGAGACAGCAGTTAGGAGTATAATGTCAACCATAAACTCAATGGTTAATCCATTTAAGTATTCAGGGGAGGACCTAATTAACATTTGCTCCGGCACTGTAGCTCCATCTAATGTGAGGTCCGACTTTGAAATTGCTTATGGGAAAGGGACTGATGCCATCAAAGAATTTGAAGAGTCCAGATTGAAATCAGAGCCTGAGAAACTATTTGAGCCAATCAAATCAAAGAAATTGAAGACTTTGCCACAGTTGCAAAAACATCAAAGGTTAAAGTCGAGTCTGAAACAGTGCTACTCAAAGCCACTAATGACATGTTTAATCGCCTCCTGATTATTGGCAGGAGTAGAGAAGTAGATTTAAAGAAACTCTTGGCTTACTCATTGACACCTGTACCTTTAGCTTTGGCAACTGGCAATGGTACCATTACTAAAACAGATAAAGCAAAGTTGATGAAGAAGTTGGAGGGTCAGGCTGAGTGTGTGAATATAGAGGACATACCTCCAGGGTCTGCTTTGGTGATTGATGGAATGGCATTTATTCAGCAGGCACAAAACATTCAAGCTACATTTGGGATGTTTGCAGACAAGCTTTTGGTTGACCTTATCAGGTTAGGTAACCAGTATGGCTGCCAAAGTGTCGACTTTGTGTGTGATCGCTATCCAACACACAGTATAAAAAACTGTGAGCGAGGTCGCAGAGCAGCCAGTGGGGCTCAATTGGTGAAAATCACTAGGCCTGACCAAAAGACCCCAAAACAGTTTAAGAAGTTCTTGGCTGAGGGGTCGAATAAGGAAAACCTCATGGAGTTTCTTTATGAAACATGGGTGAAATGTAAGCCCCAGGTTTTTGGACCTATTGCATTGGTTGTCTCACATGGAGAAAAGTCCCACTCTATGGCTGCAGTTGATGGTAAAATTATGATCATTGAAGTGTCTGACCTCTTCTGTGACCATGAAGAGGCTGACACGAGATTACTGTTGCATGTAAGTCATGCTGCTAGAAACATCTCAACAGTTATAATAAGTAGTTCAGATACCGATGTTTTTATGATATCCCTAGCACTAGCTCAGGAAATCCCTGCTGATTTGCTATTTCAAACTGGTGCTGGGGACAAGTGACGAATTATCTGCATTTCCAAACTGGCTGAGAAACTTGGGACAGAAAAAATGTCGAGTTCTTCTTGGTATGCATGTTTTTACTGGGTGCGACTCGGTTAGTGCATTCAAAGGAAAGGGAAAGGTGAAACCCCTTGACATATTCAACAAAACTGTTGAATATGTCAATATGTTTGCAGAGTTGGGAACAGAATGGGAAGCATCAGCTTCCATCTTGCCCATGTTTGAGAAATTTGTCTGCACACTGTATGGTCAGAAAGAATGCTTGGAAGTAAATGTTGCAAGATAAAACATGTTCCGGCTGACATGCAAATCAGACTCTCAGATGCTGCCTCCAAACCAAGATTGTCTGCTGCATCATGTAAAAAGGGCAAACTATCAGGCAGCAATTCACTGTAGGTCCCTTCAGCTAATCATGCATGCTCCATCTCCCAATGGTCATGGCTGGAAGATTACTGGTGACACCCTTGTCTTTGAATGGATGGCTGATGACCCGGCTCCCCCTAGTGTACTAAAAACTGTGAACTGCAAGTGCTAGAAAGGTGGGTGCAAGGGTGCTTGCTCATGCAGCAAAATGAATCTTCC
>NC_090728.1:121517019-121522019 GCF_036898095.1 Palaemon carinicauda | reverse complement strand
TTGGCCTCTTATCTTCCATTGTCTTATCACCTCCAGTTGAATAGATTTATTTTAATTTCATTTTGAGTACACTATCCTTATCTATCTTATTTAGTAACAAAAACAGGATTATTTAATTAGGGTAATGTGTGTATGTATCCAATGTAAGTAAACTGGATCTCTTCACCCCCTAACCATTCAAACTTCATGGAGTCTTAGGTGAGAAAGTTAAAGTCCGCGCTCCTGTTGTTATCAATGCAATTAATATGAATAACTTCGGTTATCAACAATTAACAGAATTCCAAAGTAAAACCCCGAAATCCACTAAGTTCTTCAATTATATTGTATCGATAATCATTTGAAATTGTTTCACTTTAAGTTTGAATATTGTTCCTTCACCTCGTAATTCAATTGTTTTGAACATGTCTATAAGCTTAATGATAAAAATTAAAATAGTTTATTCGATGAATGTTACAGTTATTTCAGTAATAATAATATGAAATTTGGTATAGCAAATTATTATTGTTTTTCTCTAAAGTTGAGTAATAGAAGTTTTAAAAACAATTCACGAAATATTAACCAATTGTTTGAAATGTTTTAGATATCAATTGATACGGATATATCATGAATACAAGTCACCTTGAAAGTTAATAAAGTCGTTCCCCTTAAACTGACTGAATCATAACTGAGGTAATAATCATTTATATACACTTATGATGTTAAGTTTCCATAATATTTCAGGAGTTGAAATAGTTAATCTCAAAAAAGTAACTTTACTTTAGCAATAAAAAAGAGAGACAAGGGGTTAATCATCTTCAATTATAAATAAGCATATTATCCATAAGGCAAAGCATATATATTAAACAACTGAGATAAGATTAATTATAGAATCAATATCCATTTATAGTTCATTATTATGTGGATATTTTTTCAGAGAAGAAAATTTTTCATTACAATTACTTTTAAGTTTGTTATTCAGAACTAGACGAATCTATGAAAAAAAAAACACTTTTGTTAAATGAAAAATATACTCAAAATGAGCTTGTATAAGAAACTACGCTTATTTCTGAAAAATAAATAATCAGTTTAATTGATTTCTATTTCAAAAGTTTTAGGAATACCTATTTTAAACTTTTTTTAGTGAATTATAATCGATTATTTTATATATACGATTTATCTATTCGCTTCCAGTACGATAGAAAGAATCTTTCCAATCTGCGTAGTAGCAGTTTACTGCAAATTTATTAGGCTTGTCTTTCCCTTTTCCCTCACGTTCATCGTAACAGTTGTAGTTTTAAAACTGCACAAATAGAATTACGGAAATCGTTTCCTGTATTGTTTGTGCATGCGAAGCGATTTGCCCCCACCCCCACCAAAAATAAATAAATAAATAAATAAATAAATAAATAAAAAAAAAAACAATGTCAGATTTGCCTTTAGTCGCTTTGAAGCGAGATATATTGTTAAATTTTCATCCGATAATAGTTGGTCCATAATAGTAACAAATGCCTCAATTTGAAGTACGGATTGTAATCACGTAGTAGTTTAGTCTTATAAACACTATCGGTATTTTTTTTTTGTTTTAAATTTACCTGTTTTATTACAAACCAATCAATTTCATTTTCCATCTCTGTCAAAAACAGTTAAATGATGTTATTTGAAGATTTAAAAGAGAACAATACTAATTTCGTTGATGCAAACTACTATATCAAATCCTCATATCGTTTCCATTTTTATTTTTTTCTTGCCAAGGTAAAAACAACAGAAAAATTACTAATTCAGGATATCATAATCGTTTATAATATAAGTACATCCTTTATATTATTGTTTTAGGCGTGTATTAGGAACATTCTTAAAAAAGAAGAAAAAAAAAAATACATACATTTATAATTGCATGCACTCATCTCCATTTGGGGTGAATCATTTGTTAAAAGATACTCTCTCTCTCTCTCTCTCTCTCTCTCTCTCTCTCTCTTCTCTCTCTCTCTCTCTCTTCAGAAATGTATATCAAATACATTTCATAAAGCTGAAGGAAAAGATGAGCGTCAAAGAAGCCCGAAGGAAAAGACAACCTAGCAAAGGGGAAATGAGTCCCGTCACAGCAAGGGAAGTGAGCCATTAGCCCCTCAAACGATGAATGATTAAATAACGTGGAGCTAGGAGCTATTGACAGCCTACTGCGTAATTCATTTTACTTGGAATTGAAAACAATTATAAAAGTTATTTTTTTATGGGAATGATTGTTTTATTGTTATAAGCATTTGAGAGAAAGGCAGGATACGGAAATCACATTAGCGAAAGCAAAGGAAAATATGTAATCGAAACTATTACCTCGAAAATTAAAGTTCGTTGAGTTTAATCCACTATATTGATTGCACGTCAGCTCACTTTTAAAAAGAGGCTTGCAATTCATAATAAAAGACAATGACTTCATCCCCAGAGGTAATTCAGCTTTTCTTTTTTTTTCATCTTTTTCAAGAACAGATATACATGAACGGTCGTAACCGATTTTCTTTATTTTTCATTTTACTTTAGGAGGCATATTGATTATATAAGATTTTGTTGAATCCTCACACAAATCTTCGTAATCCTCAATGGAGAATTTGGCATATTTTCACGCATTATCTTTATGTGGTTGAAAAAAGAAAACTGAAATTTTTTCTTTATAGATTTTAGACCCATTACTACGAATCTACTTGAATCTCATATGTAAGTTACCGTAACCAACTCAAAACGTACTTTATGAAAACTTTATCTGACGTTATTACAAAATTTCAGGGACTTTCATTCTTATATGAGAAGAAGGTCCATGTGTATGAGTGACTGTCAGTGTTGAAATATAACTTCCCAATTAAATAAATAAATATGATTAATCGTTTTTGACCTTTATACGTTTTTCCAATTTATTCTAGAGAGGAAAAGATCATACAACAGTTACATATCTTTCCTTGTAGAGTTATGGAGCTAATTACCCTTAGAAGCCCTGCCAAATTTGACATTCTCTATTTTGTGTATGTTTCATGGTTGTATGATTTGAGTAAAACATGGTTAAGATTTTTTTTTTCTATTTATCCTACTCATACCTTCATGAACTTTAATATGGCCATAGTTGATAAAGGATACTATACTCTGACATATTAAAAAAAAAAATCAAAGAATATTCAGAAAGATATTCTGATATATGCAAGGTTCAATCAATAACAAAAGTAATATGTCTGTAGATGCATTTTCTTTTTTTTCTTTCTTTTCAGAGACATATCTGAAATGTTATATTAACAAAATTAAGATATTTTTTTATTAGAAATGCATATTTGCATTTGAATGATCCTAAAAACATATTACTTATTTCAGGTAATTCAGTAACATTCAATTAATTTGAATTAAGGATATTTTAATGAAATATAGGGAAATTATTTCTATAAGATTAATTGCATCCCTATATGATACAGAAAGCTAACAGGTAGGCCTATAAAGCGAGGAAATATATTCATTAGCAATTTTCTCATTTCCATGAAATATACTGTATCATAAAAGAGCAAATTTTTATTTAGAAATGAAAAGGTGAAAATATAATGGGTAAAATTACCACTTTAAAGGAAAGGGCGACAGAATTGATAATGCGTTTATATGCATGTTAGCTGTTGAAGAAAATAAAAAATGCAATGTAAGTCTGTTATCTTTATTGTTACCCAGAATCCATTCAATGATGCAAATTGGTAAATTTTGTTGTTAAAATGAGTAACGATGTTTATTGACACCTATTTTTGGAAAAAAAAAAAAAAAACTCATGAATGAATGTTTGTAGGGTTTAAAAAGAAAAAAAAAATATGTGTTTTTTTACCTCTTCCTCATATTGTATTTACCATGAGTAGTATATATTACCAAAGAGAGGGATTTATTTCCGAAAGAATATTTACCTGTAACGGCATAACCCTCCTACGTTCTGTAAATCATGAAATCATCTACGATGATATAATCAATTGCTATCATTTGATCACCGTGAGCTGGGGCAGACATCCCTTTTCGGATAGGCGTTGTCGATAATGGATTCCTTTCAGCCCATTGAAATTTCAGCTGTCTAAATTTTCAATATTATCTGATAACATACAATTAATTTTGATAGAATAGAATTTACGCACAAAACGGCTCTTGCAGTGTTAATAATATCATTAATAATCCCAATCACATTCCCCATATGGTCTAAGGTCATATACATTTTTTTCCTATGTAGATAGCTAAAGGTAGAGTGATTTGTAAAGAAAGAATAGTGATTTTTGTCTGTAACCTATTACATAGATATTATTTTACAATAGATGTAACCGGCACAAGCAACGATTCTTCAATTACAGGCTAATGAAAGAATTTTACCCTCTTCGTGGTCTACATAGCACATACTTATGCATTGTTAAAAATAATACCGTATTATTAATCGGAAATTCTCCGTAAAAATACATTGTTCTCAGCCGTATTTCAATGAATACAGGCGACTATAATTTTTACCCTACTGTGTGATTATCTTTTACGGGTTGGTCACAGTAATATCACTCCTTAACGCCAATATATCCTTTTTTTAAACGGTAAATGGCTGGCAACATTTATTCCAGGATTGGAGACTTCCATGAAATAAAGATTAATTAGAGTAATATTTTACATCAGCTATGCGGAGAATAATAGTCAACATAAACCTATAGTCCCAGAAAGTGAATGATTATCATCACTTTTAAATTTTCTGATGATATGAAATTCAGTTAATGACAAAGTAGAAAATCCCTTGGTGATGTCACATATCCCAAGTGTTTTATTCGAAGAGAATTTTTCGACTCGTATTTCGTATTTTACATATCATGAGACCCATTCGATGAATTTTGATCATTCTTTCAATAGCAGATTTCAACGTTTAGAATTCTGATAAAAGACAGGGAGGGATTCCTTTCAAACTTTATTGAATACTATAACGCCTATTTGTAAATAATTGCCCTAAAGCCTTTATTGAGGACATTTTCTTGTTATCTTATTAAAGT
>NC_090728.1:121499519-121507019 GCF_036898095.1 Palaemon carinicauda | reverse complement strand
ACCTTGAAAAGGCTTATGACCGAGTCCTAAGACAAGAGGTATGGAGGAGTCTAAGGGAAAGGAGGGTGCCAGAGAAGTACGTTCGACCGATACAAGAGATGTACCGTAATGTATTTACTAGAGTGAGGAGCAGTGCTGAGGAGACAGAGGGTTTTCAGGTGAGAGTAGGATTACACCAAGGGTTGGCTCTGAGCCCATTTATCTTCAACATAGTGATGGACGATTTAATAGAAGAGGTAAGGGAGGCAGTATCATGGAACATATTGTATGCAGATGATAATTATTCTGTGAGCAGAGAGCAGGGATGATCTGGAAATGAAATTGGAAAGATGGAGGCAAGTACTGGAGGACAGAGGAATGAGAGTAAGTAGATCTAAGACAGAATATATGTGTACCACCAGTGAGGGGGATGATAGAGAAAGTATTCATCTTGGGGGAGAACAGATAAAGAGCGTTGATAAGTTTAAGTATTTGGAATCCTTTCTTAACGCTGGAGGAGGTATGGAAGATGAAGTTAAACATCCGGTACAGGCAGGCTGGAACAACTGGAGAGCAGCCTTAGGAGTTCTTTGTGACAAAAGAATACCACTGAGGTTAAAAGGAAAATTTCATAAGACAGTGGTAAGAACAGCAATGCTGTATGGAACAGAAACGGCAAGCATGAGGAAGACAGAGGAGAAGATGGGTGTGGCAGAAATGAGAATGCTTAGGTGGATGTCTTGGGTGACAAGAGAGGATCGGATAAAAAATGACTACATAAAGGGGTCGACAAAGGTGGTGGAAATATCAAAGAAAGTGCAGGAAGGGAGGCTGAGATGGTATGGACACCTGATGAGGAGAGATGAGGACCACGTTGGGAGACATACTATGGAGATGGAGGTTCAAGGAAGAAGAAGAAGAGGGAGACCAAGAAAGAGATGGAGGGACTGTGTGAGAGGAGACTTACAGGAGAAGGGGATTGATGAGGCAGAAGCGCAGAATAGAAAAAGATGGAAACGGCTCATCCGCAACGGCGACCCCATATAAAAATGGGAACCAGCTGGGAAAAAGAAGAAGAATATATATATATATATATATATATATATATATATATATATATATATATATATGTATATATATATATATATATATATATATATATATATATATATATATATATATATATATACATACATATATATATATATATATATATATATATATATATATATATATATATATATATATATATATATATATATATATATGTATATATATATATTTACCATATATTTATTTATGGTAAATTTTTGCACATTTAACGTATTTTTCATATTTCAAATAAGCCCTATATGTTAATACATTAAAGTCTGGATTCTCTTAACGACCTCAGGATCAGAAATATGAAAAACACGTTAAATGTGCAAAAATTTATCATTAATCGAATGCCAAGTCCCAAACCTACCAATTACCTACGATGGTGAAGATGGGTTGATTCCAATTCTAAGTATAGAAAACCTCAATTTGACAGGTATATGTATAAAGGAATTGTCATTGACTTTTATGTTTCTTCGTGGCTGAGTGGCATGGTCACGGGCATACAGGTATCCTGGACCAGGGTTCAAATCCCGGCCGGTCTGATACTATAGTCTTTGAGTGATTTCGCCTGGGGCTCTGATCCTGAGGTCGTTAAGAGAATCCAGACTTTACTGTATTAATATATATGGCTTATCATATATATATATATATATATATATATATATATATATATATATATATATATTATATATATATATATATATATATATATATATATATATATAGAGAGAGAGAGAGAGAGAGAGAGAGAGAGATAGAGAGAGAGAGAGAGAGAGAGAGAGAGAGAGAGAGAGAGAGAGAGAGAGAGAAGAGAGAGAGAGAGATAGATAGATAGATAGATAGATAAACAGATAGATATATGCATTTGCATCTATGTATCAATATGATGTCTTTTTGTCTCTGTTCTATTTCAATTATTTCTAAATAATTTTCATTTTTTTCTCTAAATTTCTTAAAACATGAACAGGTCTCGAATATTTCCTCGTAAATGCATGGTTATTTTAGTGTTCGTTTCATCAAAGTATATACATAATAATAATAATAATAATAATAATAATAATAATAATAATAATAATAATAATAATAATAATAATAATAATAATAATAATAATAAAATTAGAAACATGAATATGTGACTTAATGAGGAAAGAGGCTAAATATTAAATTATTTTTAATGAATCTAATCTCAGAGGCAGGGTATGATACACTTTATTTAATAATTTTCAAACATCATTTTCAAAAAGGGACGGAATGCTTTTAATTTATGCTCTAATCGTCTTTCTATTCGAAAGAAAATGGAAACTTATGATCGAGGTCTGGATTATTTTTTTTTAAATCTCATTTATTTCTCAATTTGCAAAACGGAATGATTAGCGAAAATCAAATCAACCAGGTAGACAGTGCTATACTTTCCTGGGAAAAAATGTAAAAAGAAATACAAAAATCATATTCATGAAAATTTTTAAGATTATTATCATTTAAATTATCAAAATTATTATTAATACTGTCGAAATTATAATTTTTTTTTCAAAACTATTATTATTATTGAAATTTATGAATGTTTCTTCCCAAGAATCTACTTTTTTCGACGGTTAATTTCAAATTTTTTCCAGAAGTTAGATAATCAATCGAAATGGTTCAATAGCGTGATATCGAAAACACTTAGGCTTCGCATTAGGACAATCTGAATAATAATTTGAAAGCAAAATGCTGTTTGTTTGGAGTATGCTATTAACCTAGATTAATGTCTTGTAAAACCTTGATCTTGGAAGTTTAAACTATCACCAAAGAGCAAATGTTTTCATAAATCGAATGGAATTCATCAGGAAGCAAAGACACGGTGTACAAATACCAGGTAGAATGACACTAGTTTTATGAAAAGTAACGATAATTAGGTTCAATTACCAAGAATGCCAGACTTAATGTTTTACAATATTAACAAAGAGGACAAAGGACGTCACAAGCGAATGTTTCAACAAAGAGAAAATTAAAATGTAACCCATTACCTTTCTCCTTTGTGATAACAGTTCAGTGAACTTATAATGTTTTTATCTTCTATCGTCTTTTCACTTCCAGGTGAGTAGATTTCTTTATCCAACTTACTTATTTTGCATCACATAAACAATATTGATTAATTCTAATGATATGTGTCTGTATACAATGCTAGTGAACTTATTCCCACAATCCACCCACCATTCAAACTTCATAGAGTCGTAGGTGAGAAAGTTAAAGTCCGCTTTCCTGTTGTCATCAGTGCAATTAATATGAATAACTTTGGTTATTAACCAGTGACGGAATTTCAAAGTAAACTCAGGAAATACGCTACGTTCATCAATTATATTGCATTGATGATTATTTGAAATTGTTTGACATGAAGTTTGAACAGTCTTCCCTCAGTCCAAAATCTAACTGTTTTGAATATGTGATTAAGCTCAAAAGTAGCAGCCAAAAATGTTTATTTTTTGAAGGATACAAAGATTTCAGTAATAATAATAGGAAAACTGGTATGACAAAATATTATATTAATTTTTTCCTCAAACTAAAGGTTAATAAATACGTTGTTCACCATAAAATTACTGAATCAAAACTTAGGTAGTAATCATTTATATACATATATGATATTTAGCTTCCATAATTTTTGGAGTGTATATATTCAAGTTAAAAAAAAGTAACTTTATTTAGACAGTAAATAAGAGATAAAGAGAAAGTTATTTTTCACAGTAAAAAATATATTAAATAAATTTCATAGGAAAATCAATATCCATTTTCAGTTCATTATCATCTGATTTTTTTTTTCAAAGAAGAAAAATATTTATTGCTGTTACTTTAAACTTTTTCATTCATAACTAGGCGTATTTATAGAAAAAAGAAATACTTTTTATAAAAAGTAAAATACAAGCAAAATGATCTTGTATAAGAAACTACGCTTATTTTTTTAAACAAATAAGTAGGTTTAATTGATTTGAATTTCAAAAGATTTCGGAAGTTAATCTTTTCGCCTTTTTTTTTTAGTTAAGTTTAATCCATTACTTTACAATTGCGATTTTTCTCCAGTATAATTAAAAAAAATATTAGGCTTTCTTTCAGTTGTCCCCCACGTTCATCGTAACTGCTGTAGTTTTAAAACTGCATTGTTTTTGCATGCAAAGTGATAGTGATCATCCAGCAACCCCCCCCCCCCAAAAAAAAAGGTGATGTCAGATTTATCTTTGGGCTCTATGAAGCGAGATATTGTCAAATTTTCATTCGATAATAGTCGGTCCATAATATCAACAAATGCCTCAATTTGAAGCCAGGATTGTAATCATGTGGGAGTTTAGTCAATAAATACCATCGGTATTCTTTTTCACTTTTACCTGTTTTACTATAAATGGAACAATTTCATTTTACATCTCTCTCGAAAACAGTAAGATATTTTTTGAAGATTTAAAAGAGGAAAATACTAATTTCGTTGACGTGAACTCATGATTCAAATCCTCATATATTTTCAATATGTATTTTCTCTTACAAAGTTAAAAATAACAGAAACATTACTGATCCATTATATTATTGTTTTAGGCGTGTATTACGAACATCCTCGCAAAAAAATATGTTCAACATAATTGCATGGACTCATCTCCATTTCAGGTGAACTATTTATCAAATAATACTCTCTCTCTCTCTCTCTCTTTCTCTCTCTCTCTCTCTCTCTCTCATCTCTCTCTCTCTCTCTCTCTCTCTCTCTCTCTCTCTCTCTCTCATAAAGCTGAAGGAAAATTTGAGCGTCAAAGAAGGCCGAAGAAGAAGACAATCTAGCAAAGGGAGATGAGGCATTAGCCCATCAAACGATGAGTGATTAAATAACGTGAAGCTAGGAGCTATTGACAGCCTAATGAGTAATTCATATTACTTGGAGATGGAAAAACTTATAAAAACTAGTTTTTTATTTGATACTTGGTTTAATATCATGAACATTTGAAAAAAATGGCAGAATAAAAGGATTACAGAACTGGAGGCACAGACATAAATGTAATCGAAACTTTTCTTCCGAAATTAAAGTTACCTGAACGGAATCCACTGTATTGATTGTAAGTCGGCACACCTTTAGTTTAAAAGAAAAAAATAGCCTTTATAAAAAGACGCATGCAATTGATAACGACAAAAGATGAAATAGTAGAGTACATTATTAGATAATGACTTCATCCTCAAAGGAAATTTAACTATTCTTTTTCTCTCTCCTTTTTTCAAGAACATATATACATGACGGGCTGTAACCAAAATAATTTTTTGTCTTACTTTAAGAGTCATGTTGATTATACTGGATTTTGTTGAATCCTCAAACAAATCTTATTAAGCCACAATGAGGAAATTGGCATATTTTCATTCATTATCTTTATGGGGTCAAATAAAAAAACCCTTTACTACGAATCTAATCGAATGTCATATGTATGTTACCGTAACCAATGCAAAACGTACTTAATGAAAACCTTATCTGACGTTATTACAAAATTTCAGGGACTTCATAATTCGTTCTTAGATGAGGAAAAGGTCCATAGTCATGAGTGACCGTCATTATTGAAATATAACTTACCAGTTCAATAAAAAAAAACATGATTCATAATTTTTGGTCTCTAACTTTTTTCATGTTACTCTAAAGAAGAAAAGATCAGTCAACAGTTTTAAATATTTCGTTGTAGAGTTATAAAGCTAATCACTCTTTACAGTCTTGCCAAATATGACTTTCTCCTACTGTGTATAATTCAGTGTTCTGAGTTATAAGTAAAACATGCTTAAGAAGATTATTATTATTATTTTTTTTTACTTTATCCTGGTAATACCTCCATGAACTTTAATGAGGTCACAGTTAATAAAGGATACTATACTCTGATATATTAAAAAAAATGGAAGAATATTTAGACAGACATTCTGATAATTCCAAGGTAAATTTAATAAAAACAAAAAATAATAAGTCTGTGAATGCGTTGTTATATTTCTTTTTTTAGATATATCTGAAATCTTATTATAAGAGAAAAATGTTGAATATATATATATATATATATATATATATATATATATATATATATATATATATATATATATATATATATATATATATTATGAGAAATCCATATTTGCATTTGAATGACTCCAAAAACATATTGATTATATCAAGTATATTCCAATAGATTTGAATTAAGGTTTATAAAATGAGATATAGGGAGGCTTCAACTGTAGTTTCACTGCATCCCTTCATGATATAGAAAGATGATAGTTATATAGCGAGCGGATATTTCTAATAGCAATTCTTTAATTTTCATGAAATATAGTGTATCATAAGGTACGAATTTTTATGCAAAAATGAAACTCGGCAGAAATAATGGACAAAATGGTCACATTAGAGGAAAGGGCGAGTGAATTGTTAATGTTTTTATATCTCTGGTAACTGTTATAGAAAATAGAAAATAAAACGTTTGAATGTTATCTTTATTGATAGGCAGAATCCCTTCCATGACGCAAATTGGTAGATTTTGTTTTTAGAATGATTGTCGGTGTTTATCGACACCTATTTTGGAAAATAATTCATGAATGCATAATTGGATGGTTTGAAAAAAAAAAAAATCACATGAAAGCTTTACCACTTCCCCATTATATATCAACTATGAGTAGATTGATTTTCAAAAAAATATCAACCTGCAATTCTATAACCCACCAACACTGCAAATCATGAAATCATCCACGATATATTCAATTGCTATCCTTCGATCATCGTGAACTGGGGCAGCCACCCCTTCCCCGATCGGCTTTGTCGATAATGGAATTCTTTTAGCCCATTGAAATTTCGACTGTCTAAATTTTCAGCACTATACGATAACATACAATTACTTTTAATGAATTAGAATTTACACACAAAAATGCTCTTGCAGTTTTAGTAATTTTATTAACAATCTCATTGACATTCTCCATATGGTCTGAGGCCGTATATATTTTTTCCCTATGTAGATCGCTATAAGTGGAGTGAATTATGAAGAATAATAGTGATTTTTGTCTTTAACCGATAACATGAATATACTTCTACAAGAGATGCAATCTGCACAAGCAACGATTACTCAATTTAAGGGTAATGCAAGAATTTGACCTGCGTAAGTGTCTATATGACACATAACTATGCATTGTTATAAAAAAAAAAAACCGTATTATTAATCGGAAAATCCCGGTAAAAATATACTGTTCTTAGCTGCATTTCAGTAAATACAGACAACTGTAATTTTTACCGTATTTTGTTATCATCATTTACGGGAGGGTGACCTGTTATCACTTCTTAACGTCAGTATATTCATTTTTTTTCCTACGGTAAATGGCTGACAACAGTTATTCCATGATTTCTACTAATTTATATGTTATGGCAAATTTGTAATAGTATAAATAAACATATATTCACATAAT
>NC_090728.1:121487019-121492019 GCF_036898095.1 Palaemon carinicauda | reverse complement strand
TATACTGTTCTCAGTCTTATTCCAGCAAATACAGGCGACTGTAATTTTTACCCTACTTTGTTGTTATCTTTTACGGGTTGGTCACCGTAAATATCATATCATAATGTCAATGTATCATTTTTTTTTTTTTAAACGGTGAATGACTGGCAACATTTATTCCAGGATTTTACCGTATTTTATGGTAAAATATTAAGAGTATAAATAAAAATATATCTATCTAATCGTTTTTTACACTTACATATCCTTGAATTTGTAGACTTCCATAACAAAGATTAACTACAATAATATCTTACATCAGTAATACGGGGAATAGTCATCAGCATAAACTTATAGTCACAGAAATATAATTAGTATCATCACTGTTGAATTTTCTGATGATTTGAAATTCAGTTAATTACCCAGCAGAAAATCCCTTGGTGATGTCACATATCCCAACTGTTTTATTAGAAGGGACTTTTTCGACTCGCATTTTGTATTTTACCTATCATGAGACTCATTCGATGAATTTTGATGAATCTGTAAATAGCAGATATTAGTATTGTCTAGTCGGATAATATACAGATTTAATTCAAACTTTACTGAACACTATGACGCTTATTTATAAATAAGTGGCCTAAAGCTTATTCTTTAATAAATAATTAAAATTCCTTGAGAATTTCTATTTTAATCAAGTGTATATATAACAATCAAAATAACGTTTTTTTATTTAGTTATAATTCCTAGTTCTTGGAATAAAGTATAAAAAAAAAAATAATAAAACACATACCAAAGTGACCTTCCTAAAGTTAAAAAAATGATAGCAAATTTCAAACATCCGCCTTCAGGAATACATTGACCAGCGATGTACCAAGTCAACAATATATTCGCTCAGTCACAGAAGAGTTTGAAATCCTACTGCATAATTAGCCTACACCACCATGTTGGATTTTTGGGTTCATCATAGTCCCCACTCTCTCAGTCATACGAGTCATGAAAATATCAGAATATCGCTATGCGCAATATCAGGAGATATATGAGCCTACTGCAACCATACCTGTTGGCTTTTTCCTTACCTTTTCCAACATAAGGGATCAAACGCTTTTCAATATCACCATAAAATGACCTTTTCCGTTGCGGCGTAATGGGCAGTGCAGGTTTGTGGTGGTAAAGTTCGGTGGCTCAAAACCCTAAGGTGGTGGTTTTCCGGCCAAAGTTGAGTCTTTATAACATCTTTCCTGATCCTTATATGGGAAGGAATGTATATCTATTCCCTGCACTTTGAGTAGGGGGGATTAATACAGTAGATTTCTACTTAGTGAGCTCGAAACGGATGTTAGAGTCTACACGTGTCTGACGTTGTAGGTATTTAATAGGTAAATGGATATGATGCTGGCCTGGTATTTCGTTGAGAGGTAAATTCAACCAGATATATATTGATGTATGGAAAAACCTAATATTTTTTTTTCAGATGAACCATATGAAAAATGAGTAGGTTTCTTCTTACATCAATATGTTTCTGGTGAGGTTACCTATTGAGAATTGCATATCACCGTATACTCCTGCGTTATGCATATTTCATTTTGATAAAAAGTAGTTGCTTGGCCAGTGATAGTTCGCCTTACCTCAATTAAAAGATTCAAGTTCCAGGCTACTTTCTTTAAAATACTGGAGATAATTTCTTTAGGGATCTCTTTTCTTGAGTGAAGTCATCAAGAAAATTCTCTGTTTATTCATGTTTCATATTCAAGGTAATGAAGTTAGCACTGTTTACTATTTATCCAAAAAAATTATTTATATTCATTATATTCCCGGCGTAAGGGAATATAGTTTTTAGTAGTAATTATCTTATTTCCATGAAATGTAGTGTATCATAAAAATATGAATTTTTATGTAGAAACGAAACTGTGGAGAAATAATGGGCAAAATGGTCACTTCAGAGGAAAGGGCAAGATAATTGTTACTGTTTTTATATATGTAATACCTCTTATAGCTAATAAAAAATACATTGTCTGTATGTTATCCTTACTTAGTGGAATCTATTCAATAACGCAAATTGGTAGATTTTGTTGTTAGAATGAGTTAAGGTGTTTTTTGACGCATATTTTAAAAAAAAAAAAAAAAAAAAAACCTCATGAATGCATATTTGGATGGTTTTTGAAAAATAAAAATCACGTTTATGTTTCACCTCTTCCCCATATTGTATTGACCATGAATAGTATATACTACCACAGGAAAGGTTTTATTTCAAAAGAATGTCAACTTGCAATAGCATAACCTTCTTACACTGAGCAAATCATGGAATCAACCACGATGATATAATCTATTGCTATCCTTCGATCAACGTGAACTGGGGCAGCCATCCCTTCTCCGATCGGCTTTGTCGATAATGAACTACTTCCAGCCAATTGAAATTTCGACAGTCTAAATTTCCAGTGTTATCTGATAATATACAAATACTTTCAATAGAGTAGAATTTACGCGCAAAAAGGCTCTTGTAGTTTTAATATTTTTATTAAAGATCCCATTTGCATTTCCCATATGGTCTAAGGCCATATATATTTTTTTTCCTATGTAGATAGCTAAAGGTGGAGTGATTTGTAAACAAAATTAAATAGTTATTTCTGTCTGTAACCGGTTACATGAATTTTATTTAACAACAGTTGTAACCGGCATAAGCAACGATTACTCAATTTAAGGATAATGGAAAAGTTTTACCTTCTTAATGGTGTATATAACACATACATATGCATTGTTCGAGAAAATACCGTATTATTAATCGAAAATTCGCCGTAAAAAATATAAATGTTCTCAGGCGTATTTCAGTAAATACAGGCGACTGTGATTTCTACTTTACTTTGCTATTATATCACTCCTTAACGTCAGTATATATATTTTTAAAATGGTAAATAGCTGGCAAACATTTATTCCAGGATTTTTACCATATTTCATGGCAAATTTTTAACACTTTAAACATACATATATTCATATAATTGTTTATATCCTTGACTTTGGACACTTCCATAAAATAAAGATTAATTACAATAATATCTTACATCAGCTATAGGGGGAACAATGATTAGTATAAACTTAAAGTTCCAAAAAGTAAATGATTATCATCAATGTTAGATTTTCTGATGATATGAAATTCAGGTAATGACAAAGCAAACAACCCAGTGGACATGTCAATCATCCCAAAGGTTTTATTAGAAGAGACTTTTTCGACTCGCATTTTGTAATTTACATATCATGAGACCCATTCGATAAATTTAGATGAATCTTTCAATAGCAAATATCAGTGTTTTCAAGTCGGATAATAGACAGATTAGGTTTTTGTTTAAACTTTACTAAAGACTATAACGTCTATTTATAAGTAAGAAAATTGAATTTTTTTTTTTTTTTTTAATAATTTTAAGTTTCCTTGAGAAAATTGTTTCCTTAATCAAAATACGGATACTTATTGGTGTCTATCTACTTAGTTATAATTCTGAACTATTGGTAAAATGTATAGAAAAATGATAACGCACATACCGAAGGTACCCTCCTAAAGTCCCAAAATAATAGTCCATTTCAACCATCCGACTTCTGGATTACATCGACCACTGATATGCTAGGACAACAATATATTTGATCTGTCACAGAAGGGCACAGAAAAGAGAAGAGTCAGGAAATTATACCACATACACTGAACCATAATTAGTCTAAATCACTAAGTTACTGTTTTTGGTTTCATCACTGTTCCCCACTCACCACGATTTTAATGAACATATGGAAATCTCCTTTCCTTAAAAGGGTGTAAGAAGATTTACTGTACTAATTATAAGCTGAAAATCGCATTATAGAATACAGAGAAGAGCAAGCATTCTTTAAGATTTGAGTCCCCTACAACACAGCCTGGAAATATCAGATATATAGCTATGTGCAATATCAGGGGGTATATGAGGCTACTTCACCCATATATGTTGGCTTGTCCCTTACCTGTTTCAGCATAAAGGATCAAACGTTTTTCAATTTCGCCACAAAAGGACTTTTTCTTTATATCGTTTGCGGCTAATTGGACAGTGCTGGCCTGTAGTCCTAAAGCTTGTTGGCTCAAAATCCCAAGGAGTGGTTTTCAAGAAAAAGTTGAGTCCTTATAATGTATTTCCGGATCCTTATGGGGAAGGAAAAATATATATTCCTTGCTGTTGGAGTAGGGAGGGTTATTACATCAGATTATTACTTAGTGAGCTCGAAACGGTTTTTAGATTCTACTCGTGTCTGATCTTTCGGTTATTTAGTAGGTAAATGGATGTGGTGCTAGTCTGCTATTTCGTTGGCAGGTTAATTCACTATAAACATATTTTTTCCATATAAACCATATGAAAAATTAATGAGTTTCTTCATACATCAATATGTTTCTGGTGAAGCTACTTATTAAATATTGCATATAACTACATACTCCTCAGTTAGGCCTAATTTTTTTTCTTAATGAAAATTGTGGTTTTGGCAGAGAAAATTTACCTTACCTCAATTAAGTTGGAGGTCACTTTCTTTAAAAGTCGGGTGATGGTTCACTCTGGGATCTTTTCTCACGAGTAGAGTCATTCAGAAAATTCTCTGGTTTATTCATGTTCTTTATTCGAGATAAGGGAAATTAACAATGTTTACAATTGATCATAGAAGAAAGTAATTTATAATTATCATATTCCTGGAGAGAGAGAGAGAGAGAGAGAGAGAGAGAGAGAGAGAGAGAGGAGAGAGAGAGAGAGAGAGAGAGAGAAAAAAAAAAATCATTACCAGTGAATATTGAACAATAAAAAAAGACCCAAAATATCTTTGAATACAAGTTCAATGACCCTTTTTACGGCAGCAGAACGGGATAAAAAAAAAATAACAATCCTGAAAATTCTTAAAATAGTATCAAGTCTTTTGATAAAGTTTCAAGATTGTGGAGATGGTAATTTTACATAAAGTTCATCAAATAGATGGAGCATATTCATTTCTCATCAACACTTTCTGTTACATTGACAGACTTTATCACA
>NC_090728.1:121453353-121469019 GCF_036898095.1 Palaemon carinicauda | reverse complement strand
TTATAAGCGCATTAAAAGCTAAAAACCCATTTAAGATATATAAACAATCATTCGACCGAAAAAAAAAAAATATCAAGGAGAAAAGTTATGTTTCAGAACGTGAAGTTTGTAAGAATTGTGTATATGATACATGCAAATGTATTACTGCAATGTTTCAAGTCTATGCTCGACTGCCGGTCTAACTGGCCTATTCATATCGTAACAAATGGTATACTAACTGCTTGTACCTTTTACTGCCTCATAAATTGTTTAGATAGAATATAGAAGAGAAAGGAATATCATTACTTTTTTCATACGGTATTTCAGAGTCAATCTAAATAACTCAATTTTTTTTCATACGTGAAAAGACTGAACTAAAAAGAAAAAAAAAAGAGAGTGAAGAAAAACATATTGCCCCAAAAAATACAATGAGAAGGATTATGGTATTAGTAGATAAATAGTATTTGAAAAAATAAATGATGCTAACAGTTATAGAAGAGACAAAAAGAAATGTATGAAAGATGAGTGAACAAAAGAAAAAAAAAATTCTTATGAGAAGTATATTGAATATATAAAAAGAAAAATTATCACAATTGTATAGAAAAAAAAAATACTATCAATTTATGGTAACAAAATCCCTGAAAATGGGTACATCAGAAGTTCTCTATACTTTCGATTGCCAAAATATATTTTTTCTTTCTTTTAATATTAGATCTAAGGTTTAGGGTTTTGTACATGAAATGCAAAAGCTTTGATCCATAAGTGAAAAAAAAGTAAGTGGAATTTCCTAAATGTTAAAAGGATTAGAGAACATTATGAATATTAGTAATTTTGTAATAAAGCAGCAATCAAAAACTAAAAGATGCAGTAGCAATAGAAAAAAAATTAAATCTTCAAATAAAGATCTTGAGAAAACTACCGAATTTGGGCACACAAAGAGAAAGATACAAACAGAAGAAGCAACGCACTGTGGCAACTTGCTCCCGGGTACGAGCATCTAGTAAAAGGATTGTTGGGGTATTATCCACTGACGAGTGACAGGGTGTAAAAGCCTTCCAAGTGAAGAAGAGAGAAAGAGAATAAAGCACACATTTGGTTGATGCTTCGTTTTGTTATTTAGAGGCATATGAACTATAAAATTGTGTACACAAACATTCATAAAAACACACACACACCCACACACGTACACACAAGCATAATATATATATATATATATATATATACTATATATATATATATATTATATATATATATATATATATATATATATAATATATATAGTATATATATATATATATATATATATATATATATATATATATATATATATATATATATATGGGATACTTGACATCCCAACGAGAACAAATATTTCAGTACCGAAAAAATAGGCTCCTGTTAAGTGAACCTACAAGAAAGACGCGGCCAACTAAAATTCAATATAAAACTCTACACCTACACCTTTTTCAACAAAATATGCAATTTCTAATCATATTTATATTATCATAATCATCATTATCATCTCCTCCTATACCTGTTGACGCAAAGAACCTTGGTTAGATTTCGCTAGTCCTCTCTATCTTCAGCTTTTAATTCAATACTTGTCTATTCTCCATCCTCTATTTCGTGTTTCATAGTCCTGAGTCCACGTAGGAATAGGTCTTCCAGCTCTCCTGGTGTGTTGTGGAGCCCAACTGAACGTTTGGTGAACTAATCTCTTTGGGGAGTGCGAACAGCGTGACCAATGATAACAATCTACCACTCACCATGATCTCATTCACATATGGTAACTAGAGCAGTTTTTTCTTATAGTTTTCTAATCCTTTTCAGCCCTTTAGCTCCAAATATCCTTCTAAAAGCTTTGTTCTCAAATCTACTCAAACTATTGGAGATTATTCCATTGTCATACCGAGATTCTTGTCCGTACAGTAACACCAATCCCACTAAACTGATACATAGTCTGACGTCTATGTATAATTTTAAGTAATTTGATTTCTAAATTTTACCTATACTAGCCATTGTCCAATTTTCTTTTTTTTAATCTTTCACTGAACTCTAATTCTAAAGACAATGTATTGGAGATCATTGTTCCTAAATACTCATATGATTCTACATCATTAATTCTTTCTCATTCCAATGGCATTTCAACTTCCATTGCATACTCCATTCTCATCACCTCTGTCATTCTTCTATTCATGCATTCATGTAAGCGAGCATTGCAAATCCTGTGGTGTTCTGCTAACAAGTAAAACATCATCAGCATACTCTAGGCCTAGTAAATTCCTATAACCAGTCCAGTATAATCCTTCTCTACTATCTCCGATTGTTCCATGCATTATAAAACCCATGAGGAGAAAATACAACATTGGTGACAACACATTACATTGGAGTACTCCGCTGTTCACTGGAAAAACATTTGATAAGACTCTACTAACATTAACTTTGCACTCGCTATTCTCATGGACAGGCTTAATGAAATTCCCATATTTAAGAGGAACTCATAGTAACGCTTCAGAAAATTGGCCGGTGCATATTATCAAAAGCTTTTCATCGTCCATAGCTGCCATTAAAAGTGGATATCTATATCCTACGCATTGCTGTACAACATGTCTTAAAATGAGAAATTTGGTCAGTCTGGTCTCCATTTTTGCCATTTTCATCAGCGCTCCTGAGTCCCATTCACAGGTTTTGCGTATTCATGACATATTTTACATAAAAATCTTTCAACTAGTATGGGGGAGTGTCTTTATTTTTCGGCCAGTTTCATCGCGGCCATTATTCCATCGTATCACAAGCTTGCCATCTCTTTAGTTTTTATGATAGCTTCGGCTTTAAACACACTATATTCATTTATGGGCAGATCAAAGTTTTCATCAGGTTCAGGTGTATTACCCAAATTATTCCCTGTATATCTCCTATTCATAACCTCACTAAAGTGTTCCATCTAACGTATCCTTTCTTCATCTTCTTTTGTTATGACATATCAGTCTCTCTTTTTGATCGGTATATGCATCTTCTCCTTTGCCCCGGTCGAGATTTCATTAATAATTCTATGTGTGAGTCTCACACATAATTGATCACACATAATTGTCAGCCTTATCTGCTTTACTGTTTGAATCATCTCTCCAGTTATTCCTGGATTTTCTTTTGATCTCGCTACCATTACTGGAATACTTAACGTGCTCTACCTTGTAATTTTCATTAATTCATCGAGAACTTTCAACAATCAATTTCTGCCTTTGTCTCCTTTTTATAGTATCCTATGTATTGTATGGTATCCTTGGCTTTCTCCTTGTAACTGCGTGTCCCAGTTCTTCACTACCAACTGACTGATATATGTTCTTAATATCGCATCATTCTTCATTAATAGTCTGCTCTTCGTCTCTTAAACTCTTTAGGACTGCAAATCAATTTCTACATTCAATTTCGAATGTTTCTCAGTACTCTTCTTCTAAAAATTAGTTTGTATTAAGCCTATGTATTTCGTCTACCTTCCTTTTAGGTGCTCTCAGTTTTAATTTCTGTGTGGCAATGAAGAGCTGGTGATCACTTCTAATATCTGCAAGTCTATAGCTTCTTAAATTTTTTTCAGACTCCTCCTTCTCTTTTTATTAATGGAAATGAGATCTGCTATATTTTTTAACTGTCATATGGTGAATTCCATGTATATTTGTGGATGTTCTTGTGTTGAAAAAGAGTACCTCTAATGATAAGATTGTTTTCTTAACAGAAAATTACTAAATATGCACTTTTTTTTTTTTTTTTTTTTTTTTGCAACTTCATCAACAACCATCACATTCCCTTCATTATTACTTCCAACTTTAGCAATGAAGTCCCAAATCACAATTTTCATATCTCTCTCTGGGATATCATCTATTACTCTTTGCAGTTCTCCATAGAATTCATCTTTCCTTTCTTTAGGTGAATCATTTGTTGAGGTATCGCAAACTATAATACTTATATCTTACTGCTTTGATTCTAAATTTGCTAGTAAAAGATTTAATGTTTACTGCTCTCCATTTAGTTAATGTCTGTTTTGCTCTTGGTGCCATCATCATTCCTTCCACTTCTATTCCAACTCCATTTGATCTACCTGATTACATAAATATATTGCCTTGATCTAAAGTTTCCCAACCATTCCCTTTACAACGTGTTTAAATTAGGGCCAATATATCCGAATTATTTTTCATAAATTTTCTATACACTTGCTGTAATTTCCTAATCAGATTCATGGTTTTAACATTCCAATTACCAATTTTCAATTTTTCTTTAGTATTTATAAACCATGAGATTCTTAACACTTCGCTACACCCGTAACTGGGGGCCATTCTGTCATCTTCTCTTTCCATGATTGACTGAATCCATTGCGGATTCATTGGCTAGATACATCAAAGAAGAGCCAGTTCCTTGTGATACTCAGTGTTTATCTAACGAAGGCAAGTGACCCATAATAATTTGCGATCATTCATTTACTGTCTTTGATATCCGGTGTATACCTCATCCCCAGGAAAAAATCCGAGGTCATAGTCTCAAGAGAATGAGCTATTGGGCAGTGGAATCACCTGCTTAGTTTATGCCTTCAATAAAGTTGGCTTCTCAGGAGTCTCTGTTGAACAACCCACACTCTCGAAGATTTTGTTTGCATCTTTCTTGTTGACAAATTTGCTATACCTCCTAGCCTCCTTCCCCCGGTAATATATATATATATATATATATATATATATATATATATATATATATATATATATATATATATATATATATATATATATATATATATATATACATATATATATATATATATATATATATATATATATATATATATATATATATATATATATATATATAATATATACATATATATATATATATATATATATATATATATATATATATATATATATATATATCAACAATTCCCTTCAATAGTTAATAAGTTGCTTATCTGTTGAAGATTATTGTTTATCTTTCCTCTTTTTTCCTTTTTTTAACTTTTCCGTTAATTTTCTCCACAATGCTGCTCTCCCTGCTGGGTTCCTTATGTTTTTAGTACCCTACGTCTAAAAATAGGGGTAGAGCTTTGCTTAATAATAATAATAATAATAATAATAATAATAATAATAATAATAATAATAATAATAATAATAATAATAATAATAATAATAATAATAATAATAATGACGGATCTTATAAGTAAATTATCAGTCGTTAAGTAATCACACATAAGCTTCGCTTCTTCTCTTTTGCCTTTGAATATAAGTATTTTTAGGGAAATGCTTATCAATCATATGCATGTCATTTCTATCTATCAATTAAGCCCTTGGGTACACTGTTAGCATATTCCAATAATGAAAATAAGAGTAAAGCAACAACACAAAAGTCTTTTAAGTTCAACTGAAAAAATAGGACTAAACATCGATTAAGATAAGAAAGAGGGCCCGCAAGAGATCTCATCTTAAGAGATCCGTACTGTGGGATTGAAAGAAATTGGTTTAGTCTTGGAATTTTCTCGGAAAATGAGAGCCGAAGAGAATGTCTGAAGTTTTGACGATAGTGGAAGTTCGAGCAATTAATTTATCCTTTAATTGGGATACAACAGTATTATTTCCTTGGAGTTTACTGGCAAATAAAAATATAAAGAATTATATAATGTATAGGAGTTTATAACTAAATGAGAATGAAACAAATTAGAATTTACCTATTTCTTTATTTTTAAATTGATATTTTATAGTAATATCAGCTAATGTAAGCAAAAATACGTCCTAAATTAAGTAAGATCTTTAACGACCTAATATCTGAAACAGTTAAACATCGGTAAGAAAATATATTGGGAATTTTTTCGGATATAATTATTTTGCAATCATATTCAGTAACGTGTACAGTAGAGCTAAGGTTCTGACAGAACCAGTAAAATATTAATTTACATACTTCACTGTTAAAACATTTTAATCCTTATATATTAGGCTAAATACATATCCGGGTTTTCATTAATGATAAGCCAGCAGTAATCTTGGTATTCATAATGTTTAATGTGTGGAATATTTTCTTTTATAAGTTATTAGTTATATATCTAATATAAATATCCAGATAAGTGCTGATGTATGCCCAATGATTTGATTATTTTCTTAATTTATGTATTCAATAGATTTAAGGGAAAATCTTACACTTCTGTTATACTCTTAGAGAAACATAACCTGTTCTGACTCCGATAAAAGAAAAAACAAATCGGTTTTCTATATTCAGTGACAATATAGAATTTTTTCACAAATCAATTGCCATTTTAATTTTACTTTGAAAACAAATGGAACCGTTTTTATTTTATACTGACCACACATCCTATCAATAATTCAGCAATAAATATTTCACTGTTCAATTACCAGAGAAAAGAGCTGCAATTTTACTTTGCATGTATTTTTACGTTGCCCATTAAGTTCAATACACGGAGTAGTAACCAATTTCTGAATAAAATGTCACCGTTACTGAGCAAATGGCTATGATATGATTTCATGAACTCTGACCCATCAGTTACGATCTTTGAACTCGGCCTTAATCCTGCTAATGGCGTGTCTCTCCATGGACTATCTTCAATCCTGTCTCATTTTAGTGAGTATTTCTGCTATTTCGTTTGGAAATTTTCTGGTATCTCTTTGGTGAAAGAGGCATGGTGGTTCAAACATGTTTTAAACAAGTTTACGGCGAATGCTCGATAAAGTCTGCTTAAGAATCAGGTATAACTGTCAGTATTTTATTTGAAATATACTGATTAGCACTCTCACCCATCTGAGGTTTTTGGAATTATAATCTATTGTACAATAACTGCAAAAGCTGTCGCTATTCTACTTTGCGCACAATTTTCTTAGATTATCCGTTGAATCTCCTTAATGTCATATAATGATTAAGCAAAAGTCGTTTTTCTTTATTTTCACTTTCTATTCTTCTATTTTCTATAATATTCTATAACAATCCACTAGTGAAACCTTACCTCAAAGTAGTTGGCTAATTTATCAATAAACGAAATATAATTTTACTCTACTCTGAGAATGTTGTGCTTGTTATTTAACGCTAACTCTTCTAAAAAAGTTAGATCATAGTTTGAAGTAAGATATCAGATATTGAAAGATCGTTATGTTGATGTATTTTGATAAAAAGTACTACTTCAGGGAAGACGATAGTTTCCAATTATGAAAGTTTTAGAATATTTGTCTCCATTTCTAATTTACAGGTCTGTTTTATACGCCAAAACATAATGATATAATATAAAAATCTTCCATAGATATCTCGTAATTGTTTCATAATTATTCGATTATTCAAAAAACTAGATTAAATATCATTAAATTCACAAAACTTTTGAGGGATATTAATTGAAAGTAAGGCCAAGTTTAATGTCTTTAGTGGTCATTATCAGCACTGAAATTTAAATTAGATAGTGAAATAATTTCAATATGCTAAAGATTTTAAGTAATATAATTGAGTTTTCAACAGTGATGCTCTTAGATATACCTGTGAAAAGTTAATTTTCAGAAGACGACAATGTAAACAACAACAGTTATCATGAGAATATAAGAACTTTTAGCGGTGTTGAGGCTGTTTCAATGCGTCTTGGTTGTTTGAAAAGAACTAATTCAACCGAAAATTTCCATTTTTGCCTTACTCTTAGGGAAAAAAAAATATCTTTCCTTTTCTTTAAACAAGAGATTTGGAAAAAGTGATGAAAATCAGGTAAGGATAGTTGATAAGATATTTACATTATGAAAGGATATAATAATAATGTAATGAACAAAATAGGTTTCATATCTCGTCTTATGCCAGTCATGAATGGCAGAGGCAAAGGACATTAACAATGCCCTACCTAGCAGGCAAAGACCTAGAGACCGACTACATATAATCGTCTAAACACCTATCCACCATAACTAGGACCAAGGATGGCCAGGCAATGGCTGCTGATATCAGAAGAAAGGACTGGAGGCTCCTCCAAAAACCCAATCCTTATCTCACAAGGATGGTGAGGTTGCACACACTACTAGACACTATTGAGCTTCACCTATACTCGAACCCCAATCCGAAAGTATCGAGGCAAGGACAGTTTCTAATAGGCCACCAAAACCTTAGGTTAAGTGAAATGTACTAACACCACATTTGGGGCGTTTATATTAAATAAAAAATAAAAAATAGATAAAAAAGTAGTAAAATTAAAGGACAGGTATAAGACTGCATGAATGATGGAAAGTGACACCTAAACTGGACACTGTTGTTTATACTTTGTTCATCAATCAGGACCCTTACCATTGCACCCTTGTTATTCTGCGAATGTACAGCGCGTTTGATTCTAAAGGCTTCTTGATAGGGAGTTGTTGATTAAACACGAAGATAAACGATGAGTGAAGCTGTAACAAATAGTACTTTTTTCTATATTTTTCCCTTTAGAGGAACTTTTTTCGAGCATACTAAATATCCGCAATACGTTATTGTGTTTCTATAAAGGCACATGTAACATAATATTAGGGTTACTCATCAAGTATTAAAGAATGCTTTATACAGGCAACCTAATAAGACAGAGAGAGAGAGAGAGAGAGAGAGAGAGAGAGAGAGAGAGAGAGAGAGAGAGAGAGAGAGAGAGAGAGAGAGAGAGAGAGAGCAAAATCCCTGATATAAGACATTATTTTCCTATATATGTAAACATAACATGACCTTAGGATTATTTATCAAGGATTCATTATTAGATTATATATGTGAATCAACACAACAAGAGAGAGAGAGAGAGAGAGAGAGAGAGAGAGAGAGAGAGAGAGAGAGAGAGAGAGAGAGAGAGAGAGAGAGAGAGAGAGAGAGAAATGTAATTCCTAGTCCTGCCAATCTCGAATCATACAGATCCGTCTTTGCTCTTGAAAGGATCACACCAGTTTCAAACGAGAGGCAGTCTTCAATATGACGGTCGCCATTAGCATTTAGATAAGAAATTCTGACAGAAGTTTCCAGGAATAAATACCGCTTTGATACCATTCTTCTGATGTTTTCTTGAGTTCTTTTAATTAATGTTTTTCATGTCGTTTATCTTAAGATTTTTTTTTTTATCTATATATATATGTTACCAAAGATTTATGGGGAGAAACCCGTCTTTATCTTCATTTGTTATCTGTAGGGCTTTCTGTTACCCTCTGGATATGTGATTTTCTGTTTATATTTCTTTTAACTTATGAATTGACGTTTTCACATGAGGCATAATAATAATATGACACGAAGAATAGTTAGTATTATAATAATAATAATAATAATAATAATAATAATAAAAATAATAATAATAATAATAATAATAATAATAATAATAATAATAATAATAAAAATAATAATAATGATAATAATAATAATAATAATAATAATAATAATAATAATAATAATAATAATAAGAAGAAGAAGAAGAAGAAGAAGAAGAAGAAGAAGAAGAAGAAGAAGAAGAAGAAGAAGAAGAAGAAGAAGAAGAAGAAGAAGATGGACCTGATTTTTTCTTTTTTCAGCTACCTTTGAACTTTCTGCAAATTCATTAGAGGAGTAAATTATACTGGATACCTTTTTTTGGGACGTAAAATTATCTATTAAACTAACACAGCCGATGCATTTAACCTCTATCTCTTTGAAATCTAGGTTAGAAGAGGCCAACCATGATTCTCCTGTCATTCACTGCATAGCCTCCCTCATTCAATGTCCTTCGCATAGATAGATTGAAAAATACCCTCGACCTCCTCACGAATATTGGACGTTCGATATACAAAACCTTCCAGATTTTAAATGCAGCTTTTTGACATTTAAGTGTTCGCCTTCAATACTTCATAAAAAACCGGAAATAATGATTTAAATCTAGGACAGATAAGTTTTATTCTTCTTCTTCTTCTTCTTCTTTTTCTTCTTCTTCTTCTTCTTCTTCTTCTTCTTCTTCTTCTTCTTCTTTTTATTATTATTATTATTATTATTATTATTATTATTATTATTATTATTATTATTATTATTATTATTATTATTATTACCGATATTGTATTCGACATATAGTGACGCAAATCCCGGCATGTGGCTGCCGTATTGATTTCTATTTAATTAGAAATTTAATATACAGATTATAAATATTTTGCATATGTAATTTGAATGTGGTAACAGAGCAAAATTGGTAATATTACGTCATTTCCCAAGAGGATTCGGTTGTGGCCTTATGTTTATTTGATTAGGTAGATGACTCATGATATCAAAATGTCTGTAAAGCATTCGAGATTAAATGTCCAAATGCCTTTATTGCTCGTACGAAGACTACAATGGTAATTGCAACTATTCACCTTATAAAAAAAAAGACACACTTCATTAAACAGCCTCAAACACATACGCATATTTCTTAATTCTTGTTAACTTAGCTCGCATGGGTTACTTCGCATATTTTATATAGATTGAAATTTCTATCACTACAACAATTTTCTTTATGAGGTTTTGGAAATAAACAAGAAACCAGACAGAAGTATAATTTATACACACACACACACACTCACACACACACACACACACACACACACACATATATATATATATATATATATATATATATATATATATATATATATATATATATATGTATATATATATATATATATATATATATATATATATATATATATATATATATATATATATATATATATATATATATATATATATATATATTTACATAAAACATCAATAACAAATGCTGCCATTTCTGGAACACTGTGTATTGGTGATGGCACCAGACTTTGGTGTGATCAGTCACAGTAAACAAACTTTGTATGGTGGCACTCACCATATTCAATTCTTTTTAGTGAGGCAGATTTGCACCGACTTGCAGGGGTGCCCTTTTCGCTCGGATATGTTTCCTAGTCGCTCATTGATTGGAATCGACAATTTTAACCAATCAGATAGCTGGAAACTTTTCCAAGCTAAAAGGGCACAGCTGCGTGTCAGTACAAATGCACCGCATCAAAAAAAGAAAAATTAAATAGAAATAAAAAAATAAATGAGTATAGCCTAACTTGTCGATACGACAGCGGTACACAAACCATTTCACCCTACCTTATCCTAAGTTGGGGTGCTTTAGAGTATCGTCTTGCTATTAATGACGACCTTTAAACCTAATTAGAAAAGCATGATGATAAAAGCTCTAGCTCACCAATAAGGAAAATAGCAAATTGTGGAAAGTCAATAATGGTTAAACGAATGAAATTCTCGTAGATGATCTTAATTAAAATAATTGCATATATCGCTTGTCGTAAAAACATATGACAATTTTCTTTTTCTTATTAATTGTAATATAAACTTTATGTGACAAGTTTGTTGAAACTTATGTGTTGGCTGAGCAAATTCATCATTATATTAATATCATTATTAGTCTTACCACTAATATTGTTCATAAGAGAAACGGTAGCCAAAGGTAGACGACAGCAATATTTCATGAATAGGATTTGACAAGTATAAAACTTCTTCTGATGTATGAAAGCTCTAGAATTGAAACGAAGGGATTCTTGGAATTCTTCAACACACGCACCTATTTTTTTGTTTCTTGGAACATACGACTCAAATTGAAATATACACCAGAGTATCATTATTCCAATTTTTCCTATTCACAAAAAACCAAAACCATACCTACTATACCCAAGTTCAATTGCACCATTTAGTGAGGCTTACATTTTTATCGCTGGTTTCTCATATTTTAAAGAGTTTTCTGTTTTTCTTACTTCTGTTTGACTTTCAAACTATTGCAATGATATTTCCGTCTCAGTGAGCTCCAGTTGAGCTCCAGAGGGAAATAAAATTCTTAAAGTAAGATGAATCGGGAGACTACAGAGTATGAACACATTTCTGTTCTGAAGTATTGTTTTTGAACATATACAAATAAATCAACATAAAAGTTAAAAATGGAAAGTAATGTTTGAAAAGTCCTTTCAAATAATTCAATGAAAAGCCTAGCCATTTTGTTACCTATGTATTTACTGAACTGTGAGTTCAATTATACTTTAATGGATATTGTGAATTTCACAAAGGCCAATGGGTATTCGATAGAAAATTATTAACTTTTGGTGACGCATGGTGCATCGTCATTACGATTAAAAACAGGCACAATGATGAAAAAACTATTTTGGAAATAATACTCTATATCATATGTTCTTTTATAGCAAAGAAATGGAAGAATTCAAGTTAATGGATGGATGGAATGATTAGAGGTATATTCAGTTAAAATTTAAATACAAACGACACTTCATATAAAAGGAAAGTAAATGAGAAAAAACACATTTTCTACGAAATCATAGAATATGAATTAATTTATATGTGACGGAATACTTGTCACGTTCTAGTGTTTCCATCACGATTAAATTTCATACCCGGCAATGCTTTTAAACGTAGTGAAGAGGTTAGTCAATGAACACATAATGGAAAAGAGAATTGACCTTTGCAAAAGAATGGTGGTTATCTTTAATTGAATGCATACACACACACACACACACACATACACACACACACACACACACACACACACACACACACACACACACACATATATATATATATATATATATATATATATATATATATATATATATATATATATATATATATATATAAATACATACACACACAAACAAACGCACACACGCACACACACACACACACACACACACACACACACACACACACATATATATATATATATATATATATATATATATATATATATATATATATATATATAATATATATATATATATATATATATATATATATATATATTTATTTACATGTATATTTATCTACAGTATATATATATATATACACACACACACACACACACACACACACACACATATATATATATATATATATATATATATATATATATATATATATATATATATATATATATGTATGTATGTATGTATATTTGTAAACATGTATGTATAGTACTTGGGCTTGTCACTTTACGTTTATGATGGATACATCATTTTTTTCACCAATAATGATTTCATATTCATCTTTTCCCCTACCGTTATCTTTACATTTTGTGGTCTTGCTTACTTGCTTTTGTACGAGTTCTTGCAACTATGCAGCCCAAAGGTTTAGTGTCTAAACTTTAGTCGTACCAGGGTCCCTTTGATAAGATGACCAGTCCCCAAGTGAACTAATATTTTTGTGAATAGATAATCTGCTCTACTATAGAGCAGCATAATTTTTGCCCAGCCAAAGGAGCTTTAATGTGTATTGGTTCTCCCCATTGTGCAACCAAACACGTTCCAGTTTTGGGTCCGAAATGGAAAGTTAGATTAGTAAAGAATAGTGGTATAACAGTGATTCCCAGTTAATAAAAGAGACTTCAAGACGAGAGTAGAACTAGAATAGGAGAGAAAAGGAACAGTTTTAAGCAGAGGTTTATTCCTGCTCTTGGGATGTGAAGGAGATTTGGAGGGGCGGATTAAAGGATTTGGGTTTTAAGAAAGGGATAAGACTCTTTAGAGGATTTGGATGACCAGGGGTATTAGGTTTTTTAGGGAGAGAGATTCTATTTGCTCGGTCAGGTTATGGAAGGGTTGAAGAGGTGAAGGTGCAGGCGTTGGCACCGGTCTCGCAGCACCAGCTCCAACAGCAGAAGGAGGTAACGTTCGTGATGGTTGCATAGCTCTCTGGTGAGGAACTCCTTGATCTCTGGATGTTTGTGGCTGCTTTGGCAGTTGAGATGGGTTTGGCTCTGAGGCATTTTTTAGGGTGGCAATCCTCTGTAAACGCCCTAGACACCTCATATTCTTGGCATGTCAATATCGAGAACAGTTTAGACAAATAAGTCTTAGCCTTCCTTGTGAGCAGTGAGTACCTTGGCATAGACTGTAAACGCCACAGATGTTGGGGCCTATATAGTCTTTGTGATGATGACCATACAACTGACAACGATAACATCGTACAGGTATCAGTGTAGTATTGGATAGAGAAGGTTTCCCATAGGCCGAGATCTAATGTAGGTGGGAATGATCCTATAAAGGTGGCGTTGATCTTTATGATCATTGCATCATACCTGTTCTTGGCGTGTTCAACAATGGCAGTGTTGCTGCAGGAGCTGATTAAGTTGAGGGTCATGGTCACTTGGTAATTGTCGATTATTGCTTTACCATGCTTCGTGGGAGGATCAAAGCGTCAGGGAGGCTTCCCTTTGCAGTAGTTTGACTATATCCTAGTCTTTTGGAGAGATGATGAGTTCTCCTTTGTGATTTGGTCTGGCTGTGATTCTTATGTTGGGCTTGGCTGCCATAGCAGCAATTGCAGCAGATGAGGTGGTGTAGTCTTGTGCCAGAAATTTTAACTTGGGGAGAGATGCCTTCTTATCTCTTCTGGGCACTAGCTCCGTTTGTGTCTGGGTGCTAGAAACAGGAGCAGTGGCTTCATTCAGTAACTCTCTCAGGCAGTAAGTGCAGTTGCACTCCAGGAGGTTTCTTCCTCCTTGTCTGCATGGGTTTCAGCGAGGTGAATCCTCCATCTCCATGGCAGAGAGGAGGATCTTGGATTCGAGCGTTGAAGGCTCTGTGTGCAGATATGCCAGTTGATGAACAGGGGGTTTCCAGAGAAAAAAAGGGGTATGGACTTCCTTGGGGCTCACAATGTGGCGGGGGGAGGCTCAACTTTGAGTATGTGGACCTACATCTCCTGTTGTGCATGATTGCATCCACATGGGTGATTTAGGATGATTTGAGGTTTATCAGGGCAATAAGCTAAAGTTTAAGTTTTCAGTAGGTGATACAGCATTCACAATAACATGCTGTAGTCTTGTAGCACTTCCTTCACTGGCATTACTGGTCTGATTACAGCTGTTCCCATCTGCAGTCTCCTATGGCCTTGGCAATAAAATCCTTAGTTACCCTGAGTAGAGCCCAAAAAATGTGCTGCATACGTGGATTCTTATCAGCTGGTTGGTCAAAAACTGGACGTTAAGCTAAGTCATCGGTGTGAAGGCCGAGCTGCGAAATGGTATGAAAAAAAGTGATTGCTTGCCTAATGCACCATCTCTAATGCCTTTTATCAATACTCGCCCTCTAATTCTCTGCCTCCCTCTTGATCTTGGCCCTCTGACTTATTATGCGTTACCATATAGCAGATTGATAACTCGCCTGCTGAATATGTTAGTATAGGCATTCCTGATATGGTGGCAATTGGTGTGATTGTACTCCCCCCCCCCAACTTTTTTTTGGCAAAATAAGTGATTATGCAAATCTTTATTTTTCTCTACTTTGTTGTTAGACACATAAAACATGCATGTGAACACTCTAAGTGCCTCGTGCAGTGCTGGTGCCACATTCCATTCCTTAAATAATTGATTGAAGGCTTCTTGTGTCGCAAAGTCCTTCCTAAGAAGTTACAGTAATGCAAGTTGACCTTTTTTCAACCAAAGGACTGACACTATCCCATTCCATAAAGGCATAGATGACTAAAAGTTTTTTTACACAATTCAGGACTACATACAATTGACATTTTGCTTATATCAACATATATCATACTTGTTTGTGTTCCTGATTTCAGGAATAGTGTCCCTTTATTATTTTCTCTGAAATCTACACACATCAAGAAAGCACCTGCATTATCAGTAACGATAATAACTCATGTTTTTTTTTCCAGTCTGAGCTGCATGTTCTACATGTA
>NC_090728.1:121443353-121445853 GCF_036898095.1 Palaemon carinicauda | reverse complement strand
AAAAAAAAAAAAAAAAAAAACTCAATTTTCTCAAGGAAACTTAAAATTATTTAAAAAAATAAAACAAAAGAAAAAATTAAATTTTCTTTAAACAAAAACCTAATCAGTCTATTATCCGACTTGAAAACACTGATATTTGCTATTGAAAGATTCATCTAAATTTACCGATTGGGTCTCATGATATGTAAAATACAAAATGCGAGTCGAAAATGTCTCTTCTAATAAAACCCTTGGGATAATGACATGTCTAAGGGATTTTCTGCTTTGTCATTACCTGAATTTTATATCATCAGAAAATCTAACATTGATGATAATCATTCACTTTTTAGAACTATAAGTTTATACTAATCATTATTCCCGTATAGCTGATGTAAGATATTATTGTAATTAATCTTTATTTTATGGAAGTCTCCTAAAGTCAAGAATATAAAGAATTATATGAATATATGTATGTTTAAAGTGTTAAAAAATTGCCATAAAATATGGTAAAAATCCTGGAATAAATGTTGCCAGCCTTTTACCATTTTAATAATAGATATACTGACGTTAAGGAGTGATATTACGGTCACTAACCAGTTAAAAATAATAGCAGAGTAAAGTAAAAATTACAGTCGCCTGTATTTACTGAAATACGCCAGAGACCATTTATATTTTTTTACGGAGAATTTACGATTAATAATACGGTATTTGCTCTAACAATGCATATGAATGTGTTATATACACCATTAGGAAGGTAAAACTTTGCATTATCCTTAAATTGAGTAATCGTTGCTTATGCCGGTTACAACTGTTGTAAAATAAAATTTATGTAACCGGTTACAGACAGAAATAACTTTTTTTTTTCTTTACAAAGCACTCCACATTTAGCTATCTACATAGGAAAAAATATACAAGGCATTAGACTATATGGGAAATGTGAATGGGATCTTTAATAAAAATATTATAACTGCAAGAGCCTTTTTTGCGCGTAAATTCTACTCTAATGAAAGTAATTCTATTTTACCAGATAACACTGAACATTTAGACTGTCGAAATTTATATTGGCTAAAAGTAGTCCATTATCGACAAAGCCGATCGGTGAAGGGATGGCTGCCCCAGTTAACGATGATCGAAGGATAGCAATCGTGGTTGATTTCATGATTTGCTCAGTGTAAGAGGGTTATGCTATTTAAGGTCAATACAATATGGGGAAGAGGTGAAACTTAAACATGATTTTTTTTTTTTAAAAAACATCCAAATATGCATTCATGATTTTTTTTTTCTTTCAAAATATGCGTTGATAAACACCCTAATTCCTTCTAATAACAAATTTACCAATTTTGCGTTATTGAGCAGATTCCACAGAATAAGGATAACATACAATGTATTTTTTATTAGCTATAACATGTATCACATATATACAAACAGTAACAATTATCTCACCCTTCCCTCTGAAGTGACCATTTTGCCCATTATTTTTCCACAGTTTCGTTTCTACATAAAAATTCATATTTTTATGTTACACTAAATTTCATGGAAATAAGAGAATTACTACTAAAAACTAAAGTCCCTTATACCGGGAATATAATAAATATAAATCTTTTTTTTTGGGATAAATAGTAAACAGTGCTAACTTCATTACCTTGAATATGAAACATGAATAAACCAGAGAATTTTCTTGATGACTCCACTCATGAAAAGAGATGCCCGAAGGAATTATCTCCAGTATTTTAAAGATAATAGCCTGGAAATTAAATCTTTTAAATTGAGGTAAGGCGAACTATCACTGCCCAAGCAACTACTTTTTATCAAAATGAAATATGCCTAACACAGAAGTATACGATGATATGCAATTCTCAATAGGTAACCTCGCCAGAGACATATTGATGTACGAAGAAATCTGCTCATTTTTCATATGGTTCTTCTGAAAAAAATATTAGGTTTTTTCATACATCAATATATATGTGGTGAATTTACCTCTCAACGAAATACCAGGCCAGCATCACATCCATTTACCTATTATATACCTACAAAATCAGACACATGTAGACTCTAACATCCGTTTCGAGCTCACTAAGTAGAAATCTACTGTATTAATCCCCCTACTCAAAGTGCAGGGAATAGTTATATATTCCTTCCCATATAAGGATCAGGAAAGATATTATAAGGACTCAACTTTGGCCGGAAAACCACCACCTTACGGTTTTGAGCCAACGAACTTTATCACCACAAACCTGCACTGCCCATTACGCCGCAACGGAAAAAGTCATTTTGTGTCGATATTGAAAAGCGATTGATCCCTTATGTTAGGAAAGGTAAGGAACAAGCCAACAGATATGGTTGCAGTAGGCTCATATATCTCCTGTTTTGCGCAGAGCGATATTCTGATATTTTCATGACTCGTATGGCTGAGAGAGTGGGGACTATGATGAACCCAAAAATCCAACTTGGTAGTGTAGGCTAATTATGGAGAAGGATTTCAAACTCTTCTGTGACTGAGCAAATAAATTGTTGACTTCGT
>NC_090728.1:121435853-121438353 GCF_036898095.1 Palaemon carinicauda | reverse complement strand
CAATGACAATTCTACTGTGCTTATACCTGTCGAATTCAGGTATTTTGTACTTAGAATTGAAATCAACCCATCTTCACCATCGTAGCTAATTGGTAGTTTGTTACTTGGCATTCAATTAATGATAAATTTTGCACATTTTTACGTGTTTTTCATATTCAAATAAGCCATATATATTTTTGATATATTAATGTCTGGATTCTCTTAACAACCTCGGGATCACAGACCCAGGCGAAATCTCACAAAGACAAGAGCTTGGCTCCGGCCGGGAATCGAACCCTGGTCGGCAAGCTTATATAGACAGTGACTAACCCACTTGGCCACGAACAAAGATAAAAGTCAATGACAATGCTACTGTGCTTATACATGTCGAATTCAGGTATTTTGTACTTAGAATTGAAATCAACCCATCTTCACCATCGTAGCTAATTGGTAGTTTGTTACTTGGCATTCAATTAATGATGAATTTTGCACATTTTTACGTGTTTTTCATATTCAAATAAGCCATATATATTTTTGATATATTAATGTCTGGATTCTCTTAACAACCTCGGGATCACAGACCCAGGCGAAATCTCACAAAGACAAGAGCTTGGCTCCGGCCGGGAATCGAACCCTGGTCGGCAAGCTTATATAGACAGTGACTAACCCACTTGGCCACGAACAAAGATAAAAGTCAATGACAATTCTACTGTGCTTATACCTGTCGAATTCAGGTATTTTGTACTTAGAATTGAAATCAACCCATCTTCACCATCGTAGCTAATTGGTATTTTGTTACTTGGCATTCAATTAATGATAAATTTTGCACATTTTTACGTGTTTTTCATATTCAAATAAACCATATATATTTTTGATATATTAATGTCTGGATTCTCTTAACAACCTCGGGATCACAGACCCAGGGTCTGTGATCCCGAGGTTGTTAAGAGAATCCAGACATTAATATATCAAAAATATATATGGCTTATTTGAATATGAAAAACACGTAAAAATGTGCAAAATTTATCATTAATTGAATGCCAAGTAACAAACTACCAATTAGCTACGATGGTGAAGATGGGTTGATTTCAATTCTAAGTACAAAATACCTGAATTCGACAGGTATAAGCACAGTAGAATTGTCATTGACTTTTATCTTTGTTCGTGGCCAAGTGGGTTAGTCACTGTCTATATAAGCTTGCCGACCAGGGTTCGATTCCCGGCCGGAGCCAAGCTCTTGTCTTTGTGAGATTTCGCCTGGGTCTGTGATCCCGAGGTTGTTAAGAGAATCCAGACATTAATATATCAAAAATATATATGGCTTATTTGAATATGAAAAACACGTAAAAATGTGCAAAATTTATCATTAATTGAATGCCAAGTAACAAACTACCAATTAGCTACGATGGTGAAGATGGGTTGATTTCAATTCTAAGTACAAAATACCTGAATTCGACAGGTATAAGCACAGTAGAATTGTCATTGACTTTTATCTTTGTTCGTGGCCAAGTGGGTTAGTCACTGTCTATATAAGCTTGCCGACCAGGGTTCGATTCCCGGCCGGAGCCAAGCTCTTGTCTTTGTGAGATTTCGCCTGGGTCTGTGATCCCGAGGTTGTTAAGAGAATCCAGACATTAATATATCAAAAATATATATGGCTTATTTGAATATGAAAAACACGTAAAAATGTGCAAAATTTATCATTAATTGAATGCCAAGTAACAAACTACCAATTAGCTACGATGGTGAAGATGGGTTGATTTCAATTCTAAGTACAAAATACCTGAATTCGACAGGTATAAGCACAGTAGAATTGTCATTGACTTTTATCTTTGTTCGTGGCCAAGTGGGTTAGTCACTGTCTATATAAGCTTGCCGACCAGGGTTCGATTCCCGGCCGGAGCCAAGCTCTTGTCTTTGTGAGATTTCGCCTGGGTCTGTGATCCCGAGGTTGTTAAGAGAATCCAGACATTAATATATCAAAAATATATATGGCTTATTTGAATATGAAAAACACGTAAAAATGTGCAAAATTTATCATTAATTGAATGCCAAGTAACAAACTACCAATTAGCTACGATGGTGAAGATGGGTTGATTTCAATTCTAAGTACAAAATACCTGAATTCGACAGGTATAAGCACAGTAGAATTGTCATTGACTTTTATCTTTGTTCGTGGCCAAGTGGGTTAGTCACTGTCTATATAAGCTTGCCGACCAGGGTTCGATTCCCGGCCGGAGCCAAGCTCTTGTCTTTGTGAGATTTCGCCTGGGTCTGTGATCCCGAGGTTGTTAAGAGAATCCAGACATTAATATATCAAAAATATATATGGCTTATTTGAATATGAAAAACACGTAAAAATGTGCAAAATTTATCATTAATTGAATGCCAAGTAACAAACTACCAATTAGCTACGATGGTGAAGATGGGTTGATTTCAATTCTAAGTACAAAATACCTGAATTCGACAGGTATAAGCACAGTAGAATTGTCATTGACTTTTATCTTTGTTCGTGGCCAAG
>NC_090728.1:121425853-121428353 GCF_036898095.1 Palaemon carinicauda | reverse complement strand
AATATATTCAACATTTCTCTACTATAATAAGATTTCTGAAAAAAAAAAAAAAAAAAAAAAAAAAATATATATATATATATATATATATATATATATATATATATATATATATATATATATATATATATATATATATATATATATATAACAATGAATTCACAGTGTTATTTTTTTTTGTTTATAATAGATTTACCTTGCAATTATCAGAATGTCTGTGTAAATATTCTTCCATTTTATTTAATCTGTCAGAGTGTAGCATCCTTTATCAACTGTGACCTCATTAAAGTTCATGAAGGTATTACCAGGATAAAGTAAAAAAAGAAAAAAATAATAATAATCTTCTTAAGTATGTTTTACTTATAACTCATAACACTGAATTATACACAGTAGGAGAAAGTCAGCCTTGTCAAGACTGTAAAGAGTGATTAGTTTTATAACTCTACAATGAAAGATTTAATACAGTTGACTAATCTTTTCTTCTTTAGAGTAACATGAAAAAAAAAAATACAGACCAAAAATGATGAATCATGTTTATTTATTGAACTGGTAAGTTATATTTCAATAATGACGGTCACTCATGCCTATGGACCTTTTCCTCATCTAAGGATGAATTATAAAGTCCCTGAATTTTTTTAATAACGTTAGATAAGGTTTTCATTAAGTACGTTTTGCATTGGTTACGGTAACATACCTATGACATTCGATTAGATTCGTAGTAAAGGGTTTTCTTTATATGACCACATAAAGATAATGAATGAAAATATGCCAATTTCCTCATTAAGGCTTAATAAGAATAGTTTGAGGATTCAACAAAATCCAATATAATCAACATGACTCTTAAAGTAAGACAAAAATGATTTTGGAGACAACCCATCATGTATATAGGTTCTTGAAAAAGGAGGGAGAAAAAAATAGTTGAATTTCCTTTTAGGATGAAGTCATTGTCCAATAATGTGCTCTACTATTTCATCTTTTGTTGTTATGAATTGCATGCGTCTTTTTATAAATGCTATTTTTTTTTTCTAAACTAAAGGTGTGCCGACTTAAATCAATACAGTGGATTACGTTCCGGTAACTTTAATTTTGGAAGAAAAGTTTCGATTACATTTATTTCTGTGCCTCCAGTTCTGTAATCCTTTTATTCTGCCATTCTTTCAAATGTTCATGATAATAAAACAAAGTATCAAATAAAAAACTAGTTTTTATAAGTTTTTCCACCTCCAAGTAATAGGAAATACTCATTAGGCTGTCAATAGCTCCTAGCTTCACGTTATTTAATCACTCATCGTTTGATGGGCTAATGCCTCATCTCCCTTTGCTAGATTGTCTTCTTCATCGCCCTTCTTTGACGCTCAAATTCTCCTTCAGCTTTATGAGAGAGAGAGAGAGAGAGAGAGAGAGAGAGAGAGAGAGGAGAGAGAGAGAGAGAGAGAGAGAGAGAGAGAGAGAGAGAGAGAGAGTATTATTTAATAAATGGTTCACCTCAAATGGAGATGAGACCATGCAATTATGTTGAACATATTTTTTTGCGAAGATGTTCCTAATACACGCCTAAAACAATGAAATAATGTATCAGTAATGTTTCTGTTATTTTTAACTTTGTAAGAGAAAATACATATTGAAAATATATGAGGATTTGAATCATGAGTTCACGTCAACGAAATTAGTATTTTCCTCCTTTAAATCTTCAAAAAATATCTTACTCTTTTCGAGAGAGATGTAAAATGAAATTGTTCCGTTTATAGTAAAACAGGTAAAAGTGAAAAAGAATACCGATGGCATTTATTGACTAAACTCCCACATAATTTTAATCGTGACTTCAAATTGAGGCATTTGTTGATAATATGGACCGATTATTATCGAATGAAAATTTGACAATATCTCGCTTCATAGAGCCCAAAGGTAAATATGACAGCATTTTTTTTTTTTTGGGGGGGGGGACTGGATGATCACTATCACTTTGCATGCAAAAACAATGCAGGAAACAACTGGTGTGATTTTATTTGTGCAGTTTTAAAACTACAGCAGTTACGATGAACGTGGGGGAGAACTGAAGGAAAAGCCTAATATTTTTTTTAATTATACGGGAGAAAAATCGTAATTGTAAAGTAATGGATTAAACTTAACTAAAAAAAGGCGAAAAGATTAACTTCCGAAATCTTTTGAAATTCAAATCAATTAAACTAACTTATTTGTTTAAAAAATATGCGTAGTTTTTTTATACATGATCATTTTGCATGTATTTTACTTTTTACACAAATATTTCTTTTTTCTATAAATACGCCTAGTTATGAATGAAAAAGTTAAAAGTAACAACAATAAATATTTTTCTTCTTTGAAAAAATATTCAGATGATAATGAACTAAAATTGGATATTGATTTTCCTATGAAATTTATTTAATATATTTTTAACAGTGAGAGATAACTTTCTCCTTATCTTTAATTTACTGCCTAAATAAAGTTACTTTTTTTAACTTAATATGTACACTCCAGAAATTAT
>NC_090728.1:121408353-121420853 GCF_036898095.1 Palaemon carinicauda | reverse complement strand
TTAATTGTTTCCTTTTTCTCTAATTGGACACTATAAAATGTTTTCTTAGCCTTATTCATACATTTTTCTAAGAAATATTTTGGATAACAAAGATCTGTTGCAATTTTTTCTATTTCAGTGAAATCCTCCTCAATGTAATCTGGGCTACAAATTCTCAATGCCATAAGGTACACGGAGGAAAAAAAAACTGAATGCTTTATATTTTTAGAGTGACCGAAGGAAAAATGTACATATGAAAAATTATTTGTAGGCTTTCTATATATGGAAAACTTAAATTTATCTCTTTCTCTAACTATCAAAACGTCTGAAAATGGTATACGGTTATTTTCTTCATTTTCTATAGTGATCTTTATTGATGGTACTAATGAATTAATTATTGAAACAAAACCCTCAAGATTGAAATTTTCTTCTAAAATACCTAGAATATCAACAACATATCGATACCACACAATTTGGGAAGACCACACTGAAGGAATTAATCAAGACTAAAAAAATTCCATATATATGTTGGATAAAAGTGGGGACAAAGGATTACCCGTAGCCATACCAAAAACTTGTTCATAAAAATTTCCATTAAAACTAAATTTACACTTTTTAATGCACAAACAAATAAGCTCATTAATAGTATGGGTTGATAAAGGTAAATCATAAGCATCTAAAATACCCGACAGGAAATCCAATAAGTCATCAACCGGCACTTTGGTAAACAATGAAGTTACATCAAAACTTACTATATATATATATATATATATATATATATATATATATATATATATATATATATATATATATATATATATATATATATATATATATATGTATATATATATATATATATATATATATATATATATATATATATATATATATATATATATATATATATATATATATATATATATATATATATATATATATATATGTTTGTATATTCATAATAAGCTGATCTATTGTAGAGTAAATATTTTATCCTTGTATTTCATTTGGTTATTTAAGTGATGTATAGCTAGCTCATAAGGTGATTTCCCCTCATGCAGGTTTAAGGAATTATATGTGAATTGCATAAGACTTTCTTCATTCATTTCATTGCATCTTTCATTCAAATTAGTGTATGCAAACTTAGGTTATTTCTAAGAATTCATTTTTAATTTTAGGTATGCTCTACATTATGAATACGAGAGATTACGTAATTTGTATATTCTCTACGTGGTTAGAAAGTACATAAAATTTCTTGAAATTGATTTACTCCTTATTTTTAATGTTTCGATTGGTAATTACTTAGTTGGTAACTTTAGTGTTGTATGCACTGTCCCCCCTTGACATAGAACTATCTAGAATGAGTAAGTCCCTATGTTTAGCACCCAGGAATGCATAAGCATTTAATATAACCGTTTGATACAAATTTTTGTAACTTGCCCTGTGATATTTAAGTTGAAACAATGAAGTGTATTTATTCTAGTTATGTGTTCGGAAACCTTGTTTGAGCCAGAAAACGTGGGTATATCAGTTACATTTATGTAAATTCCAGTAAGGGTTTAATCCTGAGTGCTAAGTGTTAACTATTTTCATTAATTATCAAAATATTTTTTTTCGATGAAATAATCAATATATATATATATATATATATATATATATATATATATATATATATATATATATATATATATATATATATATATATATATATATATATATATATACACACACACACATATGTATATATATATACATATATATATATATATATATATATATATATATATATATATATATATATATATATATATATATATATATATATATATATGTATGTATATATATCTATATATATTTATATATAAGCATATATATATATATATATATATATATATATATATATATATATATATATATATATATATATATTGGTGTGTGTAACCCAGTGTAAATATGTGCGAATAGTATAGAGTGTTTGCGTAAACTCTTGGAATAAGATTAATTTATCAAAATTCCCCCAAGGTTCATAAAGTTAGATATGATACCAATGTGTTTTCTAGTTTTTCAAACAAATAAATAATTGTTTAGAAACGAAATACATTTAATCTCCTCACGAGTCACTGTCCCTCCCGTCAGCTGAGATGAAAATTCAATTTCCTCCACGCATGTGAATCTAAATCAAAGTTTGCTTACAGTGACCTTTCCGTGGCATTCATCTTTCCAGTATCAAAGCAAAAGGTTCCCCAGCCATTTTTCTGTGCATGTCGATATTGAAAAATATTTCGGTAAAAATTATTCATGTTGAATCCATATAATTCATATCAGTGTCTAGTTTCTTGGGACAAATCTAGATATTTTCGAAAGACAAATCGCAATGTGGGCATACGTACAAATACATAAACTCGCATGTATATATAGTCTCCATCTTAGAGAGAGAGAGAGAGAGAGAGAGAGAGAGAGAGAGAGAGAGAGAGAGAGAGAGAGAGAGAGAGAGAGAGAGAGAGAGAGAGAGAGAGAGAGAGAGAGAGAGAGAATATGTTTTACCGATTTCTTCGTTGAATCAATTATCTACTTTCGAACAAAAACTAAACATTTATGGTCTAAAAAAATAGTTTTCCGAAGTTCTACTATTATAATGGTCTCCCGTCTATACCTTATCTGAAAGACCGGGGAATAAAAAATGAAATAATTAAGAAGAAAAAGTCCTTCATCTCATTGTATAAAAGAGAGAGTGAACTAATCATACACTGGATAATTTACTTACCTATTGTTTATCATAATTTCTTTTGATGAATTCTCTGTGATAAGAAGATTCAATCTCCTCTCTATCTCATTATATTTGACTTTTCGAGAATATGTTAGGCATAACGAGAGAGAGAGAGAGAGAGAGAGAGAGAGAGAGAGAGAGAGAGAGAGAGAGAGAGAGAGAGAGAATTCATCATCCTTAAAATTACCGTTTAATGAGTATGTGCTATTTGCAGTTGTATTTCAAATCTTATCTAAGATTGAATATCTGTTCAATGTTCATTAGTTTTTCATTCTCTGCCGTCTATATGGTGACCTTGAAAACTTCTTTCGCCAGAAAAGACTTCACTTAAAACACATGCAAATAAAAAACTCACATAAAAATGGAAGTTGGTTAATCTGGTAACTTAGGTTAAGTGAATCATCTTTATTAGCTGAACATTTCGAAATATTCTGTAAAATGATAGCACAGTAGCTGTTTTCTTCTCATACATACATTTGAACTAATGGTGATATAATTTTCAAAGATTCTTATTCTATCAAATGAATTTTACCACTCGTACCGAATCACATCGAAAAGAGTTGTGAATTATTATATGTCTTTTAGATTTTTCTAATAGAATGGTTATAAATGGAATGTTTTAAGAAATAGCTCCCAAAATCTCTAAAACACAAACGACTTCATAATGTAAAGAATAATGAATCGCCAAAAAGTATCCCTCTAACTCCAAATGTAGTTATTACTAGTTATTGTAATTTGTTTTTCCACCGGAAAGAATGCATTAGATTATCAATATAAAACATATCAAAGTAGCCATTATGCTTATTACTAGAATTGCAAAACAGATTATAGTTAGAAGTAAGGCTAAATGATGTAAATATTATTCATATCTCATCGTTTCAAAATACCTCTAAGTAATTGATCATATTATCGATTCTTCTACCTATAATACTTATCACTAGAAAATGTATATAGAAAATTAAGCTAGTACTAAGGAAAAAAAGATATAAATATTCTTCATATCACAATAAGTGACAATTCTCCTTAAATAATTGATTGAATTGTCTACCTGTTACATCAAAACAAATCCAAGGGTCGTTTCAATAAAACAATGCAATTATATCACAATTGATGAGATAAGCAGAATCTAGTATCCCATGAGAAGAAATTGCGGAAATTCTTGCAAAGACAACAGGCCCTCGAGAATGTGGTTTCTTAGAACAATTGAAAGATAATGTTGCCTATATTCTTTATCAACTCAAGATCCTGTTGTTTAGAATTCCAAAACGTGTAGGATCTAGCTTATTATTCATGAAGCTGTTTCGTCTAACAATCGATGGCTCAGAAGTAAATAATATAAAGAATGCTCAGAATTAAATTCATATTTAAAGTGCTGATATTTAGGAAGATTCCCACCTTGAATATTTTTTCAAAAATTAGGCACTTCACGTGCCGTCTCAGAAAGATCATCAGCAGACCGTCAGTCTCCACCAAAAACACAGCGCCATTCATCTTAATCTTGCTCAACTCCAGCTTCCAGGATTATGATAATATGACAATAAATTAATGAATAAATCAATGAATTTAAATATATCGCTTTTATGGTTCGAACTTAAGAATTGATATAGGGTGGCATGATATAACTTAGAAGAGGTACGTGACAAAATCTATATTAATCTTGAAACACTTGGTAATGATATACAAAAATTAAAACTCTTATATGGTTGGAGAAAACAATGATGCTATTCATAACGTCTCTCTCTCTCTCTCTCTCTCTCTCTCTCTCTCTCTCTCTCTCTCTCTCTCTCTCTCTCTCTCTCTCTCTTACCATGAATATAACAATTATGAATAATTTTCTTGGATCAATTGTAAACATTGCAAATAGCTTGGCTAGTAATAATGACAATAATAATAATAATAATAATAATAATAATAATAATAATAATAATAATAATAATAATAATAATAATAATAATAATAATAATAATAATAAAATAGAACATGAATAAACCAGAAAATCTTCTAAAGGATTCCAATCAAGATAATAGATCTCTGAAATAGTTATCTCCAGAGTTTTGAAGAAAATTATCTAGAAATTAACTCTTTTAAATAATGGTATGGTGAATTTTCACTGCCCAAACCACCGATTTGCACACACACATATATATATATATATATATATATATATATATATATATATATATATATATATATATATATATATATATAAATAAATAAATATCTATCTATCTATCTATATATATATATATATATATATATATATATATATATATATATATATATATATATATATATAGATAGATAGATAGATAGATAGATATATATATATATATATATATATATATATATATATATATATATATATATATATATATATATATATATAAATATCTATATATATATATATATATATATATATATATATATATATATAAATATATATATATATATATATATATATATATATATATATATATATATATATATATATATATATATATATATATATATATATATATATATATATATATATATATATATTAATTTTCAAAATGTAACCTCACTAGAAACATATTAACGTATGAAGTAACCTACTAATTTTTCATAATGTTCGTACGAAAAATTACTAAGTTTCCTCATACATCACTATGCATATGGTGAATTAACTTCTCAACGAAATACCAGGCCAGCACTACATTTATTTATCGACTAAATAACTAAAAGGCCAGACACAAGTACACTCTTAACAACTGTTTCGAGCTCACTAAGTAAAAATCTACTCTATTAATCCTCCCTACTCAAACGGCAAGGAATAGATATAAAATCCATCTCTATAAGGATCCGGAAAAAAAATATAAGGACTGAACTTTGTTCAGAAAACCACCACCTCAGGATTTTGAGCTACCAAGCTTTAGCACAACAAACCAGCACTGTCCATTCACTCGCAACGGATCTGAATAAAAAGTAATTTTGTGGTGAAATTGAAAATCGTTTCATCCCTTATGTTGGAATAGCTAAGGGTCAAGCCAAGAGATATGAGTGCAGTAGCCTCATATTCCTTCTGATATTGCACATAGTGATATTATGATATTTTCATGCTTCGTATGGCTTTCTTGGTGTGAGGTTCAAAACCTCAATAATGCTTGCCCTTTTATGTTTCCTTCAATGCGATTATCACCTCATAATTATTGCTATTTATCTCCATATACAATTTGTCATTAATGGAGATTTGCATATGTTCACTTACAACGGAGGGAGTGGGGACTGTCATGAAACCAAAAATTCAAAATTGGTTATGTAGGGTAATTATGATTGTGTGTTTGCAATCGCATTTCTGTCTCTTCTCTTTTATTGAGGGCTTCAGTGACTGAGCGAATAGATTGTTGCGCTGGCAAATAGGAAGGTCCCTTCGGTATGTGTGTTATTATCTTTTTGTATGCTTTATTCCAATAATTAGTAATTATAACTGAATAAATAAACGTTAGTTTGATTAATATATATATATATATATATATATATATATATATATATATATATATATATATATATAGATATATATATATATATATATATATATATATATATATATATATATATATATATATATATATATATATATATATATATATATATATATATATACACACACACTTTAATAAGATAACAAGAAAATGTCCTCAATAAAGGCTTCAGGGCAATTATTTACAAACAGGCGTTATAGTATTCAATAAAGTTTGAAAGAAATCCCTCCCTGTCTATTATCCGAATTCTAAACGCTGAAATTTGCTATTGAAAGAATGATCAAAATTCATCGAATGGGTTTCATGAAATGTAAAATACAAAATACGAGTCAAAAAAGTCTCTTCGAATAAAACACTTGGGATACGTGACATCACCAAGGGATTTTCTGCTTTGTCATTAACTGAATTTCATATCATCAGAAAATTTAAAAGTGATGATAATCATTCACTTTCTGGGACTATAGGTTTATGTTAACTATTATTATCCGCATGGCTGATGTAGAATATTACTCTAATTAATCTTTATTTTATGGAAGTCTCCAATCCTGGAATAAATGTTGCCAGCCATTTACCGTTTCAAAATGGGATATATTGGCGTTAAGGAGTGATATTACGGTGACCAACCCGTAAAAGATAATCACAAAGTAGTGTAAAAATTATAGTCGCCTGTATTCATTGAAATACGGCTGAAAACAGTGTATTTTTACGGAGATTTTCCAATTAAGGATACGGTATTATTTTTAACAATGCATAAGTATGAGTTATGTAGACCATCGAGAAGATAAAATTCTTTCATTAGCCTGTAATTGAGGAATCGTTGCTTGTGCCGGTAACGTCTGTTGTTAAATAATATTTATATAATGAGTTACAGACAAAAATCACTCTTCTTTCTTTACAAATCAGTGTTCCTTTAGCTATGTACATAGGAAAAAAAATTATAAGACCTTAGACCATATGGGAATGTGATTGGGATCATTAATAATATTATTAACACTGCAAGAGCCGTTTTGTGCGTAAATTCTATTCTATCAAAATTAATTGTATGTTATCAGATAATATTGAAAATTTAGATAGCTGAAATTTCAATGGGCTAAAAGGATTCCATTATCGACAAAGCCTATCCGAAAAGGGATGTCGTCCCAGCTCACGGTGATCAAATGATAGCAATTTATTATATTATCGTAGATGATTTCATGATTTACAAAACGTAGGAGGGTTATGCCGTTACAGGTAAATATTTTTTCGGAAATAAACTCCTCTCTTTGGTAATATATACTACTCATGGTAAATACAATATAAGAAAGAGGTAAAAAACACATGATTTTTTTTTTCTTTTTAAACCCTCGAAACATTCATTCATGATTTTTTTTTTCAAAATACGTGTCGATAAACATCGTTACTCATTTTAACAACAAAATTTACCAATTTGCATCATTGAATGGATTCTGGGTAACAATAAAGATAACATACTTACATTGTATTTTTTATTTTCTTCAATAGCTAAAATGTATATAAACGTATTATCAATTGTCACCCTTTCCTCTAAAGTGGTCATTTTACCCATTATATTTTCACCTTTTCATTTCTAAATAAAAATTTACTCTTTTATGATACACTATATTTCATGGAAATGAGAAAATTGCTAATGAATATATTTCCTCGCTTTATACCTGTTGGATTTCTATATCATATAGGGATGCAATTAATCTTATAGAAATAATTTCCCTATATCTCATTATAATATTCTTAATTCAAATCTATTGAATGTTACAGAATTACCTGAATTAAGTAATATGTTTTTAGGATCATTCGAATGCAAATATGCATTCCTAATAAAAAAATATCTTAATTTTGTTAATACAACATTTCAGATATGTCTCTGAAAAGAAAGAAAAAAAAGGAAAATGCATCTACAGACTTATTATTTTTGTTATTGATTGAACCTTGCAATTATCAAAATATCTTTCTGAATATTCTTTGATTTTTTTTTTATTATGTCAAATTATAGTATCCTTCATTAACTATGGCCTTATTAAAGTTCATGAAGGTATGAGTAGGATAAATAGAAAAAAAAAATCTTAACCATGTTTTACTCAAATCATACAACCATGAAACATACAAAAAATAGAGAATGTCAAATTTGGCAGGACTTCTAAGAGTAATTAGCTTCATAACTCTACAAGGAAAGGTATGTAACTGTTGTATGATCTTTTCCTCTCTAGAATAAATAGGAAAAACGTATAAAGGCCAAAAACGATTAATCATATTTATTTATTTAATTGGGAAGTTATATTTCAATACTGACAGTCACTCATACGTATGGACCTTCTCATATAAGAATGAAAGTCCCTGAAATTTTATAATAGCGTCAGATAAAGTTTTCATAAAGTACGTTTTCCGTTGGCTACGGTAACTTACATATGAGATTCAAGTAGATTCGTAGTAATGGGTCTAAAATATATAAAGACAAAATTTCAGTTTTCTTTTTTCAACCACATAAAGATAATGCATGAAAATATACCAAATTCTTCATTGAGTCTTACGAAGATTTGTCTGAGGATTCAACATAATCTTATATAATCAATATGCCTCTTAAAGTAAAATAAAAAATAAAGAAAATCGGTTACGACCGTTTATGTATATCTGTTCTTGAAAAAGAGGAAAAAAAAAAAGAAAAACTGAATTACATCTGGGGATGAAGTCATTATCTTTTAATATGAATTGCAAGCCTCTTTTCATAGAAGTTTTTGTTTTAAGCTAAAAGTGAGCTTACGTGCAATCAATATAATGGATTAAACTCAGGGAACTTTCATTTTCGAGGTAATAATTTCGATTACATATTTTCATTTGTTTCCGCTAATGTGATTTTTGTACCCCGCCTTTCTCTCAAATGATTATAACAATAAAACAATCATTCCCATAAAATAATAACTTTTATAATTGTTTTCATTTCCAAGTAAAATTAATTACTCAGTAGGCTGTCAATAGCTCCTAGCTCCACGTTATTTAATCACTCATCGTTTGATGGGCTAATGCCCCACTTCCCTTGCTGTGACGGGACTCATTTCCCCTTTGCTAGGTTGTCTTTTCCTTCGGGCTTCTTTGACGCTCATCTTTTCCTTCACCTCTATGAAATGTATTTGATATACATTTCATAAGAGAGATAGATAGATAGATAGAGAGAGAGAGAGAGAGAGAGAGAGAGAGAGAGAGAGAGAGAGAGAGAGAGAGAGAGAGAGAGAGAGTGTGTGTGTGTGTATCTTTTGATAAATGGTTCACCCCAAATGGAGATGAGTGCATGCAATTGTAAATGTTATTTTTTTTTTTGGGGGGGGGGGGGGGAAGAATGTTCCTAATACACGCCTAAAACAATAATATAAAGGATGTACTTATTTTATAAAAGATTATGATATCCTGAACTAGTAATTTTTTGGTTGTTTTTACCTTTGCAAGAAAAAAATACAAATTGAAAAGATATGAGTATTTGAATCCGTCGTTTACATCAACGAAATTGGTATTGTTATCTATTAAATCTTCAAATGATATCATTTAACTGTTTTTGACAGAAATGAAAAATGAAATTAATTTGTTTGTAATAAAACAGGTAAATTTAAAAAAAAAAAAAATTCCGATAGTGTTTAAAAGACTAAACACCTACATGATTACAATCCTGACTTCAAATTGAGGTATTTGTTACTATTATGGACCAACTATTATCGGATGAGTATTTAACAATATATCTCGCTTCAAAGCGACTAAAGGCAGATCTGACATTTTTTTTTTTTTTTTTTTTTTTTTAGGGGGGTGGTGTGTGTGGTGGGGGCAGATCACTTTGCATGCAAAAACAATACAGGAAACGATTTCCGTGATTCTATTTGTACAGTTTTAAAACTACAACTGTTACCATGAACGTGCGGGAAAAGGGAAAGAGAAGCCTAATAAATTTGGAGTAAACTGCTACTACGCAGTTTGGGAAGATTCTTTCTATCGTACTGGGAGCGAGTAGATAAATCTTATATATAAAATAATAAATTATAATTCACTAAAAAAAGTTTAAAAGATGAATTTTCTAAATATTTTGTAATTGAAATCAATTAAACTGATTATTTAATTTTCTGAAATAAACTAATTTTGGGTATATTCTTTATTTAACGAAAGTGTTGTTTTTTTTTTATCGATTCATCTAGTTCTGAATAACAAAGTTAAAATGAATATTGATTCTACAATTAATATTATTTCCGTTTTTTTTATATATACTTTGCTTTATGAATAATATGCTTATTCATAATTGGAGATAATTAACCCCCTGTCTCTCTTTTTTATTGCTAATGTAGAGTTACTTTTTTGAAAATAGCTATTTCAACTCCTAAAATATTATGGAAACTTAACATCATAAGTGTACATAAATGATTATTGCCTCAGTTATGATTCAGTCAGTTTATGGGGGAACGACTTTATTAACATTCAAGGTGACTTGTATTCATAATATAACCATATCAATTGATATATAAAATAATCTAAACAAATGGTTATTTTCGTGAATTTTTTTTAAAACTTCTATTACTCAATTTTAGAGAAAAATAATAATAATTCGCTATTCCAAATTTCATATTATAATTACTGAAATAACTGTAACATTCATCGAATAAACTATTTTCGTTTTTATCATTAAGCTTATAGACATGTTCAAAACAATTGAATTACGAGGTGAAGGAACAATATTCCAATTTGAAGTGAAACAATTTCAAATGATTATCGATACAATATAATTGAAGAACTTAGCGGATTTCGGGGTTTTACTTTGGAATTCTGTTAATTGTTGATAACCGAAGTTATTCATATTAATTGCATTGATAACAACAGGAAAGCGGACTTTAACTTTCCCGCCTAAGACTCTATGAAGTTTGAATGGTCAGGGGGTGAAGAGATCCAGTTCACTTACATTGGATACATACACACATTACCAAAAATAAATAATCCTGGTTTTGTTACTAAATAACATGGATAAGGATAGTGTATTCAAAATACAATTAAAATAAATCTATTCAACTGGAGTTAAAAAGACAATGGAAGATAAGAGGCCAAACATGCTCGCTTAACTGTTATTACTAATGAGAAAGGTAACTGGCTATATTCTTATTTTCTCTTTGTTGAAACATTCGCTTGTGACGTCATTCGATCCCTTTGTTAATACTGTAAAACATTTTGTCTGGCATTCCTGGTAATCGAACCTAATTATTTTTACTTTTCATAAAACCAATGTTATTCTACCTGGTGTTCGCACACCGTGTCTTTGCTTTCTCCTGAATTCTATTCGACGCTGATAACCTTTGCTCTTTGATGATAGTTTAAACTTTGAAAATCAAGGTCATGGAAGACATTAATCTGGGTTAATAACGTACTCAATCCGAAGAGCATTGTGCTTTCATAATATTTTTGAATTCTTTATGTAGAGATTATATATTTTAGATCTCGCTAGTCAACCTTCTCGAGTGATTATATAGCTTAAAGAAAAATTTTATAATTTACCCTCGAAAATGTAAATTATTGAAAATTAATATTGACAAACTTCAGGAATAATGAAAAAATTTAAAGCAACCATTACTCTGATAATTTGATAAAAAACTTTAGTAATTCAAAAGATAATGTTCTTAATAATTTTGAAAATATAAATTCTACTATTTTTTTTACATTTTTTTTCCTAACAAAGTATACTCTTGTCTACCTCGTTGATTTTTTTTTAGACCATTCCTTATTGTAAATAGAAAATTTAATGATAAAAATAGTCAAGACCTAGTGCATAAGTTTCCCTTTTACCTTCGAATACAAAGACAATTAGCACATAAATGAAATATATTTCATCTCTTTGTAATTCTGATGTTTAGAAATTATTGTATGAAGTGTATTACTCATTACCATTGAGATGAGTTTCATTTATGATTGTTTAACAATTGATTTCTAGCCTAATAAAACCAAATATTTGTGTTTTTAATTTCTTTATTATTATTATTATTATTATTATTATTATTATTATTATTATTATTATTATTATTATTATTATTATTATTATTATTATTATCTATAGACCTTGGAATGCACTATTGCCGAAAGGATATGAAACTGAACGGTCGTAAAACCGAACTGTCATGGAACCGAACGGTCATAAAGCCGAATAGTTAAAAATTAATGACAGAAAGAAATTTTGAAAATATAAATAAAACCAAGTCACCCATACA
>NC_090728.1:121390853-121398353 GCF_036898095.1 Palaemon carinicauda | reverse complement strand
TTATGCGATGAAAACGAAAAACCTCGAATCTATTCTAATGGAACAGGTAAGGGACAGGCCCACATATATGGGTGTAGTAGCCTTGTATAACTACTGATATCACAGAAAGCGATATACTAACTATTTTCCAACTTCGTATGGATGAGTTTGTGTGACGCTCAAATATTCAAGAAAGCTTGCTCTGTTCTGTATCGTCCTCTTTTCAGAAAAGGATATATACATAAGTCCACTTACAACGAGGTGAGGGAGGACAGTGATGAGACCAAAATGTTCAACTTGGGGATGTAGGCTAATTATGATTCTTTGTTTGCAGTTAAATTTCTGGCTCTTTTCTTTTTCCAAGACTTCTGTGACTGAGTGATTATACTGTTTCCCTGGCACATCGCTATTCGATGGAATCCAGAAGGCGATGTTTGAAATATACTATCATTTTGGGACTTTAGAAAGGTTCCTTCGGTATGTGTTATTATCTTTTTTCATATATATACACTATTGTAATAATTAAGAATCATAACTAAATTTATAAACACCAAAAATTATCTTACGTTATTAAGAATATTAACTTGATTAAGATAACACATAATTTTCTCAAGGAAACTTAATTGTTTATGAAATAAAAAGACAAAACTTCAAGGTTCTCACTTACAAATAGGTGATTTAGTGTTTATTAAAGTTGTAATAAAATCCCTATCAGTCTATTATCCGACCTTAATATCTGATATCTGCTTTAGACAGATTCATCAAATTTTATCGAATAGGTCTCTTGTTATGTAAAAAACAAAATGCTAGTCGAAAAATACAGCCTTTTTGAATGAATCACTTGGGATATGTGATATCGCCAATCGATTTTCTGCTTTGCGATTACCTGAATCTCATATTATCAGAAAATCTAACAGTGATGATAATAATTCTCTTTCTAGGACTATAAGTTTATGTTGATTATTATTCCCCGTATAGGTGATGGAAGATGTTATTGTAATAATTTTTTGATTTTATGGAATTCTCCAAAGTCAAGGATATTTTAGTGTACGATTATATGAATATATGATTATTAATAATGTTGAAAATTTGCCATAAAATACAGTGAAAATGCTTGAATAAATTTTTTCAGCCATTTAACGTTAAAAAAAAATGGATATATTAATGATTATGAGGGATATTACGGTAATAATAAAGTAGGGTAAAAATTACAGTCGACTCTATTTACTGAAATACCGGCTGAGAACAATATATTATTACGGAGAATTTCCGGTTAATAATACGGTATTTTTTCAACAATGCATATGTATGTGTTCTATACACCATTACTCAGGTGAACGGTTTTTGCATTATCCTAGAATTGAGTAATTGTTGCTTGTGCAGGTTACATCTGTTGTCAATTAACATTTATGCTATCGGTTACAGACAAAAATCACTAGTCATTGTTTACAATTCAATCCATCTTTAGCGATCTACATAGGAAAAAATTTATATGACCTTGACCATATAGGGAATGTGAATAAGATTATTAATAAAATTACTAAAAACTGCAATAGCCTTTAGCGCGCAAATTCTACTCTATTAAAAGTAATTGTATGTTATGGGATAATGCTGAAAATCTAGACTGCCGAGATTTCAATGGGCTTAAAGGATTCCATTATCAACAAAGCCGACCCGAGAAGGGATGGTTGTCCCATCTCACGATGATCAAATGAGAGCAATTGATTATATTATCGTGGATGATTTAATTATTTTTGCAGAATAGGAGGGTTATGCCACTACAGGTTGATAAGTTTTCGAAAATAAATCCCTCCCAATGGTAATATAAACTATTCATGGTAAATACAATATGGTGAAAAGGTAACAGTTTCATATGATTAAAAAAAAAAAAAAAAAAAAAAAAAAAAAAAAAAAAAAAAAAAAAACATCCAAATATGCAATCATGAATTCTTTTTTAAGATAGGCGTCGATAAACACCGTAACTCATTTTAACAACCCAATCTACCAATTTGCGTCATTGAATGGATTCTGCATAACAATAAAGGTAACATACAAATATTTTTTTTTTCCTATAATAGTTACCACACACATATGAAAGCATTATTAATTCACTCGCCCTTTCCTCTAAAATGGCTATTTTCCGACTATATCTGCATTGTTCCATTTCTACATAAAAATTCGTACTTTTATGATACACTATATTTCATGGAAATGACAGATGTATTAGTAATAATATTCTCTTGCTATATAATGGTTACCTATCTATATTGTAAAGGGATGCAATTACCCTTATAGAGGTAAAGTTTCCTTATATCTCATTATATAATCCTTAATTCCAATCTCTTGAGCTCAATTGAAATGATTCAAATAATAAATATGATTTGGTATCATTCAAATACAAATAAAGATTTGTAATAAAAAAAAAATATCTAAAATTTCTTATTATAATAACATTTCAGATATATCTATAAAAAATATGACAATGCATCTCCCGACTTATTAGTTTTGTTATAGATTTTACCCTTGCAAATATCAGAATTTCTATCTAAATAATATCCTACTTTATTTTTATCTTTATCTGTCAGATTATTGTGTCCTTTATTAATTCTTGTCTCATTCGTCCATGAAGGTATGAGCAGGATAAAGTAAAAAAGCAAAAAAAAAATTCTTAAGCATGTTTTACTTAAAACTCACAACACTGAAACATACTAAAAGGAGAATGTCAACTTTGACAGGACTGTAAAGAGTAATTAGATTCATAACTCTACAAGGAAAGATATAAAATTGTTGACTCTTATTTTCCTCTTTAGATTAGATATGAAAAAGTTACTGAGGACCAACTATTTTTTATCAAATTTGTAGGTTACATTTCACCACTGACGCTCACTCATACTTATGAATCTTTTTCTCATCAAAGATAGAAAATCAATGAAATTTCATAATAACGTCAGATAAGATTTTCATAAAGTACATCTTGCATTAGCTACGGTAACTTACATATTAGATTCCAGTAGAATCGTGGTAAAGGATCTGAAAACTACAAGCATTTTTTTTTTTTTTTTTTTTTTTATAATACAATTGATAATGCAAGAAAATGTGCCAAATTCTTCAGGGGGACTTACCAAGATTTCTTTGAGTATTAAACAAAATCTTATATAATCAATATGTCTCGTAAAGTAAGACATACAAGATTTTAGTTATGACCATTCATGTATATTTATTCTTGAAAAAGGTGAATAAAAAGGCTGAATTACCGTTGGGGATGAAGTTATTGTCTAATAAAAGGGACTATTATTTTCTTTGTCCTCAAGAACTGCATGCCTATTAACATTTTTTTTCTAAGGTAAAAGTGAGCCGACATGCAATCAATATAGTGGATTACGCTCAGAAAATTTTAATTTTGGGAAGAAGTTTTGATTAAATTTTTTCATGGGCCACCAGTTCTGTTATTGTTTTATCCTGCCACTCTTTCGAATGTTCATGATGTGAAAAAACTATCTAATAAAAAAACAATTTTTATGATTGCTTTCATCGCCAAGTAAAATGAATTACTCATTAGGCTGTCAATAGCTCCTAGCTTCACGTTATTTAATCACTCATCGTTTTATGGGCTAATGCCTCAATTCTCTTGCTGTGACGGGACTCATTTCCCATTTCTAGATTGTCTTCTCCTTCAGTCTTCCTTGACGCTCATCATTTCCTTCAGCTTCATGAATTTGATATACATTTCATGAGAGAGAGAGAGAGAGAGAGAGAGAGAGAGAGAGAGAGAGAGAGAGAGAGAGAGAGAGAGAGAGAGACTTACCTTATTGCCTTATTTTTTGTTTGGGTTCCCCCAGGTCCCTCAGTGTGAGGCTCCTCGTATATCCACCAGAGAGTTGCTAATGCATCTTCCTGTGTATTTTGCATCTGCCAGTCTTGGATGGTCTGGGATGCATCTTAGGTATTTATCGAGCTTATTCTTAAACACATCTATGCTCACTCCTGATATGTTTCTTAGATGAGCTGGCAGCACATTAAATAGTCGCTGCATTATCGATGCTGGTGCGTAGTGGATTAATGTCCTGTGCGCCTTTTTCAGTTTACGTGGAATGCTTTTTGGCACTATTAATCTACCTTGGCTTGCTCTTTCTGATATTTTAAGCTTCATGATGTTTTCAGCAATTCCTTCTATTTGCTTCCATGCTTGTATTATCATGTAGCGTTCTCTTCTCCTTTCTAGACTGTATAGTTTTAAAATTGCAGTCTTTCCCCAGTAGTCAAGGTCCTTAACTTCTTCTATTCTAGCAGTATAGGACCTTTGTACACTCTCTATTTGCGAAATATCCTTTTGGTAGTGTGGGTACCATATCACATTCCAGTACTCGAGTGTACTACGCACATAAGTTTTGTAAAGCATAATCATGTGTTCAGCTTTTCTTGTTTTAAAGTGTCTGAATAACATTCCCATTTTTGCTTTACATTTAGCCAACAGTGTTGCTATTTGGTCGCTGCATAACATATTCCTATTTAAAATTACACCAAGGTCTTTAATTGCTTCCTTGTTTGTGATTGTCTCATTATTAGGTCCCTTGTATGCATACACCATTCCTTCTGTTTCCATAATTTATTGATTCGAATTTATCGGAGTTAAATACCATCCTATTTATTATTTATCTCCGCCCATTCATATATTTTGTGATCACTTGCTTTGGAATGAAATATCAATTCTATGACATTGTGGTCTGATATTCCCGTGTTATACACTATTATTTCTTTAACATAATTCACCTCATTCAAAAATACTAGATTTAGGACATTTTCTTTTCTTGTTGGAATGTGGTTTATTTGTTGCATATCATGTTCTAATAGCATATCTTGAAGCTTTTCAAATTACCTCTTATCTTCTGCGCTACTATTACTCTCTTTTTTATATGTATACATACAACCACTTTCTTCTATCCGTTCTTTCCAATCCACGAAAGGAAAGTTAAAATCTCCGGATAGGAGTATATTCCAGTCTTTATGGTTTCTACATATATCATCTATTTTTTTCTATTATTATGTCAAACTCCTTAGTATTTGGGGGTCTGTAAACTACAATATTCACTAGTTTTTCAAATTCAAATTCTACTGCAATCAATTCACATTCTGTGTTGCTGTATTTTTCACAGACTTTTCCTTGATTTATGTCTCTTCCATATATTGCGGTTCCCCCTTGATTCCTATTTTTTCTGTCTGATCTATAAGTTTGGAAACCCTTTATCTGGTCATCACTGCCAGTCTCTTGGGAATACCATGTTTCACTTATATTTAATATATCTATTTTTTCAATTTGGGTTAGTTCTTCTAGGAACTCTATTTTCCTTTTAGAGTTACTCGTGACTAAACCCTGTGCATTCATCACTATTATGGTTTTTGTTTCATTTCCATTATTTAATATTGGTAATAATATGGATTCTCCCATGCTTCCTTCCTGTTCTGATATGATGTTCTTTTCTTAATTTCTCGGAATTCTGCCATTAAAAAATTCAACTTTTCCATAATATTTGTTCTTTCGCCTTCATACTTATTTTTGTGTGTAAACCTGCAATTATCCCCATATCTGCACCAACCCCTGGCATTATATATGCATTTTTTGTAGTTGGGCTCTATTTGTGGAGATTTAGGTTGGAAGGCCTTTTTTGGTGCATAGTGCGGTATATACGTGGCCTGCTTTTTTGTTTCTTTTTTTGTTTCATTTTTGTTTTTCTTTTCAGTTTGCTGAGTTTTCTTACTCTCATTCATAGTTGCAGGATGCATATATCGACATTTTTTGTTGAACCTGCAGCCTTTTCCTTCTTTTAGGGTTTTGCATATTTTTGGATGGAGATCTCTGCATTCGTCTCCATATCCGTCTAAATACGCACATTTACCATATATTTCATAATTATGGCATATCTTTGGATGCTTGTAGTAGTATCTTTCGCCAAATTTGCAATTCCCTCTTTTCAGTCTATTACAGACTATATCTTTCTTTTCTTTTTTTTCTTGTTCTTGCTCTTCCCTAAAAGTATGTAGGTCCAGGTAGAGTCTCGTGGGTCTATTATTTGTTTCCATCTGATAATTTATTTCTTCATAAGTATGTTGTTGGATGGCATCATAAGTTATATCAATGATTTCCTCTGCATCCTTACACATATCCTGTTCATTTTTCTCTTCTTCTTCCTCTTCTTCTTCTTCTTCTTCTTCTTCTTCTTCTTCTTCTTCTTCTTCTTCTTCTTCTTCTTCTTCTTCTTCTTCTTCTTCAACTAATTGCAGCTTTAGTTTCGACTTAATTATATTTTCTATCCAGACTAAGCATGTTGAGCAGAATACCTTTGTGTCTCTATTTTTTATTTTTTCCTGTATTTCAGCACATGTGGGGTGTGTTGGAACATTACAGGCATTATATTTTCTAATCAGTTGTTGAGGATTATTAATGGAATACCATATGTTACATGTATTACACCATTTTGGCATTCTTTTTCCCAATGCATCAATCAGCATATTCACCATATTGGACTTGTTATTTTTCTCTGATGGAATGTGTTGATTGATGTAGACTTTCTTTATAAGTCTCTTTAACACTTGCATCTTCTTTGGAATTTCTTCTATTATTTTACTGATGTTTTCCGCAGATTTGTTCCAGTCTATTGGATCATATTGTTTCAATATGTCTGCGAATATTTTTCCGTCACACTGGTTGGAGCTGCTAGTGACATCTGTTGTCAATCGGTCGAGCTCCTGTTGCGCCAACTCATGAAATTTGCCTTTGCTGACTCCAGCGATGTCTCTCCACGAGTTGCCTGTGTTATACAATGCCATCTTGATCAGATTTTTATTAATTCACAAGATAACTATCCTCTGCCGACGAATTATCTCACTTTTCTGCCCTCAAACTAATCACCGACTATTCACGAAAACTTGTAGCTATATTTCACTCGATAGCCTTTTTGTTATCCGTGTTAAATCAGGATATTTTTAGGGACGCACAAGTGTTCACTTCACCGGCACACAAATACAACTCAGAGAGAGAGAGAGAGAGAGAGAGAGAGAGAGAGAGAGAGAGAGAGTATCACTTGATAAATGTTTCACCCCAAATGGAGATGAGTGCATGCAATTATGAATGTTGAACATATTTTTTTTTTTTGCAAGAATCTTTGTATAAAATTCTGAATTAGTAATTTAGTAGATATCCGAACAAAGCTCTTAGAAGGATATTGGGAGCTAAATGGCAAGGCAAGATAAGAAATTGAAATATAAGAGAGTTTACTCGAGTGCCATATGTTGATAAGATCATGATGAGGGGTAGATGGAGATAATTTGATCATACTCGTTGCACTCCCCAAAAGAGAATGGGTCATCAAACGTTCAGTTGTACTCCACAAGGCACTAAAAGAGTTGGAAGACCCAGTCCTAAAGGGCTGAGGACTATGAAGTGCAAAGTAGATGATTATTGGAGGAGTATCCAATTAAAAGCTCAAGATAGACACGACATTTAACGGGAGACCTTTGTGTCAA
>NC_090728.1:121383353-121385853 GCF_036898095.1 Palaemon carinicauda | reverse complement strand
TACCGAAGTTGAAGCTAAAGATAAAGTATGGTATCCTTCCTTCATTACATTATCATCTTTACTACTATTTGTTTTGCTACATGTAGTAATTATTTTAAAGGATAAATTAATTATGTTCACTTTACTTCTATAAATTTCCATTAGATGTACAAATAAAACTCCTAAAACTATTCATGATTTATTTACAAAATGCAGTCATCATCAAAACATAGCCAACACGGTCGTACGGCCTAAGAAGAAGGAAAAAAAAATTATATCGGATGATCCGTTGGTCTGATGGAGATTTTAGCACCAAATTCTTATTTAAGCAAAAATAGTTATATAAAGACTGTCTACAAACCATCTCTCTCTTTCTCTATCTCTTGGTGGCATAGTGAATAGTTAATGGAAATGTTCAAAAGCCTGAATGACATTACAAGTATTATAATCATGTTACGCTAAATACAAATCAGACCATAAACATTGGATTTAAACTAGAAACTGAAAAATTACCTATTCAGGCTATAGTAAATATGGCCACGGGCTTTCTCTTGACTGTATAAAGTTGCAAGTCGTAAGGCAAATGCAGTTTTGCAACCACGGGGGCAACTCCAAATCCTGTTAGCCATTCTTGACTGTTATGGGTTTCAGAGCCGATGGAACAAGGTGAATGGGTGTCTGGTGGATGGGCGGGGCAAAATTTTGTCAAAAGGTGTTTACATTACTTACGTAATGAATGTTTTCGACTCTTGGCTCGTTATCACTGGCCATGGCGTCGGCTAGATCACTTTTACTCTATAAAAATTAAAACTATCGGGTTTAGGTTATTAATAATGCTGACAAAATTTGTGTGTGGTTGTAAAATATACATATGTCAACTTTCAGCTACATCCGATACTTTGATAAGGAGCAAAGTAAAAAAAACCGTGTTACAGAGGCCCTGAATCTCATAGTAGGAAAGTATAGCCATGTCTTCCTTTTTCATTTGTTTTTACACAAATCATTCCTTATTGCAAACAGAAAATGTAATGAGATAAAAATAGTCAAGACCTTGACCATAAGTTTCTTTTTACCTTCGAATAGAGCGACATTTAGTACATAAATGAAATGTACTCGGTCTATTTGTGATACTGATGTTTGAAAATTATTGAACGAAGTGTATTACTCATTATCTTTGACATGAGTTTCATTCATGATTCTTTAACATTTTGTCTTCAATCTCCTTAACTCAAATATGTTTTTCTAATTTCATTATTATTATTATTATTATTATTATTATTATTATTATTATTATTATTATTATTATTATTATTATTATTATTATTATTATAAAACTGATCTAACATGAAAATAGAGTATTTTATTCACGTACTTCATTATTGTATTCAAGAGATGTATAGCTGTCTTATAAGGTGGACCCCATTCATGTAGTATTACGTAAATGTATGTAATCTACACATGACTGTCATCATTTTCATAGGTATATTTTCATTTAGTTCTGTATGTGGAAGTTTACTTTATTTTAATGAATTGAATCTTCGATTACAAAATTTTTTGTTAAATTGGTAAAATTTATGCTGTATGACACACACGAGGGATTGCAAAAGGTTTTCACGTAGTTGGAAGCATGAAGGTTCTCGACTAAAGTTATTTATTTCATTTTATTTTATTTATTTATTTATATATTTATTTTTGTCTTTTTTAAGTTACAAGAGGAAGTGGACCGGAGTAAGCTGAGAGGTCTGCCATTATTAGTTGACGATAGAACCAAACTACAAACTACCAAGTTGGCAACAAACAATGACTTAAGACGACATATAAGCCTGGCATTCTGAAACCGCCAAAGTCCAAAAATCCTCTCACCAGCACCTCTTCAGCCATCTATAGGATTTTCACTCATATGTATATAGTGCTTTCAAACATTAGTAATATTTTGTAGTTTTATTTGAAAAAAGTGAATTGTATTCATGTAATTACATTTTACATTGACACATTTTTTTTTTTTTTTTTGTAGGCCCTGTTTGATTTGGTTAAAAAATTAAGTGCATTTATTTTTTTACCCGTTCTGTAACCTTTTGTGAGACCAAAGGTCGTATATGCAAAAGTGTGACTATTGTTTATTTTCTATAGTGTTAAAGAGCCATTTTTCATTATTTGTCCAAATAAATATATTCATATATCAATTTCTAGTGGAACAAGTAATTGTAATGTTCTTGGAGTGTCATTATGTAATAAATGTAAGGTCTAATTAAGATATAAATTTATAGGGATATATTTTTGGCATTACTATTGAATTATGCTTTTATAGAGGATATATGTATTTTTGTGAAGTGTGTATCATTTCGATCACCAATAATTAATCCAGTGACTTACTCGTGCCCCTGACTTAGAACCGAAGTAAGAGTTCCATTTCAGAATAGTTCCTGTTAAAAGTAAAGTAGTCACACAGTTCAGTATTCAGAGTGAAGTGAAAAGACCTTTAGATATTTATTGTTCATATCTAGTAACGTCTGGTAATTGT
>NC_090728.1:121358353-121378353 GCF_036898095.1 Palaemon carinicauda | reverse complement strand
ACCAAATCCACAGGGCAATTCATCTTAACCTTGCTTAACTCTCGCTTCTAGGATTATATTGTTATAGCAATAAAGCATTTGATAAATAAATGAATTTACACATACCTCCGTTATGATTCAAATTTGAAAATTGATAAAGGGTGGCACAATGTAACTTTCGTGAGGTACGTGACAAAATCTAAATTAATCATGAAAGTCTTGGTAATCATGTGCAAACATCAGAACTGTTATATCGCTGGAGAAAGCAAAGATTGCATTGATTAAATATGCGTATATTTTTCTGAATTCAATAGTATATTTGAATTAGATGTGATACAGTCTGGCATTGTAACGGATAGTGTTGATAAGAAATGTATATACTCCATCTGTTTCTTGAAAATTATGAAATATCATCATTTCTGCAATTTTGCAACTTTTTCAAAAGGCTTAATACAATCTTCAAGAATTTCAAAGATTTTTTACTGTGTGTTTATTCCGCTCCGTTGCCACAATTAGGTCACTGAATTTGTATCTAAAGATATTTTGCGTCTCGTTTTATTGTTCAATATTCACAAGTAAATTTTGTTAGATCTCTCTCTCTCTCTCTCTCTCTCTCTCTCTCTCTCTCTCTCTCTCTCTCTCTCTCTCTCTCTCTCTCTTTCTCACTCCACTCATGCGAAGAGATCCCTGAAGGAATTATCTCGAGAATTTTAAAGTGACCTGGAACTTAACTCTCTTAAACTGGGGTAAGGCGAATTCTGTCTGCTAGAACCACTAATTCATATTATGAAAAATAAGCCTAACAGAGGAGTTTAAGGTGATATGCAATTTTCAATAGGTAACCTCGTCAGAAAGATATTGATGTATGAATATACACCTTTAAGTTTCATATGGTTCACAAGGAAATTACTAGGTATCTTCATACTTCAATATGTGTTTAGTCAATTAACCTCTCAACCAAATACCAGGCCAGCACCACATCAATTTACTAACTAAATACGTAAAAGATCAGGCACGAGTAGACTCTAACAATCGTTTTAAGTTCACTAAGTAGAAATATACATTATTTATCCTCCGTACTCCAACAGCGGAGAACAGATATACATTTTTCCCCATAAGGATCCGAAAAGACATTATAATGACTCACCTTGTCAGAAAATTCACCACCTTGAGATTTTGAGCAACCAGACTTTATTACCACAGGTCAGCACTGTCCATTCAGCTGCAAAGGATCTAAGAAAAAAAAAAAAACTTCTTTTTGTGAAGAAAATAAAAAACCTTTGATCCCTTATGTTGGAATAGGTAAGGGGCAAGCCAAAAGATATGGGTGCAGTAGCCGCCTAATATACCTCCTGATATTGCACAGAGCCATATATCGGATGATTTCAGGCCTCATATTGCTGTGTTAGTGTGAGGTTCAAATCCTCAGAGTACTCGCTCTTTTCTGTTTTCTTTAATGCGATTATCAGCTCATAATTAGTACTGTATATCCTCTTACACTTTTTTCAGAAATGGAGATTGGCATATGTTCACTTACAACGGAGTGAATGGTGAAGGTGATGTAACCAAAAAATCAAACTTGGTGATGTAGGTTAATTATAATTCATTGATGGCAGTATCATTTCTGGCTCTACTTTTTTCTGAAGCCTTCGGTGACTGAGCGAATATATTTTTAACTTAGCACATCGCTGGTCGATGTAATCAGGAAGGCTAATGTTTGAAATTTGCTATAATTTTTGGTCTTTAGGAAGGTCACTTTGGAATGTTGTTATTATTTTTTGTTCTATATCTTATTCCAATAATTGGGAATTATAACTACATAAATAACAATCATTGTAATTTTTATATATACACTCGATTAAGATAAAAAAAAAACCTTATTTAGGATTAATCATTCATTAAAAAAAAAAAAAAAAATCAGGGCAATTATTTACAAATAGGCGTTAGTGTTTAGTATAGTTTGAATTGAATCACTCTCAGTCTATTATCCTACTTCAAAACGCTGAAATCTGCTATTGACGGATTGATCAATATTTATCGATTAGGTCTAATTATATGTAAAATACAAAATGCGAGTCGAAAAAGTCTCTTCGAATAAAACTCTTGGGATATTTCACATGGCAAAGGAAATTCTGCTTTGTCATTACCTGGAATTGAAATTATCAGAAAATTTTAGGGTGATGATAATCATTGACTTTCTGGGAGTATAGGTTTATGTTGACTATTATTCCCCATAGAGCTGATGAAAAATATTATTGTAATTAATATTTATCTTATGGAAATCTCCAAAGTCTAGGATATGTAAGTATACAAACGATTACAGTGTTAGAAAATTTGCGATAATATACAGTAAAATTTCATGAATGAATGTTGCCAGTAAATTACTGTTTTAAAAAAGGATATATTAACGTTAAGGAATGATACTACGGTCACCAACCCGTAAAAGATAATGACAAAGTAATGTAAAAATTACAGTCGTATGTATTTATAAATATACGGCTGAGAATAATATATTTTTACGGAAATTTTTTTGTTAATAATACGTTTTTGTTTTTTTTAGTGCATAGGTATGTGTTATATAGACCATTAAGAAGGTAAAATTTTTGCATTAGACTTTTGAGTGACCTTTGCTAGTGCAGGTTACATCGGTTATAAAATATTATTTATGTAATCGGTTACAGACCAAAATCACAATTGATTCTGTAAAAACCACTCCACCTTCGCCGATCTACATAGGGAGAAAATGTATATGGCCTTAGATCATATGTGGAATGTGATTGGGGTCATTAACAAAATTACTAAAACTACAAGAGCTCTTTGCCCGTAAATTATGCTCTATTGAAACGGATTTTGAGCAATGCGAGAAATCTATTTTTGGTGAGATAGGCATGTCCTGATGGAAGGTTCCTAATAGTAGCTTCCAAGGGATATATGTACTACAGTGATATTTCCAGAGAATTTACCTTTAGGTCTCCAGAATTCTAACTCCTGATGTGAATATCCTTAACATTCCCTTAAGGATATGACATAAATCAGTGGACCTATATCTTGATTCGACACATAGTGATCTTCACCCCGAATAGCTTTTTAGCTTCGAGGAGGAAGACTGGCAATTTTGCAGGGGGATATGTTATCAAGGTTACCCTACTTCCCATACTACTATTGAGTATCAAGACGGCGCCATACCCAAGGTGGCGGACATTCCCTGTAGCATTGAGCATGGTGCTACAAATATAGTAGTTTTCGGGGGAGATTCTACATAGACCTTTTCTATAGAAAAGAAGGGTGGGTTCATCAGGACGACATGGCTATCTGATCAAAAATTAGATTTTTCGCTTTGCTCAAAATCCCTTTTTTAGGCTCAAGCCGTGTCGTCCTGATAGAAATGTACCAGAGCATTACTGTATCTGTAGATTTTCACCACTACCTTAACCTTGGGCCAATTTTTCTATAGTCATCTGGACCATTTGAGACAAATCACGTTACCGTTATCCGTCATTATCACTATTCATAGACAATGTTAGTGCTTACTGCCCCCTGCAGGGAAGAGTCATACCAGAGGGTAGGAAAGGGGTCTCAAGGTTAGCATATATTGTATGAACAAACATACGTATTCACTGGGTATACAAACGATCTCACTGTTTGTATATATTGTTGGAACAATATCAGTGTCCACTATATCCATTATTTGTAAGCATGTAATGATACGAGGCTTACTTACATGAGTAAGTCAAAGAACCCTGGCATTTTAATTAGGCATATTGCCGGGTGAGTTAGGACGCAATTACATTCTAATAGACATTTATTTCTAATTAATCAATAAGTGAAATAAAGAGTAAAACGTATGTAACTTGATGAAGGAATTATACATGAAACGTATACAGAAATTATTTTCCCACTTTGAAAGGGAAGAAATGATGAGTGCCACTCTAAGACTGAAAAATTTTAATAAATTTTTCCCTTATAATTTCTATAAGTTTTGTATCCTATCAACACTGTGTACTATGTATACACGGCACAAGTATTATCTGAATAATTAAACACATGAGATTATGACCAGACTTAGTGTCACCATGGTAACACTCACTTAAAGGGTATCATATCAGAAGTGTTGACACCTTTCCCCTTTAATTGATAGCCATATCAATTAACTGTTCATCGCAGTAATTAGACAACAGGTTTTAATACACTACCTGCCGCCACCACATAATCTTCAGTTCATGAACCTACTTAGCATAGTGTTTGTAGAACACTCTGGATAATTTCCATCCAGTATATGAGCAAATACGCTCGAAGTCCATATATTGAAAAAAGTTCAGTGATGAAGCCATTTTCCTTGGATCATGACCTGCGGGTGTACTGTCATGATCTGCCCTGCGAATAAAGTAGCTGAGCTTCGCCCTCAGTTGTTTTAGGGATAAGTTTGATCCAGAGGTTTCTCGTCTAAAGAGCTGTCCTCCCCTGAAGTCTGAAGTTCTACGAAGATAGACCTTTAGACGCTCTACAGGACATAGAGAGACATCTTCCTTCAGAGGGTAGATTCTCCAGGGACCCCATCTCTTAGAGGGTAGCTCGTTCTTCGCGAGAAATGTTGGATCAGGAAAGAGATTCAGTTTTCCCGCTTCTGTGAACTGAATGTGGCCCTCATTTCTAGATAGGGCTACTATTTCACTTACTCTAGCCCCAGAGGCTATAGCAAACAGAAAAATAACTTTCTGGGTTAGATCTTTGAGGGAACAATCTTCATTGTTCAAGGATGAGGCATAATGTAGGACCTTGTCCAAAGATCATGAGATGGGCTTTGGAGATGCTGCAGGCCTAAGCCTTGTGCATGCCTTCGAAATCTTATTAAAGATTTCATTCGCCAGATCCACTTGAAAGGCTTATAGATGAGGTCTACTCAAGGCTGATTTGCATGTAGTTATCATGTTGGCGACCAGACCTTGATTATGAAGGTAGATAAAGAAGGACAGACAGAAGTTCATTGAAATATCTTTCCGTCCCTTTGCTTTTATAAAAGAAACCCACTTTTTCCAGGATAACTCATATTGTCTTCTTGTTGACTTAAACTTGTATTCTTCTAAGAATCCCAAATCTTTTCCTAATCGCTAGGGCAAAAAAATCATGAAATGAAGGGTATTGGCTATCTGTGATAAATCAAAGGTAATTAACTTCTGAACCCTCTGAGATGGTGCTGGGTTCAGTACTAGGGCCAGCCTCAGCCTCAGTTCCTTCACTAAAGGAAACCAGTTGCTCTTGGGCTATTTGGGAGCCACCAGAGCTACCCCTCCCTTGAAGGATCTCAGCTTGTTGAGGAACTTCTGCAGGAGATTGGATGGGATGAACAGGAATTCCTGAGTCCATCCCTCCCATACTAGACACGTGGTGTCTGTTATCTCATCTTGGGGATCCTCGTACGAGCCTACATATCGAGGTAGTTTCTTGTGGAAGCTCGTCACGAAGAGGTCGATCTACAGCTCGGGGACTTATTCCCATATGGGAGAGAATAGGTCAGCGTCTGTGGACCATTCTAACTCTATCGGCTTGAGCCTGAGTAGAGCATCCACTGCCACATTACGGATCCTTTGTACATGAACTGCCAATAGGTGCCATTCTTTTAGGCAAGGGATAGCTAACATCACCTAAACTATATGAGAGGCCCTCTACCTTGTCGGTTTCGACGTCTCATTATCACATTGATGTCCCAAATCAGCCTGAGGAGGTTTGATTTGCATGGAGAGAGTTTCCCCAACCACGACAGGACTACCAAGGCCTTGGATAGAAATGACCGAGACCCTTGGATTTTCCTCTGATGGGAGTGAACACCTCATTTTTCTGACTAGGCATCCACGTGGATGATCTTCAATAGTCGAGGTAGTTACAAGGGCACGGTCTTCAATAGGCTTTTGGCCTTTGACCATTGTTTGGGAAGCGATCAAGGGAAGACCGGTATCGGTCATTTTAGATCTTTCCGAGCGTTTGATGCGTATTTTCTCCAGACTCTTAACGCATTTTTCAGCTGTTCTTTTAGCACTGGGTCTGTCACTATTATGAACTGGAGAGAGTTCAGAACTCTTTCCTGTTAGCGTCTTGGAATCCTGACTGATTACCATAGTCTCTTGAACGACCATGCGATCTCCTTTTACATCCCAAAGGGAAAGGAGTGCCGGTGTAACCTCAGGTTTTGTTGGCTTTTTAATCATTGAAGCCTTCGAGCTAGAGAGAATTAAGACTTCTTCGAGCTGATTTTGAATCCCCGATATTCCAGGAACCAGATAACTTCCTTGGATGCTCATAGACCAGACAATTTGGGTGTTGCCAGCACCAGCCTTTCGTCCAGGTACTTTGTTACCTAAACCATTTCTAGGATAATTCCGTGAAGAAACTTAGGGCTGTGTTTAGTCCAACAAGTATCTTTTTTAGGACATACATTATCCTCTGTAACTTTAATCCTAGGTAAGAGGAGAGGGGGCGACTGACTGGAAGCGGCCAATAGGCCTCTTTCAGGTCTGACAAGACTGTGGAAACCCCTTTTTGAAATAGGGTCCTTATGTTCAGAAGGATTAACATTCTGAACTTTCTGTTTTATTTGAACTTGTTGAGTGGCTACAAGTCCAGAATGACTCTGAGTTTTCTTGTGTCCTTCTTGTGAACACCAAACAGCCTTCCCTGGAATTGGATGGACTATACTTTCCTTACAACATGTATGCTCTAGAGCTCTAAGGTATACTCTTCCAGAACGAGGTTGGAGTGTAGGAAGAGTTGAGAATATGATGGTGGAGGCATGTCTATTCTCCATCCTAGTCCCATCTTGATTAGGCCTCGGACCCAAGGATTGAATGCACATTGATCTTGAAGGAACCTCTCTCCTACCAGAAGTGTCTCTGCTTCGATTGATCAGAAGGTTTACCTCTTCAACTGCCTGCCTGCGGCACCAGAGTCATCGAAACTGTGGGATGTTGTTGAACAGCCCGAGAAAAAATTCTAGAATTTTCCGTCTTTCTTTTAGGTTGGGGACCCATATCCGTGGAAGACTTTATCTTTGAAGAGATGCTGCACTTCTGGAGGAGTCCCGTATTCACCGTGGTACCTTTCTCAATCACCTCTTTGACTACCTCATTTGGAAAGAGGTCTCTACCCCAGATGTTGGAAGATATCAGCTTCCTGGTTTCATATTTCACTGTTGTGGCAGCGAACACGAACTCCCTACAGGCTCCTTTAGCCTTCATAAAGGCATACAGGTCTTTTACTAAGGTAGCCATATGCATTTCTGCCATGACCATGAGCAAGTCTGGGGTTTTTTGATGGGCTAAACAGAGATCTGTGCAGTTCTGTAGGAATAGGGAGGCTACAAGTCTTTCCTTTGTGTCTTGTTCCTTGCACAGGAGAAACTAAGAAAGTTTAGAGAGATTCTCTCTAAACTGTCGTCCAGCGATATCTGTGTCTAGGTTCCCTACTGAAAAGGTTAAGTGGACTTCCTTCTAATCCTTCTCCTGCATGGGTAAGGCTAATGACAGAGGTTTGCATTGCTCGTGTGCAAGACAAGGTTTGCCTCTCTCCACTGCCTTGGCAACAGATTTAAATGCCTTCCACATAAAGGAGAGTGTTATTGAAGCAGGAGCAAGAAAGGTAGGGTGTCTGTTACTTAGTACAAACACCTTTCTCAGGCTACTCGATAAGATAGCCTGTGCCTTATCATGGTCGAGAATCATAACCTTTGTTTCCATTTCTTTTCATGATGTTAGTTCCTGCTTCAGTGGAATGAACCAATTAGGGAGAGCGTTAAAGCTTGGCCAAAACTGGATTTCGTCTAAAGGAACAGCACCCATCTTCTCTGAGATGTAGAGTTTGCCGTCTAAAATCGCCATAAGCTCCACATACCTCCAGGGATTGGTTTTGGAGCATGTCGGAAGGTCTTGTTCTTTGGGTCGTTTGTATGACCCTTGGGGAGCGACAAGTGGAGCTTCACAGAGGTCTATCTTAAGTTTCGCTTCCTCCCTTTCTCCTTGTTTGCGAAAGTTTTCCATTAGACTCTTCATATGGGCCAGTAACTGGTCCATTTTGTCTAACAGAGGGGTAAAAGGTGAAGATGTCGAGGTTAACCGCTCTAGAGCCGGCACAGACGGAGGAAATTCCGACATGACATTGTCCACCTCTTCCCGGGGGGTTTCCTGTTCTGTCCTAAAGGCTCTCTGGACGCAGGGAGGTGAGAATCGTGCTGAGGCACCACTTTTTCCCTACTTGCTTTCGGGAATAGTAAGATACGCATCCCATCATTAGGTAGGTAAAGTCCCGGACAGATCTTCTCCAACCCTCTTACCCAATGGCGTAGTTTCTTATGAGCTGCATCCCTAGACTCCATTGAGTTGGGTTTATCAAAACCCTCGGACACTAAGATCCGACAGATATCGCAAATTTGGGGGTTCCAATATTGCAGGGATTCGGAAATAATATTACAGGGGGCAGGAAACCTGCATGTATTATGACCGTAAAAGTATTAACTCTTAATATTGCAGAAGACTGCGTCATCTGGGGTTCCTCCTGTAAAGAAAGGAAAGTAGAATAAGTATACAATTGATTATCTCACTGATGAGCAATATGTAAAAGTCATCTTTTATCTAAAATAGCTTAGGATAGTAAGCAAAAAAGGGATAGTGGGAGACACATACTTGTGTATCCCTTGCAAGCATATGCTGTTACCTCCCCACAGTATTAACTATAAACAGATTCTTTTATCAAGGCGACTCAAACGAAAAGGTTCTAACCCCTGGGGATAGAAGAAATGTATATTGACACTGCCCCTTTTGATTATTTAACACTGTGGGGTAAGGAAAACTGATTTCTAATCAGAGTATTGAAGGAATTCTATTCTTTTATTATAGGAACGGTCTCAGCTGAAGCCCACACAATGGTACCCAAGATATGTTAGAATTTAACTACTGTGTAATCATACTATAGTTTTCTGTTTGCAGTATATACTATATTGCAAAATACCGACTACTGTATAATATTATATTGTAGTTCAGCTAGTGTGCTGTCAGTATGGCTTACATCTGGTGGCACGGTCCAGCTGGTATGACGCCGACTGGACTAGGAAATATAAAACACATATATTTGTGTATCCTACCCAGCCCATTAGCTGTGGCTTTCCCTTCCAATATTGAAATAATAGAGTTTCCTAATCAGAAGAACTCAAGGATAAGGGTTCTAGCCTTCAAGGATAGAAAGTGTACTACCACCGGCCATTTAATTTATCTAATATTGTAAGGTAAAACGTAAACTGATTTCTAATCAGAATATTGAAGAAATTCTATTCTTTCAATATGGGATTGGTCTCAGTAAACACCTACTAGTATAATATATACAATAGTTTTCTATCTGCAGCATATCCTATACTGCTCATATACTGACTACTCTATAAACATATACTGTAATTCAACCGGCATATAGCCTTCATAGCTAGTCCCTGCCGGCAGAGCATAGCTAGCATAATAGCTAAAAGAGAGAGAGAAAGCATGGAGTGAAGGAATCCTTATTACTGTGTATGCATACAATAAATTAGGATGTAAATATCTAATTTACTGCCTTTCCCCATAAAATGGGTTCAAATGGAAGGGGAAAATGTATCATTCAGACTTCCATCCAGTACCATCACCGGCAAGGTCCGGCCGGCACTTGGCTGGCAGGCTAACACCTGGCAGCACTGGTACAGTCGACATACTGCCAGCTGAGTCAGCACCTGTCTGTGCAGGTCCGGCCGGTATGCCGCCGGAAAGGCTAGTACCCCGGCAACAGCACTTGTGGCCGGCAGTCCAAGGGTGGACTGAAGAACTTGTGTGACAGAAGAGACTTCCCACCAACAGCCATCATGTCTGCCGGAACCCGCCAGCCACCTGCAGACATCATGGCCGCCGGCAGATGTCATGGATGCCAGCAGCCTGCATAGCTGCCGGCAGCCATCATAGCCACTGGCAGTTGTAGTAAACATGGCCGCCGTCAGTCATCGTTGCCACCGGTAGCCTGGCATAGCCGGCAGCACCCGTCATAGCTGCCAGAAGTTGTCCTAGCCGCCGGCAGCCGGCATGGCCACTTGCAGCTATCAAAGCTGCCGGCAACCATAATGGCCACCAGGAACCGGCATAGCCGCAGGCAGTCAGACAACAGCTGTTGATATAGGAGTCTGGCCGGCCCCACAACCAACTGGCAATCGGTGAGATAGAAGAAAGACGGCCCAAAGAGTTACGAAAGCTAGACCATCACTAAAGGACAAAGGGGGGAGGGAAAAGGGTCCTGTATTAGGTGTGGAAGGAGCCAGCAATGTTGCCGTTCCTACCACACCCTTAAGAAACTCGGTTTCAGTATCGGCGCTCTCCTAGATGGAAAGAGAATCTATATTCTCCAGCCTAGGGTCCGGCAATACAGTTAAGGGAACGGTGGCAGTGCCGCCTCCTCTCAACAAAGGAGAAACAGAGTTCCAGTTTCTGCTCTATCCTAGGTGGCAGAATAATGTCTATTCTTCAGCCTAGGGTCTGCGAGCACAGGACTAGTCTTGTAGACCGCAGAGAGAATATGGCGGTATCGTACAATTCAAGTGCGGCCTACAGAGGGCTAACCTCCTATGCTGGCAGCCTATCCGGCAGGGGAATGACTATTCACCCTGCTGGCCGGCTACCAGTACAAGACTATATACTCTGAGGTTCCGACCGAATCCCAAAGCCCCCTATCGGCGCCTAAGGGAAGGGACAGAAAACCCTAGGCTATTCATGCCTGAATGAAAACTCAAGGCACGACCCACTAGGGTTGTAGCCTAAGGCTACACTCAGAGGGAAGGAGGGATTACCTTTAAATCTGAAAGTATACTATATTGCCTAGGTTACGTTACCTAGGCAAGACGAGATCTTAGTTACCTAAAACAGTGGTTCTCAAACTGGGGGTCGCGACCCCCCTGGGGGTCGCCAAATGCTTTTGAGGGGGTCGCGAGATGATGTTAAGAAAATATAAATATAAGTAAGCAAAAAATAGTATTATGGTCAACTTTAGTTTTAAGGCTAAATCATAATAATTCTGCTAAAATATTTCAAATCAACAATAAACCAAATGTTTATATTTTAGTACAACAAATATATATATATATATATATATATATATATATATATATATATATATATATATATATATATATATATATATATATATATATATATATATATATATATACACCTTATATTTTGTCATTTACCGTAACTAGTTACGAATTGTTACGCATCTTTAAGAATAACACTGAAAAGAGAGCCGGGTGGGACAATAGTAACACCATGGGCCTTTGCAAAAACTAAACTAAATACTACACACTAGTGATTCCCCCACTGCTGCGCTGGGACTAAGTTTCTATGCAGTAGTGTCATTGATTTTAAGCTAGCATTATTAGTTTTGGAAGGTATGATTTATCAAACATAAACGTCTTTTTTTTGCTATTTTTGACAGTTCTGAGCAAGGGTGTATATCCGTCAGTCCGCGTGATTCTCATGCGAGTAGGATATTCCCTCGCTAATAGCATACTAGTTTTGCCGTAACTTACTCATATTTTGTCATTTTATTTTTCCCCTTTAAGCAAACGAGTCTGTTAACTATAAAAAACGAAGCAAAATTATTAAAGCTGATGGACTTTCATGTATGGGTAAATGAATACATAATATTTAAATAAAACAAACTAAACATATAAAGAAATACAATAGTAATTATGAAATAATAAACGAATAAATTTAAGATATACAAAAGGGAAAATAAGTAAATAGCTGAATAGTTAAATAGATAAATAAATGAATTAACACATTTATAGATAAATGCAAACAAAAATGAATGAAAAAATAAGTAATTAAATGAATATATAAAATGTAAAAAATTAATGGATAAGTAAATAAACTGATTGATTGATAAATAGACTGATGAAATCAGTAACTGATTAGTTGATAAGCAAATAAAAAAAACAATAAATATAATATATTTATATATCTAGCCACTGATAGTGTTAAACTATTATTCATAATTTTTTTCCACGCATTACATTTTATTATACAATGTACTTGCAATAGTTCCAACATTTTACCTACATTTCCTAGAAACATCGTACAAAACCGAGATGTCACCTCCCCATCTCACTGTCAATTTACACTCGTACACGTTCAGTACCTGTCCGTTTTCCAGTCCTGAGCTCCGTTGGCGCACAGTGAATGAGCTTGACCAGTTGCCAGATGCTTAATAACAATGCATCACCAATTTACAGTAAAATTTTGACTTTTGCTTGATACTCAGGGTCTCAGATTACGTGATGCTTAAAACTAAATGTCAGTATACATACTTTCAAATTTATCTGGTATTTAAATAACAATTAATTGATATTTTATCTATCTGATTATCAATATGGCATTTACTATCAGCAGTCCAAGACGGCACATGAGTCGAGTTAGTCAACGGTGAGTCTTTCCTCAGTCACAGCTGCCTCGTGTGTGTTTAGGGACAATTTTTGATAGCAAGCTATATACATATTAAGCAACATGGAGCGATGGATAATTCGTAGGACTGCAAACAAGGAAGGAACATCAGATACTGACAACAGTGTCTCAGAAACAACTGATGAGATTCCTTCCGAACTACCATCTACCAGTTCTACTTCAAATATAGATAAAAGGCAAGACAAACGTAAGGGTAAGACCTCCCAGTATGACCAATCATCCAAACCCAAACTTCGGAAATATCAAGCAGAATTTATAAAATTCGGATTCACTAGTTTTACCATTGATAAGATGCAGTACCCCCAATGTGTTATGTGCTCAGAAGTACTTGCAAATGAAAGCTTAAAGCCTGTGAAAATGAAAAGGCATTTGCAAAGCAAGCATCCTTCTCATGCTGATAAACCAATAGAATTTTTCCGTCGAAAGGAGGGAGAGTTGCAGGGTCAAAAACAAGTGCTAGCTCAGAAAACCACCACCTCTGCCAAAGCTCAGATGGCATCATTTGAGGTAGCATACCTAATTGCACAGTCCAAGCAGCCACATACCATTGGGGAAACCCTCATGAAACCTGGTGCAGTGACTATGAGTCGGATTATGCATGGTAATAAGATGGCCCGTGAGCTGGAAACAGTCCCGCTGTCTAACGACACCATTACTCGACGAATTAATGACATTTCAAATGACATTAAGTGTCAGCTGATTGAGAGGGTTAAGGGAAAGAAGTATGCTTTGCAGCTAGATGAGTCGACAGACATATCAAATTCTGCACAATTACTTGCATTCATTAGATACAGTTTTGGTGGAAAACTTTAAGAAGACATGCTTTTTTGCACTGTACTAGAGGGGACCTGTACAGGTAGTGACATTTTCACAAAGCTAGACACCAAAATACAAAAGGAGGGCTTGTCTTGGGACCAGTGTGTTGGTGTGTGCACAGACGGTGCTGGGGCAATGTTGGGTAAGAGGAAAGGACTTAAAGCAAAAGTTTTACAAGTGGCACCTCACATAAATTTTACACATTGTATTATTCACAGGGAAGCTCTTGCTAGCAAAGCACTCAATCCAGAGTTAAGCAGTGTTCTTCAAACTGCGATTAAAATAGTAAATTACATCAAAACACGTCCCATAAATGCCAGGCTGTTCTCCACACTCTGCAATGAGATGGGCTCGGAGCATGAAGCACTGTTGTTCCACACAGAAGTCAGGTGGCTGTCCCGAAGCAAAGTTCTCAGCCGCTTGTACGAATTACGAGATGAGGTGCGCCTGTTCCTGATCAAATCTGAGTCCCAACTTGCTGACTATCTGACTGACCCTGACTGGTTAGCAAGTCTAGCATATTTGTTTTGTATATTCGAAAGACTTAATCTGCTGAATTTATCACTACAAGGCCCAAACACGAACATCTTGATTCTTTCTGACAAAATTGATGCATTTACAAGGAAGCTGGAACGATGGGCTGTGCGAGTTGATGGGGGCAGTGTTGAAATGTTTCCTGAGGTGGAAGAATTTATGGCGGAGAATGAATTAAGCGTCGATAACGTGAAGGTAATGATCACGACTCACCTACAAGGTCTTGTGGACCACTTCAAGAAATACTTCCCAAAAGAGACAACCCCACAACAATATGACTGGATATGGCAACCATTCACTGCTACAGGGGATCACTTATCATCCGACATGGAGGATGAGCTGCTGGAGCTCTCCAGTGATCGGACTTTACAGGCATCGTTTGGCTCAACCACACTAGATGAGTTCTGGATTTCAATTGCAAGGGAATATCCACGATTATCCATGGCAGCAATGGATGTATTACTTCCTTTTGGATCAACCTATTTATGTGAAAAGACTTTTTCGGCACTGACTTATATAAAAAACAAATACCGATCAAGACTCAGGGTGGAGGATGATCTCCGAGTTGCCATCTCTGGTATCAAACCCAGGATGGAGTTACTGTGCTCAAAAAAGCAGGCCCATGATAAACTTAGGCCTGTGTGAATACTGTTTTCACTGTGGAATAGGGATATTCTTACAGTTCTTCTAAAGCCAAAAAAAAAAAGAAAAAAAATATTATCTCAGACATAATTTCCAAAATTTTCCAAAATATTGATTTTGAAACCAAAAGGGTATGAAATAGCTTTGAGTCTACTGGATGTTTGTGTGGGTATACTGTCTCATATGAGAATTAAAGATCATTAGCTGATTTTAGGTTTCAGCAAATTTGTAATATCAGCACCCAAGTCAAACGCTATAATTATTTTGTTAATCGTTTTAAGCCCAGCCTGAATATCTAAATTTTGGTATAAAGATACCAGTAATTTTTTCTTTATTGTGCTAAAGTTTACAAACACTGACATAATTTATGCTATCTGCAGTAGCTTTCTTCACCAAAGGTATAATTCTAATTTCATACTTATTTTTTTCTCTTGAAGCAGTTAGCAAAGTGTGAGTGCCTGTACGGATGTAACATTAATTCTATAAATTTAAATAGACTGTATTGCTTTGCCTATTTTGTCTTTAAAGATTGTGATTTTTTCTACAAGTAATAAATTAGTTAACTCTATAATGCGTATATTTTTTGCATTTATCTTATCATGTTTGTTGTTATTATGTTCTTATGATTCGGGGCATAGGCATGTACTGTGTGTGTGTGTGTGTGTGTGTGTGTGTGTGTGTGTGTGTGTGTGTCAGAAGCACTTCGGGGAAAGGCGAGGGTCACATGCCTCTAGCAATATCGTTTGGGGGGTCGCGGGCTGAAAAGTTTGAGAACCACTGACCTAAAACACCAAAACTTTAACTTATATTATCGACATAGAAAAAGGAAAATTATGCATATTATAAATATCTTTACGAGTATGAATTGCCTAAATAGCTTTCGTAATTAATCAATTAGTGCTATTTCAAAGGGGAATATTATTCTACTAACTAAATAACACATGCCTAACGAATGACAACGCCTTTGGTGCCTCCAGTAACAGGCCTAGCTCCTAATCACAATAAATTACTCTAATTTCAATGTGAAACAGGAGCTAGAAATATACACATAGTAAAGCATCAATACTCAACTTTCCAGAGGCGAAAGAAGCTGGAGATTGCATAATAATTCTTGCGAAATGGATCGAAAAAGTTAGACCAACAGGGAACATCGCCGTACAAATCCACTACATAATTAGTAATGTCCGCCATCTTGGATATGGCGCCATCTTGATACTCAATAGTAGTATGGGAAGTAGGGTAACCTTGATAACAGCTCCCCTTCCAAAATTGCCAGTCTTCACCCACGAAGCGAAAACGTTATTCGTGGTAAAGATCGCTATTTGTCATATCAAGATGTAGGTAAACTGATTTATGCGATATCCTTAAGGAAATGTTAAGGATATTCGCGCTAGGAGTTAGAATTCTGGAGACCTAAAGGTAAATTCTCTTGGAATATCACTGTAGTATATATATCCCTTGGAAGCTACTATTAAGAACCTTTCATCAAGATCGACATGGCTTGAGCTGAAAATTTAAACTGGCAAGATTTCGATGGAATAAAAGGATTTCATTATGGACAAAGCCGATTCGAGATGGAATGGCCCCCCCAGTTCAAGATGATCGAATGATAGCACTTGATTATATTATCGTGGATGATTTCATGATTTGCAGTGTACATTTAGAATTTTTTTTCGTAAAAACTGAAAATATCTGGCAAAATTTATTCCGTGATTTTTACCGTTTTAAAAACGGATATATTTACTTTAAGGGGTGATCTTACGTCATCAACTCGTAAAGGTAAGGTCTCTTGTTTATTTACTAATATACGGCTGAGAACAATATATTCTTACGGAGAATTTCCTATTAAAAATACGTTTTTTTTTTTTTTAACAGTGATAGATGGTTATGCCTTTGCAGGTTGATATACTTTGGAGAATAAAACCATCTATGTGATAATGAATACTATTCATGTTATATACAATATGGGGAAGAGATGATACTTCCATCGGATTTTTTTTTTTTTTTTTACAGAATCCATCCAAATATACATTCATGAATTCTTTTTTAAAATAGGCGTCGATAAACACCGTAACTCTTCTCAACAACAGAATCTACCAATTTGCGTTATTAAATGGATTCCGCCTAACAATAAAGATAACACACAAATATTGTTGTTTTTTTCTTTTTTTTTCTTTTTTATAACAGTTATCACACATAAAAGCATTAACAATTTACTCTCCCTTTCCATTACAGCGGCCATTTTTCCCATTATTTTTGCAGTTCCATTACTACATAAAATTGCGTACTTTTATGATGCACTACAGACCAAAATTATCAACTGAAACGGCTCTATTAAAAGTATCAGATAAGATTTATAATAACATGGATAATAAGAAAGTCACACTACTCCTTTTACTTGACCTCTCAAAAGCCTTCGACAGCGTGAACCATAATATATTATTTGATAAATGTACATCACTGAGTATAGATCCACTTTGGTTTATGAATTACCTACATAACAGATCCCGGTCAGTTAGAATGGGTCAAACTGTGTCTTCCCGAAAAACTCTAGAGTTTGGTGTGCCCCAGGGCTCTATTCTTGGCCCAATAGTCTTTGCAATTTATGTCAATGATCTGGTCAAATCACTACCCGGCTGTTTTGTCATCCAATATGCCGACGACACCCAGATCTTAATTGAAGGAAATGTAAATGAAATAGACGAACTAATTCATAGGGCAGAATACATACTAAAGAAGGCCAAATACTACTTCTTAACTAATGATTTGCTTCTTAATGAGAAAAAAACACAATTTATTTTTATAGGTTCCCGACAATATATATATCAGAAATTGGAGATAATGTGCAAATAGATTTTGATGGAAATATGATTAAACCCATGAAAGCTGTAAGACATCTAGGGGTTATTTCGACAGATATATGACGTTTGAAACGCATATAGATGAAATTTATAAGAAAGTGATGGGCACTTTAATTTATTTCAATAGAGTAAAAGACTCATTTGATTCTTCTACGCGTAAAATAGTTGTTCAGTCGCTGGCTATGAGTATATTCAACTACCTTTTAAGAATTTGGGGAGTAACTGGCTCTACACAAATGAAGAGGGTTCAAAAACTTCAAAACTTTGCCGCCCGAGTGGCTGTTGGTAATGTAAAAAAAACATGACCACATTTCCCCTTACCTCAAAAAATTAGAATGGTTAAAGATAAAAGACAAATATACCATAGAGGTCTGTAACTTGGTATTCAAAACAATACGTAAAATAACTCCTGAATGGTTATACGATTTTCCAACAGTACACGCAGTTAATGGGGTTTCTACTCGACAGCAGGAAAATCTGTATGTAGAAAGGGCGAAAACAGAGATAGGCTCCCGCCAGTTTAGAGTTCAAGGCCCAGCATTATACAATAAAGTACCTGGCACAATTAGACAAAAATCCTCTCTCGCTGCTTTTAATGTACACTTAAATAAACTAATTTTAAGTGGTTCCGATTAATGTAAGAACGTTATGCTTACTTGTCTTATTAAAAGTGCTTTTGAAGGCACTACTGTACTTCTATAGATGTTGGAATTAGTTTTAGATATTATTTATGCATAAGATGGGTTTTATTTACAAATTAAGGTTTCCTTATAATCTAGTATGCTTGTTTGATTACTATGTGTTATTTTAATATTATTTGTACATGACTTGTTTTTAACACAACTTATGTGGTCTATGACAATGTATTTCAGTATTCGGCAAGAGTAATTTGTACTCACTATATTCTTAGTAAATTCTTTCTGACTTTATGATATTCTTTTATTACTGATGAATTATTTCAATTACAAAGTTTTAGCAGATTTTTTGATTCCTAAAACAACTTTTGTATGTCTAAAATAACAAATATTTGAACTGTTTGTAAGATGATTTTACTAATTGTAGCTTTATATTTTATGAATACCCAATGTAAATATTGGAAATAAAGAATTATTATTATTATTATTATTAATATTATTATTATCATTACATTTCATAGAAATCAGAGAATTGCTACTAAAAATATCTACTCGCTGTATAACTGTTAGCTTTTTATATCATAAAGGGGTGTAATTAATCTTCAACAGTTGAAGTTTCATAATACCTCATTATATATTCCTTATATAAAATCTATTGAACTATACAAATATACATCAAATAAGCAATATGTTTTTGGGGTCATCCACATAGAAATATGGATTTCCAGTAATAAAAAAAAACACACATTATTATTTCATAATACCATTTCATATATATCTCTGAAAATATATGACAATGCAATTACTTACATTATATTTTGTTGATTTAACCTTGCAACTATCACAATATCTATCCAAATATTCTTTATTTTTTCTAATATATCAAAGCATAATTTCTTTATTAACTCTGGGCGCAATAAAGTTCATAAAGGTATCATCTGGGTACAGTAAGAAAAAAGAAAGCTTCTTAACCATGTTTTACTTATAACTCAAATAACCTTAAAATTTTCACACAAGAGAATGGCAACTTCAGCAGGACTGTAAAGACTAATTAGTTTCTTTTCCCTTTTGGTTTGAATATGAAAAATTTATAGATTCCAAATATGATAAAACAGTTTTCTCATTGAATTGATAAGATTTATTTCAACAATGACGGTCAGGCATACTTATGGGTATTTTCCTTATATAGAAATGAAGGTCCCTGATATTTTATAATAATGTCAGATAAGGTTTTTATAAAATACAAATTGCATTGCCTACGGTAACATACATATGAGAGAGAGAGAGAGAGAGAGAGAGAGAGAGAGAGAGAGAGAGAGAGAGAGAGAGAGAGAGAGAGAGAGAGAGAGAGAGAGAGAGAATATCATTTGATAAATGGTTCACCCATAATGGGAATGAGTGTATACAATTATGAATGTTGAACACATCTTTTTGCGTGAATGTTCGTAATGGAGGCCTGAAATAATAAAATAAAGGATCTATTTATCTTAAAAGAAGAGTATGAAATTCTGAATTAGTAAATTTTCGGTTGTTTTTACCTTTGTAAGAGAAAAATACAAAATTTATAAGATATGAAGATTTGAATCAGTAGCTTACATGAACGTTATTATCGTTCAGTTTTAAATCTTCAAATGATATCATTAGAATGTTTTTAAGAGAGATGTAAAATGAAATGTTTTCCTTTACAGTAAAACAGGTAAAAGTGAAAAAGAATACTAATAGTGTTTATCAATTATACTCCTACATTATTACAATCCTAATTTCCAATTGAATCATATGTTACTATTACGGCCGACTATTATCGGATAAAAATTTAACAAGATATCGCGCTTCACGAAGACTGAAGACAAATCTGGATTTTTTTTTTTTTTTTTTTTTTTTTTTTTTTTTTTTTTTTTTTTTAGGATTGCTTTGGACGCATAAACGATACAGAAGACAATTTGCCTGATTTTATTTGTGCAGCTCTAAAATTAAGCAGTTACGATGAACGTGAGTGGAAAATGAAAGAAAAACCTAATATT
>NC_090728.1:121338353-121340853 GCF_036898095.1 Palaemon carinicauda | reverse complement strand
GACGTCAAGGGAAAATTGCCCTGTCTGCCATAAATAGAATAATTGTTTAGAACTTAAGTGCTAAGGGACTGGAAGAGTATTATTATTATTATTATTATTATTATTATTATTATTATTATTATTATTATTATTATTATTATTATTATTATTATTATTATTATTATTATTATTATTATTATTATTATTATTATTGTTGTTGTTCTAAGATCTTTGTGGAAGTCATACGGCAAAATTTGGGAAGAGATGATTAATTTAAGCATACCTATTTAGACATTTGGCAAAATTGTTCAGTACTTCAGATGATAGGGGCCTTAAGTAAATTGGGATGTAATCAGCATAACTATCAGTACCACAAACAAATTTACCCAATGGGGTAACTTTATGAATTCTCCAAAAAGTGCAGAAAGAACCTTACCGTTTTAAGTTTTAAGGAAAATAAACACATCCTAGGAAGTAAGAAATCAAAGGTCTTTTTATCATTTTGGTCCAGTAACATTTTAATTTCCCTTTACCAGAAATCTAAACAAGCTAGTCTAGCGTCAGGAAAACAGAAATGAATAAGATCGAGTTTCTCATTACTCTGTTTACTGTTAAAAGATATCTGCGAACGGATATGCCTTTTCCTTTCGACAGTGATTGACAGAGCCACCTGTTTCAGTAAAGGAAGAACTGTTAAAACCACACCAAAAAGTACTGTTTTGATGATAGCCCACCATTTACTTTCAAGGATTGTAACAGAAAGGGTTTCTTTCATGGTCAATCCGTATTCCTTTTCCGTTGAAGCATAAAACTGACTGTGCATTAGCTCTTAGCTGAGTGTATTTGTTCCAAGTTGAATATGATATACTACATTTATGATAGGGATAAGCACCCTCTCTTTGCAAATAAACTCGTATATAGCTTATTATTATTATTATTATTATTATTATTATTATTATTATTATTATTATTATTATTATTATTATTATTATTACTCGCTAAGCTGCATCTCTAATGGGAAAAGCAAGGGAAAAATAGCCCATTGAGGAAAGGAAATTAGGAAATAAATAAACTACAATAGGTAAAATGAATAATTTAAATAAAATATTTTAAGAACAGCAACAACAATAAAACAGATCTTTCATATAAAGTAACAACCACCAAAAGAGAATTATGTCAGTCTGCTCGACATGAAAACATTTGCTACAAATTTGAACATTTGAAGTTCCACATATTTAACTTCATTATTAGTAACATCATTCTACAACTTGCTCACATATCCAATAAAAGTTCTAGAATACTGTGTAAAGTTGAGCCTCATGATGGTGAATTCATAGCTATTAGAGTCAACCTCATACCTATTAGTAGTGTCCGGGAATCTGTATATGCATATCATCATCTTCATCTCCTCTCAAGTCTAATGACGCATAGGCCTCGGTTAGAAATTCAACAGTCGTCTCTATCTTGAGTTTTATAATTCAATACTTCTCTATTAATCATCTCCTACTTTGCGCTTCATAGTCTTCAGACATGTAGGTCTGGTCCTTCTAATCTTCTAGTGTCTTGTGGAGCCCAGCTTTACGTTTGGTGAACTAATCTCTTTTGGGGGAGTGCGAAAAGCAGGTCAAAGCCATTTCCATCTACCCTGCATCATGATCTCCTCTACATATGGCACTCTATAAATCTCCATCTTATAGTTTAATCTCTAACCCTGTCCGACCATTCACTTCCAATACCTTTCTTAGGGCTTTTTTCTCAAATCTACTAAATCCATTGGACATAGGTTCATTGTCATACCATGATCAATGTCCAAAGACTAACACCGATCTTACTGAGCTCATTTATAGTCTGATTTTTACATGTAATTTCAGTCAATTTGATTTCCAGATTTTACTTAATCTAGCCATTGTCTGATTTGCTTTCTTCAATATTTCACTAAACTCTAATTCTAAAGACCCTGTATCGGATATCATAGTTCCTAAATGCTTGAATGATTCGACCTCATTAATAATTTCTCCTTCCAATGATATTTCATCTTCCATTGCATACCTTGTTCTCATCACCCTGTCTTTCTTCTATGTATCTACAGTCAATCCTTGTGAAATATTGCATGCATTCTGGTAAGTAGGTGTTGCAAATATTTTCCAATCCTTCTCCACCACCTTGAACTGTTCTATGCATTACAAATTCTATTAGGAGGATAAGCATGGATGACAACACATTCCCTTTGAATGCTTGGCTGTTCAGTGGAAATTAATTTCATAGGACTCTATTAACATTAACTTTGTACTTGCTATGCTCATGAACAGAATTAGTAAAATTTACATATTTAAGAGGAATTCCATAATAACGTATGAGTCTCCACAATATTGGTCGGTGCACATTATCAAAGCTTTTCTCATAGTCCACAAATCCCATTAAAAGGTAATTCTCATATTCTCCGCATTGCTGTACAACATCTCAAAAGGAGAATTTAGCCAATGCAACTTCTAAGTTTTCTAAATCCTGCTCGTTAATCTCA
>NC_090728.1:121323666-121326166 GCF_036898095.1 Palaemon carinicauda | reverse complement strand
ATATATATTAATATGTATTTATATATATATATATATATATATATTTTGATGTATATATATACATATATATATATATATATATCAATTACATGTATAGATAAATTACACACACACATATATATATATATATATATATTTATATATATATATATATATATATATGTTTGTGTGTGTGTGTGTCTGTGTCTGTGTGTGTATATGTATATATATTTTTATACATATATATATATATATATATATATATACATATATATAATTTTTTTTCGTAATAGATAATTTTATAGTTTGGTAATAAGTGACCAAGTACATGAGTTCTTTACATTGATTCTTCTGGAATTCCAATGTCAAATATTGTATTACTCAAACATTTCAAACAAGCCCTAAAACAACGAAACACTAAAATAAGAAATAAAGAACGGTATTTCTCATCACAACAAAACTCAAAGACATTAACATTTGATTAGATGAACATCGCTAGACAATATATATTAAATTTGGACAAAACTACAGACTTGCCTCATATTATAATCAGCCACCCCTCACCATCTATGAGTTACACACAAAAACGAATAAAAATTACCAAAATTCACTATTTTGACCTTGAAATATGACCTTTTGACCTTGAAGAAGATAAAGATGACCCCAGGTGGTGTTGAAAATGTCACTATTGAACTAGCCGTCCTCAAAAACCCCCATTTGACTCAGAGAACGTGTTTCTAGCCATTCTTAGAAGTCATTTTAGTCCAGGACTCAAGTTAATCCTTCAGACTCAAGTTAAAAACCCCGATCAGGGGACATTCCAGTCCTTTCTTGAAGGGCGATATATGACGATATATATTAAATTCGGACAGCACTGCAGACTTGCCTCATATTATAATCAGCTATCTCTCACCATTTATGAGTTACACACAAAAAAAACGAGCAAAAATGACCAAAATTCAAAAATTTTACCTTAATAAATGACCTTTAAATCTTGAAGATGACCCCAGGTGGTGTTGAAAATGTTACTATTGAACTCACCATCCTCAAAAACCCCCATTTTGATCCAGAGAACGTGTTTCTAGCCCTTCTAGAAGTCATTTTAGTCCAGACTCAAGTTAATCTTTCAGACTCAAGTTAAAAACCCCAAGCAGGGGACGTTATAGTCCTTCCTTAAAGGAGTCTATGCCCTATATTGATTTGAATGATATTCTCATTTTTTATATTTTTATATTTTATTTCTAATGCCTGGTTCAACTTGTAAATACCCAGATGTAGTCATACCACTTATGCTCAGCTTTTTCCCAGTTTCCTGCCTTCCCACATTTCTGGTTATCTCACGTCTAATCAAACCACATATGCTATGTAAAGCTTGCTTCACAATTACAAAATCTTTATCCATTAACCCTGAACAGTCTCACATCCATTCAACAGTGTCCATGCATTCAAGCCTTGATTTTAAAATACAATTAAAGATAACTACCATTCTTTTGTAAAGGTCAACTTCTCTTTTCAATTATATGTTCAGTGACTAACCTCTTCTATTCTCTTAACTTTATCCATTATTTTTCATTCCGGATAGATATAAGTTATCTATGTCTATTTTCTAGAATTTACATTTTAAACAGGACCATTACGTTACACCCCACTATGCTTGGAGCATCCTGTCCTCTGATGCATAAGTATATGCCACAAAATTTACCAGTATTAATCATATTATATTCGTATTATTATCAATTTCCAACTCCTATGATTTTTATATAGGATTAAAACTGAATGTTCGAACTATTTTACCCCAAACGATAGCCTTGAGTGAATGGCTGAAACAGCGGTTGATAGAGGATATAATGTTGCCTCATAGTACGAGTTTTAATCATTTCATTCTTTGTGACCATAAGGTAGCAAAGATATATCTTCCCTATATAATGATATAATGAACGGCAATTGTTTGGCTATATAGACACACTCCAACACACACACAGACAAACACACGCATATATATATATATATATATACGTAAAAATCACAGGAAAACGTGATGCTCAGATGCAAAAGAACCACGGGGAATATATATATATATATATATATATATCAGGTCAGGGCTAACACTCACGATTTTTAGGGTAGTGATAAAAAGGGGTTGCCTACGTGTGTCTGTGCATATTTATCTAAGCATTTAGCTTTCTTTTTTAACGGGGTGCGTGTCCTAGTATATCAACATATGTGTTTATGTATGTATATATATATATATATATATATATATGTATATATATATGTATATTTACATACATATATATATACATATATATATATATATATATATATATAAATAAGGAAAGAGAGATATTGAATACTTTTTTAATAAATCCATATGTTTCTAAATTACAGTATCGACAAACAAACGGCATTCTAATTTGAAATGAACTTATATTAGATATATAATGTTGTATGTAATTGTTTATGGCAAGGGCCCAACTTTGGCACTAACAATACATTGTTTCATCCAAATTGAACTTTATGA
>NC_090728.1:121311166-121318666 GCF_036898095.1 Palaemon carinicauda | reverse complement strand
TTAACATATTAACATGGCACTAATTCATATGCTTTGAGAATACACTTTTTCAATTCGTCATAATTACTGCAAATCTCCTCAGACAAGCTAGAAAATACCTCTTGAGCCCTACCTTTCAATGCACATTGTAATAACATAGACCATGATGTCTTAGGCCAGCCCATTCCTTTCGCTACTTTCTCAAAAGTTATAAAATAATTAGTTACTTCGTTTTCATCAAAAGGGGGAACCATCTTCATATATTTAGCTACATCGAAATCTCCACTACCTTGTCTGTGTCTTACTTTAATTTCCTCTAACTTTAGTTCGTGTTCCATTCTTTCACGCTCAAGTTTCCTCTCTCTCTCCCTTTCTTCCGCTCTTTCGCTCTCAAGATTCCTCTCTCTCTCCCTTTCTTCCGCTCTTTCACGTTCGGCAACTATGTCTAACTCCTTCAGCTTTATTTTAAGTTTCAAAGCTTCTATGCTATCACTTTCCTTTACACTTGAAGCTTCCGCCTTCTCTACAATACCTAGGTGTCCTATCAAACCCTTTATCAAATGATCCTTTTTCATATCCATAGTAAAACCTATGTCTAGATAATTAGCAATTAACACAAGTTCCCGTTTACACAGACTTTGAAAAGCTGCAACCCCCGGTAAGGACGACAGAAATTCCTTTACATCAAAGTCACTTTCTAAATACTCAGTTTCAGACTCAGACATGATTGGTTACAATGGCTATAAAACAACTAAATAACTAAACTCAAACCTACACCAATTAAATAAACTCCTCATTTAAACCTGTTTTGCTTAAATTGAAATTCATTGATCCCGGACATGGCCCCCAAATATGTTACGATGTCCACATCATGAACAACCATAACACATATTTAAAAACAGGTTTAATTATGAGGAGGAGAATTACACACAAAACAACACTTCAAAGCATTTTATTATGCTTAAATAACAAACACTTGCAGATACAACCGGTATCTAAGAGCTCAGGTAATATTCATGGAAAAATAATTAATAAATATAATAAAACAAAACTTAGCTGACATTCAAACAAGCAGTTCTAGAGGTCTCCGAGTGAATAGAGAGTATTCGAAAACAAATTCTTGAGTGAGAGGTTCTTCTCAGCCACCGATACGAATATACACCTGGAAATTACAATCCAGGAATGAAGCCACACTCCTAAAATTCCCACATTTAAACAGGCCACACCAACGTAACTCGAGAGGGCCCACGCTGCTTCTCAAACAGCCACAACCATCACATGGGAACGGAATTGATTGCTCCAAACTCAACGGCGAAACACCGGATCCAACACCGTATCTTCCAAAAGTATCAGTGACCTTCCTTGAAGACAGACACCTTCTCACTGCCGACTATAATTCTCGTTGCTGTGACATGACCTCCGAAACCTTCGTTCCTGCCAACAAATGGGGAACAAGTAGTTAACTGGCATTTGAACAATTGTCTAGTCAATCTTTCCCGAACTATTCAAAACAGAATTATTTATTTATATTACAATATATATATATACATATATAAATATATATATATATATATATATATACACACACATATATATATATATATATATATTTCTGACTGGTTTTTTGTTTACTTCCAAAACCTCATAAAGAAAATTGTTGTTTTGATAGAAATTTCAATCTAAATAAAATATGCAAAGTAACCCATGCGAGCTGACTTAAGAATTTAGAAATATGCGTATGTGTTTGAGGTTGTTTAAGGAAGTATTTCCTTTTTTTATGAAGTGAATAGTTGCAATTAACCTTAAATCAACTATAATTTACGTAATGTAGCCTTCGTAAGAGCAATAAAAGCCTTTGAATATTTAATCTTGAATATTTTACGGAGTTCTTGATATCATGAGTCACCTAATCAAATAAACCTCAGGCCGCAACCGAATCCTATTGGGAAATGACGTAATACAGTGATACTTCTGGATATGAAAGTTTCTGTTTACGAAATATTCAGGATACGAAAAGCGATTCGAAGATTTTTATGCCCCAATATACGAATAAAATTTAAGGATACGAAAAGCTTACGAGATCCCAACTCGTTGCCGAGAATAATTCTAAAAAGCGAGCGCCGGCAGACTTTGAACTTGGGTAAAGTCACTTACAGACTCCCGCTCACCCATTGATTATCTCCCTAATCAGATGCTAGCTGACGCCATAAGATCCTGCTTTTCTATTGGTCGGCAACTGTCCCACCTTGATTACGCACAGGAGCCTTCAAAGCCCACAAAGTCATCAAGGAGAACCTTCACGTGATGTGGAGGGCGAATACTAAAGCCTGGGTAACGAGGCAACTTTTCATTGATTGGGTGAATGTCTGTTCGAAAATATTTGGAAGAAAAGCGCCTCCCTATGAAATGTCTGCTGGTGTTGGACAATGCTCCAGCTCACCCTCCTGGCCTCGAGGAATATCTTCTGGCCGAGTATTCCTTCATAAAGGTCCTGTATCTACCGCCTAACACCACCCCTCTCTTTCAGCCCATAGACCAGCAAGTTATTTCTAATTTTTAAAAAATTTACACGAAGCATCTCTTCCAGAGATGTTTCCAAGTCACAGAAAGTACAAACATCACTCTGCGTGAAGTTTAGAGAGATCACTTTAATATCGTGATATGCCTCAAGCTCATCGATCTCGCTTGGCAGGAAGTTTCGAGGCGTACCCTGAACTCATCTTGGAGGAAGCTGTGCCTGATGTTGTCTCTGCACGAGACTTCGAGGGGTTCGGGAAGCCTGGAGGCCAAGCCGAGATCGTTGACGATCCTGAACCCATTCAACAGTCTGAGGTGGCTTACATCGTACATCTTGGTGCGTCCATGAGGCTGGAAGTTAGCGCCGAGGATATAGATGAACTTATCGAGGGGCACCACGGGGAGTTGACGACGGACGACCTGAAGGAGTTGGAGACGATGCAAATGAGTGTTGTTCAATAGCAGTTCTCTAGCGGTGATGAGGAGGATGTTACACCTTTGAAAACGGCAGATATTAAGGAAATTCTCTGATGTTTCCATAAAATGTCGAAAAGGAACATCCAGAAAAAGTTCATAACAACCGTGCGATTCAACACTGCAATGACGTTTGCCTAACGCATTTTAGAAATGTGTTGAAAAGTAAGCAGAAACAAACGTCAATGGATAGTTTCTTATTAAAGAGGCCAGCAGTATTAGTAGGCCAAGACGAAGGTGAAAGTAAAGAAAAGAAACAGAAAAGAGGAAGTGATGAAGAATTAGAAGTTGAAAGTAAAGAAAAAAAAAACAGAAAAAAGAAAGTGATGAAGAAGTAGAGGAAATTTAGAAAATATGAAAATCGTAAAGTTATAAAAAAGCAAAAAAAAAAAAAATTCAATTTTAAGTTTTATGTTACCGTTAAGTGTTAAAGTAATTTTTTCTTTCATTTTATAGTTTTCCATGCGTAATGTTAAGTGTTAGTTATTTATGCCATTTTTTTATTTCGTAAAGTTTAAGTGTTAATGTGCTAAGTGTGTAAATTACTGTACGTAGTCTGTCACTTGTTACGTTTTCTGCCTTATGCAATCCTCCTCTGCCGCGACTTCGCTATCGGACATCGTGTCAATCAAAAGGTAAGTTTCAACTTTTTTTGTTAATTATCTGTAAACTTTTTTTCAGGGTGTCAATCCTTGATTTAGGTGTACGTACAGGTAACAATACACCTTCACTGATAAAACTACTTTACATACAGTACCGTAACTTTTATACAGTAGTAAAGGAAACGGACCGTTTTCTTAGGACTTGGAGGGGATAACTAGGCTATAACTACATTATTGAATAATCTCATGGTGGTTTCTGGAATGGATTAGGCTGTTTTTAACGGTTGGGCTAATGATTGAATGATAGAAATGGCTGCATTGCATGTTTATTACTACAGTTTGGCGTGTTTATGAAAAAAATGTGTCTTTTCGTAAGGCTTGGAACGGATTTGGCTATTTACATGTAAAACGCAACTCAGGATACGAAAAAATCAGGATACGAAACCGTATCCTGAACAGATTACTTTCGTATCCTGAGGCCTCACTGTATTATAAATTTTGCTCTGTTACCACATTTAAACTACATATGCAAAATATTTATAATCTGTATATTTAATGTCTAATTAAATAAAAATCAATACGGCAGCCGTATACCGGGATCTGCGTCACTATATATCGAATACGATATCGGTAATAATAATAATAATAATAATAATAATAATAATAATAATAATAATAATAATAATAATAATAATAATAATAAAGAAGAAGAAGAAGAATCAAGCATATCTGTCCTACGCTTGAATCATTATTTACACTTTTTATGAAGTATGAAAGGCGAACACTTAAACGCCGAAAAGCGTCATTTAAAATCTGCAAGGTTTTGTATTTCGGAAGTCCAATATCCGTTAGGAGGTCGAGGGTATTTTTCAATTTCTCTATGCGAAGGACTTTGAATGAGGGAGGCTATGCAGTGAATGACAGGAGAATCATGGCTGGCCTCTTCTAACCTAGATTTGAAAGAGATAAAGGTTGAATGACATCCGCTGTGTTAGTTTAATAGATAATTTTACGAAAAAAAAAAGAAAAAAAAGATATTCAGTATACTTTACTCCTCTTATGAATTTGCAGAAAGTTCAAAGGTAGCTGAAAAAAAAAAAGAGTCAGATCCATCTTCTTCTTCTTCTTCTTCTTCTTCTTCTTCTTCTTCTTCTTCTTCTTCTTCTTATTATTATTATTATTATTATTATTATTATTATTATTATTATTATACTAACTGTTCTTCATGTCAAAACGTCAACTCATAAGTTAAAAGAAATATAAACAGAAAAACACATATCCAGAGGGTAATAAAAAGGCCTACAGATAACAAATGAAGAAAAAGACGGGTTTCTCCCCATAAATCTTTAGTAACATATAAAAAAAAAAAATCTTAAGATAAACGACATGAAAAACATTAATTAAAAGGACTCAGGAAAACATCAAAAGAATTGAATCAAAGCGATATTTATTCCTCGAAGCTTCTGTCAGAATTTCTTATCTAAATGCTAATGGCGACCGTCACATTGAAGACTGCCTCTCGTTTGAAACTGGTGTGATCCTTTCAAGAGCAAAGACGGATCTGTATGATTCGAGATTGGCAGGATTAGGAATTATGTCTCTCTCTCTCTCTCTCTCTCTCTCTCTCTCTCTCTCTCTCTCTCTCTTTTGTTGTGTTGATTTACATATATAATCTAATAATGAATCCTTGATAAATAATCCTAAGGTCATGTTATATTACATATATAGAAAAATAATGTCTTATATAAGGGATTTTACTCTCTCTCTCTCTCTCTCTCTCTCTCTCTCTCTCTCTCTCTCTCTCTCTCTTATTAGGTTGCCTATATAAAGCATTTTTTAATACATAATGAGTAATCCTATTATTATGATACATGTGCATACATAGAAACACAATAACATATTGCGGATATTTAGTATGCTCAACAGAAGTTCCCCTAAAGAGAAAAATATAGAGAAAAGTACTATTGGTTACAGGTTCACTCAACGTTTATATTCGTATTCAATCAACAACTCCCTATCAAGAAGACTTTAGAATCAAACGTGCTGTACATTTGCTGAATAACAAGGGTGCAATGGTAAGGGTCCTGATTGATGAACAAAGTATAAACAACAGTGTCCAGTTTAGGTGTCACTTTCCATCATTCATGCAATCTTATACCTGTCCTTTCATTTTACTACTTTTTTCATTTTTTTTTATTCTTTCATTTTACATAAACGCCTCAAATGTGGTGTTAGTACATTTCACTTAACCTAAGGTTGTGGTGGCCTATTGGAAACTGTCCTTGCCTTGATACTTTCGGATTGGGGTTCGAATATAGGTTAAGCTCAATAGTGTCTAGTAGTGTGTGCAACCTCACCATCTTTGTGAGATAAGGATTGGGTTTTTGGAGGAGCCTCCAGTCATTTCTGCTGATATCAGCAGCCATTGCCTGGCCATCCTTGGTCCTAGTTATGGTGGATAGGTGCTTAGACGATTATATGTAGTCGGTCTCTAGGTTTTTGCCCTGCTAGGTAGGGCATTGTTACTGTCCTTTGCCTATGCCATCCATGAGTGGCATAAGACGAGATAAGAAACCTATTTTGTTCATTACATTGTTATTATATCCTTTCATAATGTGAATATCATATCAACTATCCTTACTTGACTTTCATAACTTTTTCCAAATACCTTGTTTAAAGTGAAGAAAAGATATTTGTTTTCCCTGAGAGTAATCCCAAAATGGAAATTTTCGGTTGTATTGGTTCTTTTCAAATAACCGAGACGCATTGAAAAAGTCTCAACACCGCTAAAAGTTGTTATATTCTCATGATAACTGTTCTTGTTTACATTGTCGTCTTCTGAAAATTAACTTTTCACAGGTATATCTAAGAGCATCACTGTTGAAAACTCAATTATATTACTTAAAAGCTTTAGCATATTAAAATTATTTCATTATCTAATTTAAATTTCAGTGCTGATAATGACTTTAAAGACATTAAACTTGGCCTTACTTTCAATTAATATCCCTCTGAAGTTTTGTAAATTTAATGATACTTAATCTAGTTTTTTGAATGATCGAATAATTATGAAACAATTACGAGATATCTGTGGAAGATTTTTATATTATATCATTATGTTTTGGCGTATAAAATAGACCCGTAAATTAAAAATGGAGACAAATATTTGAGAACTTTCATAACCGGAGACTATTGTGTTCTCTGAAGTAGTGCTTTTTATTAAAATACATCAACTTATCTGACACTTTATTTTTATTTTTTATTTATTTATTTTTTTTTTTTTTTTTTTTTTTTTTTGTGAAAAAAGATTATATATAAAATTTCGCTGATTTGTTAATGTTCGTCGTTTGCATTCTTTAAGAAAGAGGACGTATTTGATCCTTAGAATAAGTTTTATTATTTGCTAACAGAGCATCAAAATGTTCCATGAGTATATGTAATAATTAATGCTTATTGAAAGCAACCTTATCAAATCAAAAATTAAAAGCGAAGGTGAATAAATGTCTGCCGAATGTTGAAGAGATCCCAAGCGAAGACTTAAGCTGGCACTTGCCTAATTGATGTAATGTTTACAAGCTACTTAAGATCTGCCATTGGAGCACAAATATGTTATTCATAATATTGAGAGCCCAACGTAAGAAAATCAATATTTTTTTTCAGGAAAAAAATTCTTGACAGCATTATATCATATTAAGCATTTGTTATTTTGTGTGTATACCATTTAAGCAAATTACAATTATTTATTTTTCTAGTTGAACAAGGTTACCATAATATAATACACCAGTCTTAAATGTCAGCAAAAGTCTTTATGGGAATGATTCCAAACCCGGCACTATTTCCTACCCCCAAAGGGATATGTGGGGTTAAGCAGATTCTCAAAATGTTTAAATCTGAACGCAGTCAGAGACTCGACTGCAAAGGAGCGTGAACG
>NC_090728.1:121305859-121310666 GCF_036898095.1 Palaemon carinicauda | reverse complement strand
TATCGGGAAGCCTATTCATTTTCCATATAGTTCTTATGAAAAAATTACTAGGTTTCCTCATACATCAATATGTTTCTAGTGAATGAAACTGCTAAAGAAATACCAGGCCGGTACCACAACCCTTTACCTGCTTAATATATAAAAGGTTAGACACGAGGACACTATAACAACCGTTTCGATCTCATTCATTACGAATCTACTGTATTAATCATCCCTACTCTAGCAGCAGGTAATAAATATACATCCCTTCCCCTTAAGGTTTTAAGATATCATAAGGACTCAACTTTTTCTGGAAAACCACCACCTTCTGATTTCGAGCCACCGAGCTTTAAGAACACAGGCCACCTGTGTCCCTTCATTCGCAAAGAATCTAAAGATATGTCTTCTGCGATGAAAACGAAAAACGTTGAATCTATTCTAATGGAACAGGTAAGGGACAAACCCACATATATGGGTGCAGTAGCCTTGTATAACTACTGATATCGCAGAAAGCGTATGGATGAGTTTGTGTAACGCTCAAATATTCAAGAAAGCTTGCTCTGTTCTGTATCGTCCTCCTACACCCTTTTCAGAAAAGGATATATCCATAAGTTCACTTACAACGGTTTGAGGGGGGACAGTGATGAGACCAAAAATTTTCAATTTGGGGATGTAGGCTATTTATGATTCTTTGTTTGCAGTAACATTTCTGGCTCTTCTCTTTTTTGAAGCCTTCTGTGACTGAGCGATTATACTGTTTCCTTGGCACATCGCTATTCGATGGAATCCGGAAAGCGATTTTTGAAATATACTATCATATTGGGACTTTAGAAAGGTTCCTTCGGTATGTGTTATTATCTTTTTTCATATACAGACACTGTTGTAATAATTCAGAATCATAACTAAATATATAAACACCAAAAATTATCTTATGTTATTATGATTGTTGAATATTCACTTGATTAAGATAACACCTAATTTTCTCCAGGAAACTTAATTATTTATAAAATAAAAAGACAAAACTTCAAGGCTCTCACTTACAAATAGGTGTTTTAGTGTTTATTAAAGTTGTAATAAAATCCCTATCAGTCTGTTACCCCACCTTAATAGCTGATATCTGCTTTAGACAGATTCATCAAATTTTATCGAATAGGTCTCTTGTTATGTAAAAAACAAAATGCTAGTCGAAAAATAAAGCCTTTTTGAATGAATCACTTGGGATATGTGATATCGCCAATCGATTTTCTGCTTTGTGATTACCTGAATCTCATATTATCAGAAAATCTAACAGTGATGATAATAATTCTCTTTCTAGGACTATAAGTTTATGTTGATTATTATTCCCCGTATAGGTGATGGAAGATGTTATTGTAATAATTTTTTGATTTTATGGAATTCTCCAAAGTCAAGGATATTTTAGTGTACGATTATATGAATATATGATTATTAATAATGTTGAAAATTTGCCATAAAATACAGTAAAAATGCTTGAATAAATTTTTTCAGCCATTTAACGTTAAAAAAAAAAATGGATATATTAATGATTATGAGGGATATTACGGTAATAATAAAGTAGGGTAAAAATTACAGTCGACTCTATTTACTGAAATACGGCTGAGAACAATATATTTTTACGGAGAATTTCCGGTTAATAATACGGTATTTTTTCAACAATGCATATGTATGTGTTCTATACACCATTACTCAGGTGAACGGTTTTTGCATTATCCTAGAATTGAGTAATCGTTGCTTGTGCAGGTTACATCTGTTGTCAATTAACATTTATGCTATCGGTTACAGACAAAAACCACTAGTCATTGTTTACAATTCAATCCATATTTAGCGATCTACATAGGAAAAAATTTATATGACCTTGACCATATAGGGAATGTGAATAAGATTATTAATAAAATTACTAAAACTGCAATAGCCTTTAGCGCGCAAATTCTACTCTATTAAAAGTAATTGTATGTTATGGGATAATGCTGAAAATCTAGACTGCCGAGATTTCAATGGGCTAAAAGGATTCCATTATCAACAAAGCCGATCCAAGAAGGGATGGTTGTCCCATCTCACGATGATCAAATGATAGCAATTGATTATATCATCGTGGATGATTTAATGATTTGTGCAGTATAGGAGGGTTATGCCATTACAGGTTGATACGTTTTTGAGAATATATCCCTCCTTATGGTAATATACACTATTCATGGTAAATACAATATGGTGAAAAGGTAACAGTTTCATATGATTAAAAAAAAAAAAAAAAACATCCAAATATGAAATCATGAATTATTTTTTAAGATAGGCGTCGATAAACACCCTAACTGATTTTAACATCCCAATCTACCAATTTGCACCATTGAATGCATTCTGCATAACAATAAAGGTAACATATAAATATTTTATTTTTTTTCCTCTAATAGTTACCGCACATATGAAAGCATTATTAATTTACTCGCCCTTTCCTCTAAAATGGCCATTTTCCGACTATATCTGCATTGTTCCATTTCTACTTATAAAAATCGTACTTTTATGATACACTATATTTCATGGAAATAACAGATGTGCTAGTAATAATATTCTCTCGCTATATAATGGTTACCTATCTATATTTTAAAGGGATGCAATTAATCTTATAGAGGTAAAGTTTCCTTATATATCATTATATAATCCTTAATTCTAATCTCTTGATCTCAATTAAAATTATTCAAATAATAAATATGATTTGGTATCATTCAAATGCAAATAAAGATTTTAATGAAAAAAATATGTAAAATTTCTTATTATGATAACATTTTAGATATATCTATAAAAAAATATGACAATGCATCTACCGACTTATTAATTTTGTTATAGATTTTACCTTGCAAATATCAGAATTTCTATCCAAATATTATTCTATTTAACTTTTTTCTTTATCTGTCAGATTATTGTGTCCTTTATTAATTCTTGTGCCATTAGTCCATGAAGTTATCAGCAGGATAAAGTAAAAAAGAAAAAACAAGTTTCTGAGCATGTTTTACATAAAACTCACAACACTGAAACATACTAAAAGGAGAATGTTAACTTTGGCAGGACTGTAAAGAATAATTAGATTCATAACTCTATAAGGAAAGATATAAAACTGTTGGCTATTGTTTTCCTCTTTAGATTAGATATGAAAAAGTTATTGATGACCAACATGATAAATCCTATTTTTTATCAAATTGGTAGGTTACATTTCACCACTGACGCTCACTCATACTTATGAACCTTTTTCTGATCTACGAAAGAAAATCAATGAAATTTTATTTTAACGTCAGATAAGATTTTCATAAAGTACATTTTGCATTAGCTACGGTAACTTACATATCAGATTCCAGCAGAATCGTGGTAAAGGATCTCAAAACTACAAGCAATTTTCTTTTCTTTTTTAAATACAATGATAATGCACGAAAATATGCTAAATTCTTCAGGGAGACTTACTAAGATTTCTTTGAGTATTCAACAAAATCTTATATAATCAATATGCCTCGTAAAGAAAGACATAAAAGATTTTAGTTATGACCGTTCATGTATATTTGTTCTTGAAAAAGGTGAAAAAAAACCTGAATTACCGTTGGGAATGAAGTTATTGTCTAATAAAAGGGACTATTATTTTCTTTGTCCTCATGAACTGCATGCCTTTTAACATTTTTTTTTTCTAAGGTAAAAGTGAGCCGACATGCAATCAATATAGTGGATTACGCTCAGAGAATTTTAATTTTGGGGGGTAGTAGTTTCGATTAAATTTTTTCACGGGCCACCAGTTCTGTTATTGTTTTATCCTGCCACTCTTTCGAATGTTCATGATGTGAAAAAACTATCTAATAAAGAACTATTTTTATAATTGCTTTCATCACCTAGTAAAAAGAATTACTCATTAGGCTGTCAACAGCTCCTAGTTTCACGTTATTTAATCACTCATCGTTTCATGGGCTAATGCATCAATTCTCTTGCGGTGACGGGGCTCATTTCCCTTTTCTAGATTGTCTTCTCCTTTAGTCTTCCATGACGCTCATCATTTCCTTCAGCTTCATGAATTTGATATACATTTCATAAGAGAGAGAGAGAGAGAGAGAGAGAGAGAGAGAGAGAGAGAGAGAGAGAGAGAGAGAGAGAGAGAGAGAGAGAGAATATCACTTGGTTCACCCCAAATGGAGATGAGTGCATGTAATTATGAATGATGAACACATTTTTTTTTGTTTTTGGCGAGAATGTTTGTATGAAATTCTGAATTAGTAATTTAGTAGATATCAGAACAAAGCCCTTAGCAGAATATTGGGAGCTAAATGGCAAGGCAAGATAAGAAATTAAAATATAAGAGAGTTTACTCGAGTGCCATATGTTAATAAGATTATGATGAGGGGTAGATGGAGATAATTTGGTCATACTCATAGCACTCCCCAAAAGAGAATGGGTCATCAAACGTTCAGTTGTACTCCTCAAGGCACTAAAAGTGTTGGACGACCCAGTCCTTAAGGGCTGGGGACTATGAAGCGCGAAGTAGATGATTATTGGAGGAGTATTTAATTAAAAGTCGAGATAGACACGACTGACGGAATTTAATGGAAGCCCTTTGTGTCAATAGGCGTAAGATATGATGATGATGATGATGAATTTTTCTTTTTATTTTTTACCTTCGTAAGAGAAAAATACATATTGAAAATATATGACGTTTTGAATCAGTATTTTACATAAACGAAAATAGCATTGTTCTCTTTTGAATCTTCAAATAATATCATTTAATTGTTTTTGAGAGAGATATAAAATGAAATTATTTCGTTTATAGTGAAACAAGTAAAAG
>NC_090728.1:121288359-121295859 GCF_036898095.1 Palaemon carinicauda | reverse complement strand
GAAAGGGATATCGCGACATATCAGAGGACGTATTCTTGACACGCCACATGGCAATCTACATCCTGGACAGAGATTTCGTCTCGTAGGAGGTGATTGGCGAGATACGAATTCGGGAAAGAAAAAGGGGAGCCGCTCCCAAGGCTTCCCTATCCTCCGATTCGTATGCGTGCCTGGCGCCAATCCTGGCGCCATCTGTATTCCTTTTTGCGTAGCTTAACAACTCTGTGTTTTTTCCCGTGTTTCTCGCAAATCTTGGATTTATTCTACTTTTTCATGGCTTCTCCGTCTTCGTTGGCCTCTGATAAGTTGAGTATAATGTCTTTTATGTATAAATGTAGGCTCTTGGTAAAATTTTGAGTGATTAATAGGATTAATCTTTGATACAAGAGCCGTAGCCTACCAGAGGCATCCGGGACGCTGTCGCTCGCTAGGTATAAATTTAGTTAGTCAGAGTGACATTCCTGGTTGTTTTGCTTTAATAAATTTTAGCTATTTAGCATTACATAGGATTTCCTTTCGTGCTTAGTATTATTTGGCGAAGTATTCGCCATTCTGGCCTAGGCTAGGCCATGTAGCCTAGTCGTTTGGTCCTAGTACTTCATGCATGATTTTGGTTTTTCCGAGTGTAATTAAAATTTTATTGAAGCTTTAGGCTATATTTTATACATTTAAGACTGTGTGGAATATTTCCAAGATAGTATACGAGTGAGTTTCGGTGATTTAGGTAATCGATTCTCTTGGTGCCTAGGCTAGTTGCTTATGGAGCCTTAGTATACTTTATCATACTCCCCGGTTGCTTTCTTTTCTTCGGAGAAAGTATGCAATCCCTTTCCCTCTGTTTAAACCTTGGGCTTATTCCTAAGTGGTTTCTTCCAAATTTATTTTCGATAAAACTATACTGGGGTGTTACTGTACCTTCCTGTTCCTGTAGTATGGTTCAAGAGGGACAGAACAACAGAGTTTTTTAGTCTGAGTCTGTGTTGTCTGGCTTGGGGCTGAGTCCCCCTCGCTGGCCTGACACAGACAAAGGAAGCTTAGCTCCCTTAGGTCACTACCGAAGGTTTCTGTGGATATGATTCCTTCTTTTGTGATCTACCAGACTAGTCCTTGTTGCTGTTCTTGGGGGAGGATAAGTTTCTTTCCCTAGGAGTAGCAACACCTTCCTTGCTTTGGTGCTCTGGGAGCTGGCAAGTATTGCTGGCCTTCCCCCTTAGATCTCCCTTAGGCTAAGATAAGTTTCTTGGCTGCGGGTGATCTGTCACTAAAGCAAGGTTGGTAGGACCCTCTTGTCCCTTCCCCCTCTTTCTCCGTAATGGCCTAGCCATTACTGTACTGTACGTCGTTCTACATCTGGACCTAGTATAGGTTAGGATGTGGAATTGACTCAGCCCCTTGCTGGCCGGCAGAGCTGCTGGCCGGCAAGGGTCTTATGTTTTCGAGGGCTGCCCGGACCTCTCTTGGTCCCTCATCCATGCCTGCCTGTAGAGCCAGACGGCATTGGTCAGGAAGCCTGAATTAGTTTCTCCCCTTCCTTATATGCATTCTTTCGGTTGCCGGGCTTGGAGGTTGTGTACACTCTTATCCCGGCATCCATTCTATTTTTCTTCTAGTGCTGTACCTGACCCGGCTGCCGGCCTATGAGGCCGGCAGCCGGGCAGGTGTAGTCCTCTGGTTCTTTTAGTGCCGGCTGGCATCGGTCTTGTACCTTTGTCGGCCGGCTTATGTCAGCCCTTGTCTGCCGGTCACCAAGAGTGTGGCCGGTAGCTGGGTACTACCTTGTGTAGTTGCTGGCCGGCAGCCATTGCCGGCCAACGTTGGCTGTTACCGGCCGGCAGTTGCTGCCGACCGGCACATGCATTTGAACCAGAGTGCTGCCGGCTTATAGCTGTTAAGTAGTATACTTTAAAGCTAGTTAGGGTGTGTGCCGGCCGGCAAAGGCAGGCCGGCACGCATCCCCCTATACTGTACTAGTATTCTTCAGTATAACATATACAGTAAGAAAAAAACTATGTTAAGGGTTTTGGTACGGCACTGTGTCTTCTAACACTATTGTGTTTTCTCACACATCCCTTTGCTGTTGCCCTACAGATAGGAAAGTGAGTTCTTTCCTGTCTATTATCCAGGATTTTAAAATCATTGCTTAGGTGTGAGCTCCACCTGTTTCCTCTGGAAACCTTGCATTGGTTACTCTAGAAGAGATTAACCATTTTGATTTTATTATCTGGAAGGCTGCAACAATGGGTTGTGAGGGAAACACAAGTGTGTGTCTTTCCTTTATGAATTGTTATGCTATACTATGCATATCCAGTGATACATAGTTCACTTGATACTCATGGAAATTATTTCTCTTTACAGAAGGACACTCCGAAGAGCGGAAGTGCTTTCTGCAACGTCCGCAGCAAGAACCTCTGCGGACATGAGTTTTGTAGGAGACACGCAGCATACGCTGTCTCCAAGGATGATCTCCGGTATTGGAACCCTCAGGTATGTACTGTGTGCACTAACCTGATGACTGAGACCTTTAATTCCCCCAGGACAGAGGAATCAAGGGATATAGTTAGGAAGAAGATTCGTACTTGGGTAAGGGGCTTCCAAAAGAACACTTCTGGCCCTTATCTTCCAAGTGAGAAGATGAGGGCGTATCTTTTCCCTAAGGCATCAGCTAATGCAGTGATTCCCCAGCCTCAAGAGGAGATCCCCTAAGTTCAGATCCAGGTGGATGCTGAAGTCGCGGTTGCGATGCAAGACATCCAGTTAGATGACAGGATGTCTGATGTGGACGGGTGTCGGGAGAAAGACCTCCTGGCAGAAGCCCAGGATGAAGTTCAAGCCCCAGACGTTGTAGAAGTAGACGTCGACGAGGTGTCGGCTACTCCGGTTCAGATTCCGGAGCCTATTCCCTCTACATCGGCCGGTCTCCCTGTAGAGCTGGGACAGGCCCTCTCTTCTATTATTGGAATGATCCAACAAATGCAGAAGGAGAATCAGGAGAAGGCGGCTGCAATGGAACTGCGAATGCAGTGCCTTGCAGAATCACATGGGCCCCAGAAAAAGCTCAATGTGAAAGACCTTCCCTTTTGCTCAGATGCTAACCCATGGAGGTATGCTGAGCACATGCCGATGACGACTGGAAAGATCGTCTTCTCGGATAAGCTGGGCTCAGTTCCCCTGGAGGAGGTGGAATTTTGGCCCAGCAAGGCATCATATCCGGACTGTTATGTCCGGCTGAGGAAGGAACCAGCTTCAAAGGAGGAGACAGAGCCGAAGGACGTCATAGTGATGGACCATGCTAAGGCTCAAGCTCTACTTTCATCCTCGATGAAAGAGAGGGGCTTCTCTAACTCAAAGGTAGCCGCATTGAATAGGAAGCTCCCTTCCTTTTTGTCCTCGCCTACTAGAGCCTTCCCCTTTTTACAGAAAGGGTTTCTGGCTGTACTAAAAGCAGTCGAGGCCGGCAAGTCTTGCCCCTCCCTAGAGGAGTGTAAACCCTTGTCGCTGGCCCTGCCTATGGACCACAAAGACTGGAAGGACGTCCATCTTACGTTCTCAGTTGGAAAGTTGGAGGCTGATATTGCCGGACGTCAGTTGGGCGAGGACCTCCCTAGCTGTCTGACTTTCTTTTGCGAAGAGAGTTCGATACAAAAGAAAAACTGACTGCCTCGATGTCTCTTCAGACTACTCTCGAGACGATGGCAAGTGACCCAAAGGTCCATGAAATGTTCATGGTAGTGGCCAAGTCTCATCTGGCCACAATGACGAAGGACTTTTATGGCTTCGTCAAGGCAAGGAGAGCTTGTAGGGAGTTCGTGTTTACCTCGGCTACGGTGAGGCACGAGCCAAGGAAACTAATCTCCTACAACATTTGGGGAAAAGACCTTTTCCCTACCGACTTGGTCAAAGAAGTTGTTGATAAGGCCGCCTTGGAGAATAGAAACCTTCTCCAGAAGTGGGGCCTGGCTATCAAAAGAAAGTCTTCCCCGGATGAGGGTCCTCAACCAAAGAGGAAGACTATGAGGACTAAGCTACCGTCTCGGCCAGCCAAGCCTCTTAGACAGCAACAGCAACTGCCATTGCCATTGCCCCCAGTGCCCCAGATCGTGGCACAAACCCCGACCACTTTTCAGTGGGTACCCCAGGCCGTGTCGACACAGTCCACGGCATTCACCCCAGCGTTCGAAGGGCAGTTTACTTCCTTTCGAGCAAAGCCTAGAGGAGCAACCAGAGGCTCGTCTAGACGCCCCTCAAGGGGAAAGGGATTCAGGGGTGGTCGTGGTCAGGAAGGCAAGACCTCAGGACGGCATCCAAGTGAGGTGATACCGGTAGGAGGGAGACTTCTGAAGTTTCGGGATCGGTGGACCTTCGATCCCTGGGCCCACAGCCTACTCAAGAATGGACTGGGCGGGAGCTGGTACAGCACTCCACCCCCGTGCCTTCGGTTTTTCCAACACTCCACCCCCGTTATGGAGGAGTACGTTCAAGAACTGTTGGAGAAAAAAGGTGATCCGAAGGGTGAAGCCCATCAATTTCTAAGGGAGGCTGTTTTGTGTTCCCAAGAAAGACTCGGAAAAGCTCAGAGTCATTCTGGACTTGTCGCCACTCAACAAGTTCATAGTGAATTGCAAATTCAAAATGCTAACACTACAACACATGAGGACCTTACTGCCCAAGAGGGCATATTCCGTCTCTATAGACTTGACAGACGCATATTGGCACATTCCAATTAGCCATCGACTCTCCCCCTACCTAGGGTTCAGGCTACAACGAAGACTATACGCCTTCGGAGCCATGCCATTCGGGCTAAACATAGCCCCAAGGATTTTTACGAAGCTTGCGAGCGTAGCTCTCAAACAATTACGCCTAAAAGGAATTCAGGTAGTAGCCTACCTGGACGACTGGTTGGTGTGGGCAGCATCCGAGACAGAATGCTTGCGAGCTTCCAGTCAAGTGATCCAGTTCCTAGAGTACCTAGGCTTCAAGATCAACAGAAAAAGTCTCGACTTTCTCTATCTCAAAAGTTCCAGTGGCTGGGAATCCACTGGGACCTTTTGTCACACCGTTTCTCCACCCCGGCGAAGAAAAGGAAGGAGATAGCGGGTTCTGTCAAGAGACTTCTAGATTCCGAAAGGATATCAAGACGCGAGCAGGAGAGGGTACTGCGCTCTCTCCAGTTTGCTTCGGTGACAGACCCAGTGCTAATAGCACAGCTAAAGGATGCAATCGGAGTTTGGAGAAGTTATGCATCAAACGCGCGAAGAGATCTGAGAAGACCAGCCGCTTCGGCTAAATACTCTTCTCAGGCCTTGGTCCCAAGCCAGACATCTAAAGAAGTTGGTTCTTCTTCAACCACCTTCCCCGTCGGTGACGATTCACTCAGACGCCTCGAAGGAGGGATGGGGAGGTCACTCTCATCGGAAAAAAGTCCAGGGGACTTGGTCCAAGCTATTAAAGACCTTTCACATAAAACTTTCTAGAAGCTAGGGCAGTGCTCCTTACCTTAAAGAAAGTCTCCCGCGTCACTCGATCCACATAAGGTTGGTGATAGACAGCGAGGTAGTTGTGAGATACTTGAATCGACAAGGATCGAGGTCACCACCTCTCAACCAGGTGATGTTGGCCATCTTCCGATTGGCGGAAAAGAAGAAGTGGTACCTGTTGGCAGTTCACCTTCAAGGAGTCAGCATTGTGACAGCGGACGCTCTATCCAGGTTCACACCGATAGAGTCGGAATGGTCCTTGGACGCAGGATCATTCTCCTTCATTCTGAATCAGTCCCAGAACTGCAGATAGACCTCTTTGCGACGAAAGACAACAAGAAGTTGCCCCTGTACGTGCCCCGTACGAGGACCCCTTAGCGGAAGCAGTGGACGAGATGTCCCTCGACTGGAACAGATGGTCCAAGATTTATCTGTTCCCTCCTCACAACCTTCTGCTGAGGGTCCTCAACAAACTGAGATCCTTCAAGGGGTAGCGGTAATTGTGGCCCACAAGTGGCCGAACAGCGTGTGGTTTCTCCTGGCATTGGAACTGTAGCTGAAGTTTGTACCGCTACCAGTTCCAGTTCTGACCCAGCGAGTCCAGAAGTCAACTGTCTGCGCTTCATTACAGAAAACCCGGACCCTGCAGCTCATGACTTTCTCTCCCTAGCGGTGAGAAAGCGTTTCGGGATTTCGAAAGCCAGCATAGACTTCCTTGAGGAATATAAGTGCAAATCTACTAGAAGGCAATATGAGTCATCTTGGAGAAAATGGGTAGCCTTTTGTCAAGGCGAAGAATCCGCAGGAGATCTTGACAGACTTCTGCTTATCTTTTTTCTCCACCTCCATGGTCAAGGATTGACAGCTAACACGATTTCAGCGTGTAAGCTGATTTGACAAGACCCATTCTATATGCCTTCCAGGTCGACCTAGGTAACGAGATCTTTAATAAAGTCCCGAAAGCCTGTGCTAGGCTCAGACCTTCCGCACCTCCAAAGCCCATTTCATGGTATTTAGACAAGTTCTTCATTTCGCTTCTCTGTTGAGCAATGAAGAGTGTGCGTTAAAGGATTTGACACAAAAAGTCATTTTCCTATTTTGCACTCGCGTCCGGGGCCAGGGTTAGTGAAATTGTAGCCTCTCGAGAGAGGCAGGTCGTGTTCAGTTCCTGGATGGGGGAGAACTGAACCTGTTTCCGGATCCTACGTTTCTCGCCAAGAATGAGTTACCCACCAACAGGTGGGGTTCCTGGAGAATCTGCGCTCTGAAAGAAGATGCATCTCTATGTCCAGTAGAATGCCTAAAGGTCTATCTTCATAGAACTTCAGGCTTCAAGGGTGGTCAACTATTCAGGGGAGAAACATCAGGCTCAAATTTATCTCAGAATCAACTCAGAGCGAAAATCACATATTTTATTCGCAGAGCAGATCCTGACAATACACCCGCAGGTCACGATCCGAGGAAAGTTGCCTCATCCTTAAATTTCTTTAATTGTATGGATTTTGAACATCTCCGTTCATACACTTGCTGGAAGTCTTCCAGAGTGTTCTTTCGCCACTATGCGAAGCAAGTAGAGGAACTAAAGAGATCTGTGGTAGCAGTGGGTCGCGGTGTTAACCCCACTGCGAGGAACAGTGGTCTTAATTGGGACGATTAATTCCAGGGTGAGTTTGTAGTTACATACTGTACTACAAACTAAGTGAGGGCACTGTGTTGCCCATGTAGACTGTTCCATTTCCGAAGGTGAACCTAGCATAAGTGCAGACATGTGTGCCGAGCGTTTCTAACGCTAATGTCATTGATTTGTAATACAGACATTTATGACTTTGATACCTCGGTATCTTAAAAGTGGCATTTAATGTTTTTATTTCAGACAAACAAGCTCTGTTTACTATCATACTCATGCTTAAAGTTTTGGGTTATCCTCTTCTTATATATATATATATATATATATATATATATATATATATATATATATATATATATATATATATATATATATATATATATATATATATATATATAT
>NC_090728.1:121253359-121268359 GCF_036898095.1 Palaemon carinicauda | reverse complement strand
AAACAATGCACTTATGTCATAACAGATGAGGTAAGCAGAATCTATTATCCTGTCTGAAGAAAAAGTGAAATTCTTGCAATGTCAATAGTCCCCCAAGAATGTGGTTTCTTGGAATGATGAAAAGATTATAATGTTCACATTTTTTATCAACTCAGGACAGGGATGTATAGAATTCCAACACGTGTAGGATCTAGAATTACCGAATCCCATTCATAATTGGAATCACATTCTTTATCAAGCTGTTTGGTGTAGGAGTCGATGGCTCAAAAGGAGAAGAATATAGAGAATGCCCAGAAATAATTTATATTTAAAGTGCTGAGTTTTAGGAAAATTCCTAGCTTAGAAAATATTTGAAATATTATGCACTTCACTTGCCGTCTCAGAATGATCACCAGCACACCCTCAGTCTCCACCAAACCCACAGCGCAATTCATCTTAATCTTGCGTAACTCTCGCTTCTAGGATTATATTGTCATAGCAATAAAGCATTTGATAAATAAATAAATTTACACATACCTCCGTTATGATTCAAATTTAAAAATGGATAAAGGGTGGCACAATATAACTTTCATGAGGTACGTGATAAAATCTAAATTAATCATGAAAGTCTTGGTAATCATGTGAAAACATCAAAACTGTTATATCGCTGGAGAAAGCAAAGATTGCATTGATTAAAGATGCTTATTTTTTTCTGAATTCAATAGTATATTTGAATTGGATGTGATAGAGTCTGTCATTGCAACGGATAGTAAATGTATATACTCCATCTGTTTCTTGAACATTATGTAAAATCATCATTTCTGCAATTTTGCAACTTTTTCAAAAGGCTTAATACAATCTTCAAGAATTTCAAAGATTTTTTGCTGTTTGTTTATTCCGCTCCGTTGCCAAAATTAGGTCACTGAATTTGTATTCAAAGATATTTTGCGTCTCGTTTTATTGTTCAATATTCACAAGTAAATTGTGTTAGATCTCTCTCTCTCTCTCTCTCTCTCTCTCTCTCTCTCTCTCTCTCTCTCTCTCTCTCTCTCTCTTAACTCCACTCATGCGAAGAGATCCCTGAAGGAATTATCTCGAGAATTTTAAAGTGACCTGGAACTTGACTCTCTTAAACTGAGGTAATGCGAATTCTGTCTGCAAAAACCACTAATTTATATTATGAAAAAATAAGCCTAACCGAGATGATATGCAATTTTCAATAAGTAACCTCACCAGAAAGATATTGATGCATGAATATACGCCTTCAATTTTCATATGGTTCACAAGAAAATTTCTAGGTATCTTCATACTTCAATGCGTGTTTAGTCAATTAACCTCTCAACCAAATACCAGGCCAGCAACACATAAATCTACCAACTAATTACGTAAAAGGTCAAGCACGAGTACACTCTAACAACCGTTTTGAGCTCACTAAGTAGAAATATACTTTATCAATCCTCCGTACTCCAACCGCGGGGAATAGATATACATTTTCCCCATAAGGATCCGAAAAGACATTATAAGATCTCACCTTTGTCTTGAAATTCACCACCTTAGGATTTTGAGCAACCAAGCTTTATTACCACAGGTCCGCACTGTCCATTCAGCTGCAAAGGATCTAAAATGGAAAAAAAAAAAAAAAACTTTTTTGTCACGAAAATTAAAAACGTTTGATCCCTTATGTTGGAATAGGTAAGGGGCAAGCCAACATATATGGGTATTGCTGTGTTAGTGTGGGGTTCAATCCTCTGAGTACTTGTTGTTTTTTGTTTTCTTTAATGCGATTATCAGCTCATAATTAGTAATGTATATACTCTTACAACCTTTTCAAAAATTTAGATTGGCATATGTTCACTTACACCGGAGTGAATGGTGAACGTGATGTAACCAAAAAATCAAACTTGGTGGTATAGGCTTATTATAATTCATTGATGGCAGTATCGTTTCTGGCTCTACTCTTTTCTGAAGCCTTCTGTGACTGAGCGAATATATTGTTAACTTGGCACATCGCTGGTCGATGTAATCAGGAAGGCTAATGTTTGAAATTGGCTATAATTTTTGGTCTTTAGGAAGGTCACTTTGGAATGTTGTTATTATTTTTTGTTCTATATTTTATTCCAATAATTGGGAATTATAACTACATAAATAACAATTATTGTAATTGTTATATATAACCTTGATTAAGATGAAAAATAATCCTTATTTAGGATTAATCATTCATTAAAAAAAAAAACATTTCAGGGTAATTATTTACAAATAGGCGTTAGTGTTTAGTAAAGTTTGAATTGAATCGCTCTTAGTCTATTATCCGACTTCGAAACGCTAAAATCTGATATTGACAGATTGATCAATATTTATCGATTAGGTCTCATTATATGTAAAATACAAAATGCGAGTCAAAAAAGTCTCTTCGAATAAAACTCTTAGGATATTTCACATGGCAAAGGAAATTCTGTTGTGTCATTAGCTGAAATTCAGATTATCAGAAAATTCTAGGGTGATGATAATCATTGACTTTCTAGGAGTATAGGTTTATGTAGACTATTATTCCCCATAGATCTGATGTAAAATATTATTGTAATTAATATTTATTTTATGGAAATCTTTAAAGGCAAGGATGTGTAAGTATGTAAATGATTACAGTGTTAAAAAATTTGCGATCATATACAGTAAAATTTCATGAATGAATGTTGCCAGTAAATTACTGTTTTTAAAAAGGATATATTGACGTTAAGGAGTTATATTACGGTCACTAACCCGTAAAAGATAATGACAAAGTAATGTAAAAATTACAGTCACGTGTATATATAAAAATACGGCTGAGAATAATATATTTTTACGGAATTTTTTTTATTATTAATACTTTTTTTTAATGCATAGATATGTGTTATATAGACCATTTAGAAGGTAAATTTTTTGCATTAAACATTTGAGTGACCTTTGCTTGTGCAGGTTACATCGGTTATAAAATATTATTTATGTAATCGGTTAGAGACCAAAATCACAATTGATTCTGTACAAACCACTCCACCTTCGTCGATCTACATAGGGAGAAAATGTATATGGCCTTAGACAATATGGAAAATGTGATTGGGATCACTAACAAAATGACTAAAACCATAAGAGCTCTTTGCCCGTAAATTCTGCTCTATTGAAACGGATTTTGAGCTATGCAAGAAATCTATTTTTGGGTGAGATAGGCATGTCGTCCTGATGGAAGGTTCCTAATAGTAGCTTCCAAGGGATATATGTACTACAGTGATATTTCCAGAGAATATATCTTTAGGTCTCCAGAATTCTAACTCCTGACGTGAATATCCTTAAAATTCCCTTAAGGATATGACATAAATCAGTGAACCTATATCTTGATACGACACATAACTATCTTCACCACGAATAGCGTTTTCTCTCCGAGGAGGAAGACTGGCATTTCTGCAAGGTGAGCTGTTATCAAGGTTACCCTATTTCCCATACTACTATTGAGTATCAAGATGGCGCCATATCCAATGTGGCGGACATTCCCTGTAGCGTTGAGCATGGTACTACAAATATAGTAGTTTTCGGGGGAGATTCTGCAAAAACTTTTTCTATAAAAAGGGAGGGTGCGTCCATCAGGACGACATGGCTATCTGATCCAAAATTAAATTTTTCGCTCTGCTCAAAATCCGTTTTTTGGGCTCAAGCAGTGTCGTCCTGATGGAAGTGTAACAGAGCATTAGTGTATCTGTAGATTTTCACCACTGCCTTAACCTTGGGACAATTTTTCTATGTTCATCTGGACTATTTGAGACAAATGACATTACCGTTATCCGTCATTATCACTAATCATAGACAATGTTAGTGCTTACTGCCCCCTACAGGGAAGAGTCATACTAGATGGTAGGAAAGGGGCCTCAAGGTTAGCATATATTGTATGAACAAACATAAGTATTCACTGGGTAAACAAACGATCTCACTGTTTGTATATATTGTCGGAACAATATCAGTGTCCACTATATCCATTGTTTGTAAGCATGCAATGATATGAGGCTTACTTACATGAGTAAGTCAAAGAGCTCTGGCTTTTTAATTATGCAAATAGCCGGGTGAATTAGGACGCAATTACATTCTAATTGACATTTATCTCTAATAAATCACTAAGTGAAATAAAGAGTGAAACGTATGTAACTTGATAAACGAATTATACATGCAACGTATACAGAAATTATTTTCCCCCTTTGGAAGGGAAGAAATGATGAGTGCCATTCTAAGACTGAAAAATGTTAATAAATTTTTCCTTTATAATTTCTATAAATTTTGTATCCTATCAACACTGTGTACTACGTACACACGAAACAAGTGTTATCTGAATAATTAAACACATGAGATTCTGAACAGACTTAGTGTCACCATGGTAACACTCACTTAAAGGGTATCACATCAGAAGTGTTGACACCTTTGCCCTTTAATTGATAGCCATATCAATTAACTGGTCATCGCAGTAATCAGAAGACAGGTTTTAGAACACTACCTGCCGCCACCACATAATCTTCAGTTCATGGACCTGCTTAGCATAGTGTTTGTAGAACAATCTGGATAATTTCCATTCAGTGTATGAGCGAATACGCTTGAAGACCATATACTGAAAAAAGTTCAGTGATGAAGCCATTTTCCTGCGGGTGTACTGTCATGATCTGCTCTGCGAATAAAGTAGGTGAGCTTCGCCCTCAGCTGTTTCAGGGATAAGTTTGATCCAGAAGTCTCTCCTCTAAAGAGTTGTCCTCCCCTGAAGTCTGAAGTTCTACGAAGATAGATCTTTAGACACTCTACATGATATAGAGAGACATCTTTCTTCAGAGGGCAGATTCTCCAGGGACCCCACCTCTTAGAGGGTATCTCGTTCTTCGCAAGAAATGTTGGATCAGGAAAGAGATTCAGTTTTCCCGCTTCTGTGAACTAAATGTGGCCCTCGTTTCTAGATAGGGCTACTATTTCACTTATTCTAGCCCCAGAGGCTATAGCGAACAGAAAAATAACTTTCTGGGTTAGATCCTTGACGGAACAATCTTCATTGTTCACAGATGAGGCATAATGTAGGATATTATCCAAAGACCATGAGATGGGCTTTGGAGATGCTGCAGGCCTAAGCCTTGTGCATGCCTTCGGAATCTTATTAAAGATTTCATTCGCCAGATCCACTTGAAAGGCATATAGAAGAGGTCTAGTCAAGGCTGACTTGCACGTAGTTATCATGTTGGCTGCCAGACCTTGATTATGAAGGTGGATAAGGAAGGACAGACAGAAGTTCATTGAAATATCCTTCGGTCCTTTTGCTTTTACAAAAGCAATTCACTTTTTCCAGGATAACTCATATTATCTTCTTGTTGACTTAGACTTGTATTCTTCTAAGAATCCCAAATCTTTTCCTAATCGCTAGGGCAAGAAAATCATGAAATGAAGGGTTTTGGCTCTCTGTGATAAATCAAAGGTAATTAACTTCTGAACCCTCTGAGATGATGCTGGGTTCAGTACTAGGACCAGCCTCAGCCTCAGTTCCTTCACTAAAGGGAACCAGTTGCTTTTGGGCTATTTGGGAGCCCACAGAGCTACCCCTCCCTTGAAGGATATCAGCTTGTTGAGGACCTTCTGCAAGAGATTGGATGGGATGAACAGGAATTCTTGAGTCCATCCCTCCCATACTAGAGACGTGGTGTCTGTTATCTCATCTAGGGGATCCTTGTATCGTGCTACATATCGAGGTAGTTTCTTGTGGACGCTCGTCACGAAGAGGTCGATCTGCAGCTCGGGGACTTATCCCCATCTGGGAGAGAATAGGTCAGCGTCTGTGGACTATTCTAACTCTATCGGCTTGAGCCTGAGTAGAGCATCCACGGCCACATAACGGATCCTTTGTACATGAACTGCTGATAGGTGCCATCCTTTTAGGCAAGGGATAGCTAACATCACCTAAACTATATGAGACGCCCTCTAACCTTGTCAGTTTTGACGTCTCATTATTGCATTGATATCCCAGATCAGCGTAAGGAGGTCTGATCTGGATGGAGAGAGTTTCCCCAACCACGACAGGACTACCTGGCCTTGGATAGAAACGACCGAGTCGCTTGGATTTTCCTCTGATGGGAGTGAACACCCCATTCTTCCGACTAGGCATCCACGTGGATGATCTTCAATAGTCGAGGTAGGTACAAGGGCATAGTCTTCAATAGGCTTTTGGCCTTTGACCATTGTTTGGGAAGCGATCAAGGAAAGACCGGTATCGGTCATTTTAGCTCTTTTCGAGTGTTTGATGCGTATTCTCTCCAGACTCTTAAGGCATTTTTCAGCTATGCTCTTAGCACTGGGTCTGTCACTATTATCAACTGGAGAGAGTTCAGAACTCTTTCATGTTAGCGTATTGGAATCCTGACTGATTTCCATTGTCTCTTGACCTACCCTGCGATCTTCTTTTACATCCCAAAGGGAAAGGAGTGCTGGTGTAACCTCTGGTTTTGATGGCTGTTTAACCATTGAACCCTTTGAGCTAGAGAGAATCAAGACTTCTTGAAGCTGATTTTGCATCCCCGATGTTCCAGGAACCAGATAACTTCCTTGGATGCTCATAGACCAGCCACTTCAGGTGTTGCCCGCACCAGCTTTTCGTCCAGGTACTTTGTTACCTAAACCATTTCTAGGCTTGATCATTGCGTGACTGTGTCCGCTAATTCCGTGAAGAAACTTAGGGCTGTGTTTAGTCCAACAAGTATCTTTTTTAGGGCATACATTATCCTCTGTAACTTTAATCCTAGGTAAGAGGAGAGGGGGCGACTGACTGGAAGCTGCCAATAGGCCTCTTTCAGGTCTGACAAGGCTGTGGACACCCCTTTTTGAAATAGGGTCCTTATGTTCAGAAAGATTAACATTCTGAACTTGCAGTTTTATTTTAACTTGTTGAGTGGCAACAAGTCCAGAATGACTCTGAGTTTTCTTGAGTCCTTCTTGTGAACACCAAACAGCCTTCCCTGGAATTCGATGGACTATACTTTCCTTACAACCTGTATGCTCTAGAGCTCTAAGGTATACTCTTCCAGAACGGGGTTGAAGTGTAGGAAGAGTTGAGGATATGATGGTGGAGGCATGTCTATTCTCCATCCTAGTCCCATCTTGATTAGGCCTTGGACCCAAGGATCGAAGGCCCAGCGATCTTGAAGGAACCTCTCTCCTACCAGAAGCGTCTCTGCTTCGATTGATCAGAAGTTTTACCTCTTCAACTGCCTGCTTGCGGCACCAGAGTCATCAAAACTGTGGAGTGTTGTTGAACAGCCCGAGAAAAAATTCTAGAATTTTCCGTCTTTCTTTCAGGTTGGGGACCCACATCAGTGGAAGACTTTATCTTTGAAGAGATGCCGCACTTCTGGAGGAGTTCTGTATTCTCTGTGGTGGCTTTCTCAATCACCTCTTTGACTACCTCATTTGGAAAGAGGTCTCTACACCAGATGTTGGAAGATATCAGCTTGCTGGTTTCACGTTTCACTGTTACGGCAGCGAACACGAACTCCCTACAGGCTCTCGTAGCCTTCATAAAGGCATACAAGTCTTTTACTAAGGTAGTTATATGCATTTTTAGCATGATCATGAACATGTCTGGGGTTTTTTGATGGGCTGAATACAACACTATGCAGTTATGTAGGGAAAGGGAGGCTACAAGTCTTTCCTTTGTCTCTTGTTCCTTGCACAGGAGAAACTCATAAAGTTTAGGGAGATTCTCAGTAAACTGTCGTCCAGCGATATCCGTGTCTAGTTTCCCTACTGAAAAGGTTAAGTGGACTTCCTTCTAATCCTTCTCCTGCATGGGTAAGGCTAGTGACAGAAGTTTTCATTCCACGAATGCAGGACATGGTTTGCCTGTCTCCACTGCCTTGGCAACAGATTTATATGCCTTCCACATAAAGGGGAGTGTTATTGAAGCAGGAGCAAGAAAGGTAGGGTGTCTCTTACTTAGTGCAAACACTTTTGACACTGAGTAACCCACCTTTCTCAGGCTACTCGACAAGATAGCCTGTGCCTTATCATGGTCGAGAATCATATCCTCCTTTGTTTCCTTTTATTTTCCTGATGTTAGTTCATGCTTCAGTCGAATGAACAAATTAGGGAAAGCATTAAAGCTTGGCTAAAACTGGATTTCATCTAAAGGAACAACACCCATCTTCTCTGAGATGTAGAGTTTGCCATCTAAAATCGCCAAAAGCTCCGCATACCTCCAGGGATTGGTTTTGGAGCATGTCGGAAGGTCTTGTTCTTTGGGTCGTTTGTATGACCCTTGGGGAGCGACAAGTGGAGCTTCACAGAGGTCTATCTTGAGTTTTGCTTCCTCCCTTTCTCCCTGTTTGCAAAAGTTTTCCATTAGACCCTTTTTATGGGCCAGTAACTGGTCCATTTTGTCTAACAGAGGGGTAAAAGGTGAAGATGTCGACGTTAACGGCTCCAGAGCCGGCACAGACGGAGGCAATTCCGACATGAAATTGTCCACTTCTTCCTGGGGGGCTTCCTGCCCTCCGTCCTCAAGGCTCTCTGGACGCAGGGAGGTGAGAATCGTGCTTGGGCACCACTTTTTCCCTACTTGCTTTCGGGAATAGTAAGATATGCATCCTATAAATTAGGTAGGTAAGGTCCTGGATAGATCTTCTCCAACCCTCTTACCCAATGGCGTAGTTTCTTATGAGCTGCATCCCTAGACTCCATTGACTTGGGTTTATCAAAACCCTCGGACACTAAGATCCAAAAGATATCGCAAACTTGGGGGTTCCAATATTGCAGGGATTCGGAAATAATATTACAGGGGGAAGAAACCTGCATGTATTATGACCGTAAAGGTACTAATTCTTAATATTGCAGAAGACTGCGTCATCTGGGGTTCCTCCTGTAAAGAAAGGAAAGTAGAATAAGTGTACAATAGATTATCTCACTGATGAGCAATATGTAAAAGTCATCTTTTTTCTATAATAGCTTAGGATAGTAAGCTAGAAAGGGATGTTGGGAGACACCTACTTGTATACCTCCCCACAGTATTAACTATAAACAGATTCCTTTATCAACGCAACTCAAACGAAAAGGTTCTAACCTCTGGGGATAGAAGAAATGTACATTGCCACTGCCCCTTTTAATTATTTAACACTGTGGGGAAAGGATAACTGATTTCTAATCAGAGTATTGATGGAATTCCATTCTTACAATATAGGAACGGTCTCCGATGAAGCCCGCACAAGGGTACCCAAGATATAATCATACTATAGTTTTCTGTTTGCAGTATATACTATATTACAAAATATAGACTACTGTATAATACTATATTGTAGTTCAGCCAGTGTGCTGTCAGTATGGCTAGCATCTGGTGGCACGATCCAGCCGGCATGACGCCGATTGGACTAGGAAATATAAAAGACATATATTTGTGTATCTTACCCAGCCCATTATCTGTGGCTTTCCCTTCCGATATTGAAATAATAGAGTTTCCTGATCAGAGAAACTTAAGGATAAGGGTTCTAGCCTTTAAAGATAGAAAGTGTACTACCACCGGCCATTTAATTCATTTAATATTGTAAGGTAAAACGTAAACTGATTTCTAATCAGAATATTGAAGAAATTCTATTATTTCAATATGGGAATGGTCTGAGCACACACCTAATAGTATAATATATACAATAGTTTTCTATCTGCAGCATATCCTATACTGCTCATATACTGACTACTTTATAAATATATACTGTAATTCAACCGGCATATAGCCTTCATAGCTAGTCCCTGCCGGCAGAGCCTGGCTAGCAATATAGCTAAAAGAGAGAGAGAAAGCATGGAGTGAAGGACTTCCTTATTAATGAGTATGCATACACTAAATTAGGATGTAAATATCTAATTTAATGCCTTTCCCCATAAAAAAGGTTCAAATGGAAGGGGAAAATGTATCGTTCAGGCTTCCATCCTACCACCAGTACCATCGCCGGAACATGGCTGGCAGGCTAACACCTGCCACCTGATTCAGCACCTGTCTGTGCCGGTCCGGCCGGCATAACGCCGGCCAGGCTAGTACCCCGGCAACAGCACTTGTGGCCGGCAGTCCAAGGGTGGACTGAAGAACCTTGTGTGACAGAAGAGACTTCCCACCAACAGCCATCATGGGAGTTGTAGTAAACATGGCCGCCGTCAGTCATCGTTGGCGCCGGTAGCCGGCATAGCCGCCAACACCCGTCATAGCTGCCAGCAGTTGTCCTAGCCGCCGGCAGCCGGCATGGCCGCTTGCAGCTATCATGGCCGCCGGCAACCGCCATGTCCGCCAGGAACCGGCATACCCGCAGGCAGTCTGACAACAGCTGTTGAGTAAGAGTCTTGCTGGCCCCAAAAACCATTGGCAGTCAGTGAGATAGCAGGACGACGGCCCAAAGAGTTACGATGGCTAGACCATCACTAAAGGACAAAGGGGGGAAGGAAAAGGGTCCTGTATGAGGTGTGGAAGGAGCCTACCACACCCTTAAGAAACTCGGTTTCAGTATCAGCGCCATCCTAGGCGGCAGGAGAATCTCTATTCTCCAGCCTAGGGTCCGCCAATACAGTTAAGGGAACGGCGGCAGTCCCGCCTCCTCTCAACAAAGGAGAAACAGAGTTCCAGTGTCGGCGCTATCCTAGGTGGCAGAATAATGTCTATTCTTCAGCCTAGGGTCTGCGAGCACTGGACTAGTCTTCTAGACCACAGGGAGAATATGGCGGCATCATACAATTCAAGTGCGGCCTTCGGAGGGCTAGCCTCCTATACTGGCAGCCTATCCGGCAGGGGAATGATTATTCACCCTGCCGGCCGGCACAAGACTATATACTCTGAGGTTCGGACCGAATCCCAAAGCACCCTATCTGCGCCTAATGGAAGGGACAGAAAACCCTAGGCTATTCATGCCTGAATAAAAACTCTAGGCACGACCCACTAGGGTTGAGAGCCTAAGGCTACACCCAGAGGGAAAGGGAGATTACCTTTAAATCTCCAATGGAGACGAGTATCGGTTTATATAATAATTATAGGAGATATCTATCCCCGCCTGAATTGATAACTCGATACACGAGGGCAACAGTGGAAATGTCTGAAAGTATACTATATTGCCTAGGTTACGTTACCTAGGCAAGACGAGATCTCAGTTACCTAAATCACGAAAACTCTAACTTATATTATCGACATAGAAAAAGGAAAATCATGCATATTATGAATATCTTTACAAGTATAAATTGCCTAAATAGCTTTCTTAATTAACTAATTAGTGCTATTTCAATGGGGAATGTCATTATACTAACTAAATAAACGACTGACAGCGCCTATGGTGCCTCCGGTAACAGGCCTATCTCCTAATCAATAAATTACTCAAATTTCAATGTGAAACAGGAGCTAGAAATATACACATTGTAAAGAATCAATACTCAGCTTTCCAGAGGCGAAAAAAAGCTGGAGATTGCATAATAAGCCTTGCAAAATCGATCGAAAAAGTTAGACCAACAAGGAACACCGCTGTGCGAATTCGCTACATAATTAGTAAGGTCTGCCATCTTGGATATGGTGACATCTTGATAATCAAGAGTAGTATGGGAAGTAGGGTAACCTTGATAACGGCTCCCCTTCCAAAATTACCAGTCTTCCCCCTCGAAGTGAAAATGCTATTCGTGGTGAAGATCGCTATGTGTCGTATCAAGATATAGGTCCACTGATTTATTCGATATCCTTAAGGGAATGTTAAGGATATTCGCGCTAGGAGTTAGAATTCTGGAGACCTAAAGGTAAATTCTCTGGGAATATTTCTGTAGTATATATATCCCTTGGAAGCTACTAATAGGAACCTTCCATCAAGATCGACATGGCTTGAGCCCAAAAAGATAATTATATGTTATCGGATAATGCTGAAAATTTAAAATGCCAATATTTCGATGGGTTAAAAGGATTCCATTATCGACAAAGCTGATTCGAAATGGGATGGCGGCCCTGGTTCATGATGATCGAATGATAGCAATTGATTATATTATCGTGGATGATTTCATGATTTGAACAGTGTATATTTAGAATTTTTTTTCGTAAAAACTGAAAATGCCTGGCAAAATTTATTCCGTGATTTTTACCGTTTTAAAAACGGATATATTTACTTTAAGGGGTGATCTTACATCATCAACTCGTAAAGGTAAGGTAAATTTACGGTCTCTTGTTTATTTACTAATATACGGCTGAGAACAATATATTTTTACGGAGAATTTCCTATTAAAAATAAGTTTTTTTTTTTTTTAACAGTGTTAGATGATTATGGCTTTGCAGGTTGATATACTTTGGAGAATAAAACCATTCATGTGATAATGAATACTATTCATGTTATATACAATATGGGAAGAGGTGATACTTCCATCAGATTTTTTTATGTTTACAGAAACCATCCAAATATACATTCATGAATTCTTTTTTTAAAATAGGCGTCGATAAACACTGTGACTCTTCTCAACAAAAGAATCTACCAATCTGCGTTATTGAATGGATTCCGCCTAACAATAAATATAACACACAAACATTGTTATTTTTTTATTTATTTTTTTATAACAGTTATCACACATAAAAGCATTAACAATTTACTCTCCCTTTCCATTACAGAGGCCATTTTCCCCATTATTTTTGCAGTTCCATTACTACATAAAATTTCGTACTTTTATGATGCCCTACATTTCATAGAAATCAGAGAATGATTACTAAAAATATCTACTCGCTGTATAACTGTTAGCTTTTTATATCATAAAGGGGTGTAATTAATCTTCAACAGTTGAAGTTTCATTATACCTCATTATATAATCCTTATATAAAATCTATTGAACTATACAAAAATACATCAAATAAGCAATATGTTTTTGGGGTCATCCTCATAGAAATATGAATTTCCAGGATTAAAAAAAAAACACATTTTTATTTCATAATACCATTTCATATATATATCTGAAAATATATGACAATGCAATTACTTACATTATATTTTGTTGATTTAACCTTGCAACTATCACAATATCTATCCAAATATTCTTTATTTTTTCTAATCTATCAAAGCATAATTTCTTTATTAACTCTGGGCGCAATAAACTTCATAAAGGTATCATCTAGGTACAGTAAGAAAAAAGAAAGCTTCTTAATAATGTTTTACTTATAACTCAAATAACCTTAAAATTTTCACACAAGAGAATGGCAACTTCAGCAGGACTGTAAAGAGTAATTAGTTTCATAACTCGACAATGAAAGATATAAAGCTATTGACTAATCTTTTCCCTTTTGGTTTGAATATGAAAAATTTATAAATTCCAAATATGATGAGACAGTTTTCTTATTGAATTGATAAGATTTATTTCAACAATGACGGTCAGGCATACTTATGGGTATTTTCCTTATATAGAAATGAAAGTCCCTGATATTTTATAATAACGTCAGATAAGGTTTTTATAAAATACAATTTGCATTGCCTACGGTAACATACATATGAGAGAGAGAGAGAGAGAGAGAGAGAGAGAGAGAGAGAGAGAGAGAGAGAGAGAGAGAGAGAGAGAGAGAGAGAGAGAGAGAGTATCATTTGATAAATGGTTTACCCATAATGGGAATGAGTGTACGCAATTATGAATGTTAAACACATCTTTTTGCGTGAATGTTCGTAATGGAGGCCTGAAATAATAAAATAAAGGATCTATTTATCTTAAAAAAAGAGTATGAAATTCTGAATTAGTAAATTTTCGGTTGTTTTTACCTTTGTAAGAGAAAAATACAAAATTTAAAAGATATGAAGATTTGAATCAGTATCTTACATGAACGTTATTATCGTTCAGTTTTAGATCTTCAAATGATATCATTAGAATGTAATATGAAAATTTTTCCTTTATACTAAAACAGGTAAAAGTGAAAAAGAATACTAATAGTGTTTATCAATTACACTCCTACATTATTACAATCCTGATTTCCAATTGAATCATATGTTACTATTATGGCCGACTATTATCGGATAAATATTTAACAAGATATCTCGCTTCATGGAGACTAAAGGCAAATTTGGATTTTTTTTTTTATAGAATTGCTTTGGATGCATGAAAAATAAAGGAGACAATTTGCCTGATTTTATTTGTGCAGCTCTAAAATTAAGCAGTTACGATGAACGTGAGTGGAAAATGAAAGAAAAACCTAATATTTTTGGTTTAAACAGCTACTAAGCAATTTGGAAACATTCTTTCTATCATGCTGGAAGCAAGTAAAAGAATCGTAATTATAGAATAGGATATTATAATTAATAATAAAAAAAAGATTGACTTCCGAAATATTATGAAATTAAAATTCATTAAACTGATTATTTATTTTTTTCAGAAATAAGCATAGATTTTATACATGCTCCTTTTCCATAGCTTTTCTGTTAACAGGAATGTTGTTATTTTATAGATACGTCTAATTATGAATAGTAAGGTTAAAAGTAATGGCAATAAATATTTTTTTCTTCGAAAAAAATATTCAAATGATAATGAACTGCAAATGGATATTGATTTTCTAATTAATGTTATTTCAGTTTTTTTAATATATGTGGATTACTCCATAAAAAATGCTTATATATAATAAATATTATTTTCTTCTTATCTTTCTTTTTATTGCCATAGAAAATCTGTTTTTTTTAGCTTGAATATTTACACTCCTAAAATATTATGGAAATAAAACATCAGATATATATAAACAAAAATAATAATTACCTCAGTTATGATTCAGTCGGTTTATGGTGAACAATAAATTTATTAATCTTCAATGTGACTTGTATGTATAATATATCCATATCAATTGAAATTGCAAATATTTAAAACCATATGTCAACCTTTCTGTCTTTCAATTTAAGAGGAAGAAATCTATAATAATTTTTCATACCGGTTTTCATATTATTATTGCTGAAATAACTGTATCCTTCATAAGATGAACCGTTTTAATATCTACTATTAAGCTTAATCACATGATCAGAACAATTAAAT
>NC_090728.1:121245859-121248359 GCF_036898095.1 Palaemon carinicauda | reverse complement strand
ATATATATATATATATATATATATATATATATATATATAAATATATATATATATATATATATATATATATATATATATATATATATATATATATATATATATATATATATATAAGTGTATATATATATATATATATATATATATATATATATATATATATATATATATATATATATATAAGTGTGTATATATATATATATATATATATATATATATATATATATATATATATATATATATATATATATATATATATATATATATATATATATATATATATATATATATATATATATATATATATGTGTGTGTGTGTGTGTCTGTGTGTGTGTGTTTGTGTCTATGTGTTTGTTTGCATGTTTGTGTGTACATGTAAAGCTTAAAAGATATATGCATTGACGTGATCATATAATAAGAATTTATGAAAGATTACAAATACACTACTCTCGGTAGTTTACACCATTTACTATAAGTAAAGAAACACCAAATTCCATCCACAATAAAAGAAAAAATCCAAAATAAATATTATGTCTAATTTTTCACACATCACAACACACAAATTTCTATTAGCACGAAAGCTGAGAGTCTACGGTAAAACTTGATAGTGTCAAATATTTAAATCAAAACGTACGAATATATCCACGCTAATTGAATCGTGTATATGCAAATATATCGGGCAGTCGTTATATTGGCCCTAGGTAACTACACGACACAAATATATTTCCGAGAGTTTTGAAGACCATTGAAATTTTATTTAGAAGTTTTTCATCCTCACTTACGTTTGCTATTGAATTTTAGGAAAATTATTTTTATTTCGTGCTCCGAGGAGAAAGTGATGAGTGAGTATGGGAATAAACAAAATATAAAACATATAAAACGAATGTTGACAACACTATATTTTCATAAATGAATTACTCTATTGGCCAAATTTTAATATATATTGAAATAGAAATTTTTTTTCAGGGAATGATCCTGGTTTAAAGGTAAGAACAGATAAGCAAAAGAAAAATCATTATTATTCGAAAAACATTGAACTAATACAGTCTGGAGGTCTTTGGGTATGAGTATTTGTTCCACTGACCTGTTATAAAAGAGGAATAGCGCATGCACTACATCTGTTTTAGAAATTAAACTCGACACACATTTGTATAAGTAATTAAACTTGACGCCCATCTGTACAAGTAATTAAACTTTACTCAATAAAGATGAGGAAGATTCTTTTATTGTACTGTTTTCTAGCTTATTATGCTGAAAACGGGTAATAATTTCTTTTCTGTTGATTATCGATAACAGACTATAAAAGAAATGAAAGGTAGGGAGAAATAGCACTCCTTATGGATCACATTATTTTTTACTTCTTTGTATTTTGTTTTTGGGACTGTTATGGGCAGTGTAATATGAATAAGAATTACTAATCAGCGTTGAATGAATTTTTCTCGAAAGGATTATTCACTTCTTTATGTTTCTCTTTATGAAGAGTAGAAATATGTACATAGGGGTAATGGACATTTTTCATACAAAGAAGGTAAGCGTACTTACATCAACAGTTGTGTAATCTTCTAATCCTATTGATGATAGAAATTTTTACTCTACCTTTTAACAGTTTTTTTTCTATTAGGAAAAAAATATTCGATGTTAAATATCGTGAATGCAAATTTATGCAGAAGCATTCAGATGGTATTCAAAACACTTTTCATACTTTAATTAGTCACTAAATATAATCTAACAAGCTGATATATCGAGGTACTTTTATTTTTTGGGTCCAGTCTCGTTTCATTTATTTTCCCTGTAAAATATTTTATAACTAGAAGGTCCAGTCAATTGTCCTAGTAATGTTTCTGCAATATACATTGCCTTAATGTACACTTTTTACAATTTTGAAAGAAAAAAGAATTTCACAGTCTTCCTCCATTATTCATATTTCTCATCGACAGCCAAATACCATATCCAAGTATTATGAGAGCAAAAAAGATACTCCATAATACATCATAACCAATTATTGGTAAAATCAGTGTTTCAATATTAATAAACAGTTTATATTAAAATTATCGAATAATTTTCTAAAATGTTCTTTGTCATCATATCGATGGAATGAGACTATGCAAGGAACGGTAAATTTAGACCATAAACGGTCATATAAAAGGGCGATTGGTTCTTATCTATCATATCCTATACACTATTCTATTTCATACCATTTTTACACTATTATAGACATTTCTTTACTATAGTTTCACTACCTTTCACTTAAAACTGACGTTAGCAGAATGGTCGTGACATATTCTTTTTGCTATTACTTATCAACATTTTCATATTCAATCCTTTCAATATTATCTTACTATCCCTCTTCTTTTCGGAGCTTTATTCTCTTATAAGACTCCAACTTGCACAGAAAAAAAAATGCTTCTGCCTGACCTTCCTCAGTACGATTTTTCCAAAAGGGAACTTACAGGATTTTTCTTTGAGTCTGCGAATCATCAATTTTTTTTTCCACGTAAAAGAA
>NC_090728.1:121206642-121221642 GCF_036898095.1 Palaemon carinicauda | reverse complement strand
GTGTGGTCTGTGTCTGTGTGTGCGCGCACGCACGTGCATGGGTGTAAGTATGTGTGTGATACCTTGCACGCCTTAGAGCTTTGATGCCTTATTTACACTCTCCAATTCTGCACAAAACTCCGCTGATTGTGCTCAGGAAGTTCGTATAGTCACCTTTGACCGTGTTATCCAAGAGGCCGTTTTTCTCAACCTCATGCAGTGGGTGGGGGTGGGTGGGTTTCTTAATACTATCATTATTGAATTTTTAAGTAATATATAACAAAAAATTATTGTTCATGGACACCATAGTGAATGTGATAACTGGTGTTCCTCAGTGTAGTTTTCTTCATATTATATACACATGACATGTGGCTTGGCCAGAAAACAAGTTCGTTTCTTATGCAGATGATGCTACTCTGTTTGCATCAATTTCATCTCTTGAATGCAGATCTGGGGTTGCTGAATTCCATAATAGATATCTGGCTAAAATTACTGCATGGTGCAAATTATTGGGCTTCAAGTTGAATTCTAACAAAACTCGAGGACAGTGGCTCGCCAACATCCGGATCCTGGCATTGATAATGCATGTTTAACTAATTCTGACTCTTAAAATTTTAAGTGTGATTTATAAATTTACTTCTGAGAAACACATTAGGTTTTTCTCATTGCAATTGCACACAATATTGGGTTATTGAGAAAGTCTTGTAAGATTTTCTAAGTTCAATCTATTTTGGAGAAGGTTTTTAATTCATTCATTCTACCTTTTTTTCGAGTATTGTTCTCCTGTCTGGTCTTCAGCTGCTGACTCTCATCTTAATATGTTGGAAAGAACTTACTGTCCACTTAATTTCTTATTTATGTTCTATATGTTAATCTTTGGCACCGTTGTTCAATTGGTTCGTTATGCATGTTTTTTTTTTTTTTTTATAGTTTTGACCAACCTTTCCATTCAGATTTTCACGAACAGGATTATCCTGTTCCTAATACTAGGTATGATGTTAATTCTTCAACATAATGCTTAATACTACACAGTATTCTAGAAGTTTTTTCCAGTTGTGAAAAAGGTTGGAAATTATATTCCTAATCGGTAGTAGAATTATTACAATTTCAAAAGTCCAAATTTCTTATAGTTCTCTAAATATTTTATTATAATTGATCATTACCTTTCTTGTAAAATAAATATTTCCTTTTTACTTTTTCTTACTGGGCTATCTTATACTGTTGGAGACATTACGCTTAGAGCATCCTTTCTTTCAAATATAGTTTTACTTGAGCTAATAATAATAATAATAATAATAATAATAATAACAATAATAATAATAATAATAATAATAATAATAATAATAATAATAATAATAATAATAATAATAATAATAATAATAATTATCTTTGCTGAATATGTACGTAAATCAAGCGATAACAAAATTAATATTTGAGGGTGTAATGTGGTGTAGAAGGCATAAAATATATGATATATAGTTCAGGATATATTTACCTAATGAAATGAAAATTATTTCATTCAAAATCCTGCAATAGATATTACCTTGTATATTTTCTGAAGAAAGGAATTGAGACCTTTATACAAAATATCTTATGAAGAAAAAAATCTATAAATATGAAATTCCTTTGAAGAAAAGACTAATAACTTGATTAAAAGTATTAGCTTGCTTGTTACAACAAATAGTGTATTTGTCGTTTTTTCAAACTAAGGAAAGGGCATACATAATTTCCACAAGTACATCAAAAGAATAATTCCCACAATATGCCCTGTAACTCCCGATGTTCACTTTGCCTCGAGAACTTCTATTGTACTTGAACTGTAAATACGAAGAAAGCAATATAATATTTTATTGATTTAATTTCTCTTTTTTCCAGGGTGTGGGCTCGGGTGGCTTTTCTTGAGTCCTTTTTCTCAAATTTTAAATGTTTCATATATAGTGCTGTAATAGATAAAATTTACTATATAAGCAACTTAGCATGTCGTAGTGAAGACATTTTATATCAAATATGAACTTACCTTTTGAGCTCAGAATAGTTAAGCATAATTTAATAACTTCCGGCTACTCTCAAGTTGTAGAGCACCCAAACAATCTAAAAATTTCTTGGTTACCTATTATAATTTGAATTTGTATAAATGTGCTTTATATTCCTCCAACTCTAGTTATAATTAGTTTAACAGTGACCTTTAATTTTTTGTGAATATCCTTTCCTTGGCCGTCTAGGATCTCTACCATATGTTATGCAATTCTTATTTTATACAAGCAAGCAAAAATTACGTCTTCACGTTAGTTTTGAGCTAATGGTGTGTCAACAAAAAATTAATAGAACAGAAGCATTATGTAACAAATGATGAAATATTAACTGTAAGTTTCATGTATATTCTATTTCATGTAGATCTGATTCTAAAATATCCTCTCAAGAATAATAGATTAAGATTTGTGATGAAGGTTGATAGATATTATTCTACTGATCAAAAATGAAAGAACAAAATAATTATGTTGTATATCGTCGTATTCCATCGGTCTAATAATTTAGATTGTGTTCGATAATGTCTAAATTCAACCTAAAAACCATTAACATGTGAAATATATAATATTATCAAATAATGGCATATTCATTGATTTTTTTAAAATATCTGATGATATATATATTTTTTTTTTTTACTACTAAAACCTTTATTAGAAGATAATGTAATATTTCATGAAGTTTAGTGTATTTATAATAATAATACAAAATAATGTATACAGTACATATATGCAATAATATACTATCTTTAGTGTGGCAGATGAAATATTAGTCATGATTGCAACAAAACTTTCTTCCATAGATACCTCCTGATATTGATTAACACCATGAACTATTATCGGACATAAGAGCTCAAAATATATTTGTATTTATAATAGCTACGCTCTAAAGAAATATCTCGTCCCTTCATGTAACAAAAAATGTCGCTTTTTTCATTGGCCAAATCATTTGCCATTCTGTTTTACTGATATGCCGAGTGGTTTGAAGTATATTGGAAGACTTTCCAAGTGTTCACTTCACCGACTTTCGTGATTAAAATGTACCCGGGAAAATCATGAATTTGGTTTTGGAAAATGACATGGAATATCTTAATATGTTTCACTGAAACAGGAATCCATTCCCATCCTCTTCTTTGGTTATCGCAATGTTTCTTAATTTCAAATTGCTTCGGAATATATATTGATAATTAAAATAAGCTATTCAATTATCAAAGATATTTAGTTTTAAAAAGACGTTAGACAAAAGAAGGAATAACAGAAGGAAAAAATTATTTGATAAATTTATCTTTCATATTCAATATTCTAAACTAAAATCATTTTTAATTTCCGTAAAAATCTATATCTGGTTTAGTGAAATTACTTCCTTCAAAACTTCCTTATATATGTTTGCAATTGAATTCTACGTCTTACTGATAATATCATACAGTCTCTTTTCTTTAAGACATAGAGATGTTACCTCCCTTAGATTCTTGATTTTCTTTGTTTTAATAGTTTGCTTTATGAGTTGTTTAAAGGAAAAAACTATACGAATATATGTTTAGCTTTAGTGAATGAATTTATTTCCAAGAATCACATCCCTAAAAGATAGAAAAATTTAATGTTTTTATTTATTTATCTATTTATTTTTTATTTTATTTTTTATTTTATTTTTTATTTTTTATTTATTTATTTATTTATTTATTTATTTATTTTTTTTTTTTTTTTTTTTTTTTTTTGAGAGAGAGAGAGAGAGAGAGAGAGAGAGAGAGAGAGAGAGAGAGAGAGAGAGAGAGAGAGAGAGAGAGAGAGAGAGAGAGAGATTAAAATAAATTTTTATTTATAATAGCTACATTTAAAAGATATTTCTGGACCCTTCATGTAACAAAAATGTTTTTTTTTTTTTATCTTGGCCAAAACATTTGCCATTCCATTTTACTGATATGCAGAGTGGTTTGAAGTGTGTTGGAAGACTTTATAGGTCTTCACTTCACTGACTTTCGTGATTAAAATGTATACCGGAAAATCAAGAATTTTGTTTTGGAAAGTGATGTAGAATATCTGGATATGTTTCATTCAAACATGAATCCATTTGCATCCTCTTTTGAGTTATCACATTGTTTCTTAATTTCATATAGCTATTATATATATATATATATATATATATATATATATATATATATATATATATATATATATATATATATATATATATATATATATATATATATATATATATATATATATATATATATATATATATATATGTATATTGATAATTAAAATAAGCTATTCAATTATTGAAGATATCTAGTTATTGAAAGACGTTAGACAAAAGAAGGAATAACAGAAATAAAAAGGTTTGGTTCATTCAACTTTCATATACAATATTCTAAACTGAATGTCTTTTTAATTTCCGATTTCCTAAACTTACTTCCTACAAGACTTTTTTTTATATATGTTGGCAGCTGAATTCTAGGTCTTACTGAGAATATCATACAGTGTCTTTTCTTTAATTAAGACATATAGATGATCCTTCCCATAGATTCATAATTTGATTTCTGTTTTATTAATATGCATTACGAGAAATTTAAAGGAAAAAACCGTACGTAAATGGCTTTATTTCCAAGAGTCAAATTACTAAAATATAAAAAAAACTGAATGGAAAAAATATATACTTCACGCGATTTTTTCTTTCTTTCTTTCTTTCTTATGAGAGAGAGAGAGAGAGAGAGAGAGAGGAGAGAGAGAGAGAGAGAGAGAGAGAGAGAGAGAGAGAGAGAATAAGTTTGAATAAGATAAGAAATTATTCTGTCAATATAGCTTTTGGAATAAAAGCTCTCTTATATCTATATGTATAAGTAGTTTATTTTCATGAAGTATATTGACAGAATGATTTTTTATGAAAACATATTCTCTCTCTCTCTCTCTCTCTCTCTCTCTCTCTCTCTCTCTCTCTCTCTCTCTCTCTCTCTCTCTCTCTCTCTCTCTCTCTCTCTCTCTCTCTCTCAAGAAATATTTCTTTAATTGGTTGTTCTATCACTCAACGATCTAGGTCTTTCTTTCGAATTAAATCGTAACTTATTATTGAACACATATTCGCACCTTTTCCGAATCCGTTTGAATTTATTCTCAAATGTTGTCTACTCTTACTCACGGGTCAACACCCTTATCCCAGTCTTGAAGGAGATTCCCAGTATTTGAAATTCTCTACCCGTTTTAAACCTAGATCTCTTTTATTTTTCGTCTATGATATAGCCTAACTCATTCTTTCCCTGGCATAACAACCAGTCTATTAGACTCATAATAGCTTTATGTCTCTCTCTTAACATTTTATGTATCACTTTTTTATATATATGCTGGAACGTTATTGATAATAATAATAATAATAATAATAATAATAATAATAATAATAATAATAATAATAATAATAATAATAATAATAATAATAATAATAACAATAATAATAATAATAATGATAATAATAATATTATTATTATTATTATTATTATTATTATTATTATTATTATTATTATTATTATCAGCTAAGCTATAAACCCTCTAGGAAAGCAAGGTGCCTCAACACGAAAAAATAGCCCTGTGAAGAAAAGAAATAAGGAAATAAATGAACTCCATGAGCAGTAATGAACAGATGAAATGAAAGATGTTAAAAACAGTAACAGTATAAAAATAGATATTTCATGTATTAACTATAAAATCTTTAAAGAAAAAAAAAAAACACGAGGAAGAAAAATATGATAGATTAGTATACCTGAGTGTGCCCTCAAGCAAGAGAACTCTATCCAAAGATTTTGACAAGTATGCTATTCTGTTCTTTCTAAGCGTGATCAAATAATAATAATAATAATAATAATAATAATAATAATAATAATAATAATAATAATAATAATAATAATAATAATAATAATAATAATAATAATAATGATAATAAAATATTATTATTATTATTATTATTATTATTATTATTATTATTATTATTATTATTATTATTATTATTATTATTATTATTATTATCATCATGTCAGACGACTAAGACAGTTTTCACTCTACACTCCCATAGGTCTCGCTCAAGGATTTCTTTAATGATAGATATTAATTGGAATAAAATTAATTTGAAGCAGTACAACTAATTTGTTTTTACATAAAAAAAGTAAAAAAAAAAAATCCAGAGTAGATCAATCATTTTAAAGAAATTTTAAAGAAATGTTCTTTTTGTGGAGCCATTAAATTACCAATAAAACCCTTGGCTGACATCGATAAAGATTGTAAACATTCAATAAATCTTGGTCGACTTCCACCTAAAGTTAATCAACTGGATCGAGTGACACCGGAGATTTATTACCCAATTCTCGTCGAGATCTTTTTGTGATCTTATCAAAATCTTCTCTGATTGAAGAATATAGACACACAAACAGATTCATAATCATACCTTTTTCAAGTAAAAATAAATGTCTCGTAAATACTTTGAATAATAAATGATGAATTAATGTAATAAGTGCTATCGGAAAACGAGTTCTCCCTATATCTGAGACAAAAAACCCGATACCGTAGATAGGAAGAGAACCAAATATATATCTCCCAAAGGCTTAGTTTTTCGATTCCCTTTTCATAAGAAGGAAATATAGAATAAAAAACGGTTTTGAGGCCCGTAATTAATTGATCATCTCCTCTTTCGGGTGTTGAACTCTCAACTTCTTTTGTTTCTCAAACCCTTTAATCACTGCCTCAAAACCCCACCACACCCCACTCCTATCTGTCTCCTTCCAATACTTATAGCTCCCTAAACTCATGACCTAGAACAAATGTTTGCCCAAGGACGAGGAAGGAAAGTTATGGATGTGTTCTCTATAAAATCCAAATAATTGTGTACATACATACATACATATACCAAAGGCACTTCCCCCAATTTTGGGGGTAGCCGACATCAACAAATGAAACAAAACAAAAAGGGGACCTCTACTCTCTACGTTCCTCCAGCCTAACCAGGGACTCAACCGAGTTCAGCTGGTACTGCTAGGATGCCACAGCCCAACCTCCCACATTATCCACCACAGATGAAGCTTCATAATGCTGAATCCCCTACTGCTGCTACCTCCGCGGTCATCTAAGACACCGGAGGAAGCAGCAGGGCCTACCGGAACTGCGTCACAATCGCTCGCCATTCATTCCTATTTCTAGCACGCTCTCTTGCCTCTCTCACATCTACCCTTTCTTTACACCATTCATCCACCCAAACCTTGGCCTTCCTCTTGTACTTCTCCCATTAATCTTGTATTCATCACCTTCTTTAGAAGACAGCCATTTTCCATTCTCTCAACATGGCCAAACTACCTCAACACATGCATATCCACTCTAGCCGCTAGCTCATTTCTTACACCCGTTTTCACCCTCATCATTTCGTTCCTAACCCTATCTACTCGAAATACACCAGCCATACTCCTTAGACACTTCATCTCAATCATATTCAATTTCTGTCTCTTCATCACTTTCATTCCCCACAACTCCGATCCATACATCACAGTTGGTACAATCACTTTCTCATATAGAACTCTCTTTACATTCATGCCTAACCCTCTAATTTTTACTACTCCCTTAACTGCCCCCAACACTTTGCAGCCTTCATTCACTCTCTGGCGTACATCGGCTTCCACTCCCCCATTTGCTGCAACAACAGACCCCAAGTACTTAAACTGATCCACCTTCTCAAGTAACTCTCCATTCAACATGACATTCAACCTTGCACCACCTTCCTTCTCATACATCTCATAACCTTACTCTTACCCACATTAACTCTCAACTTCCTTCTCTCACACACCCTTCCAAATTCTGTCACTAGTTGGTCAAGCTTCTCTTCTCTGTCTACTACCAGTACAGTATCATCCACAAACAAGAACTGATTCACCTCCCATTCATGGTTATTCTCGCCTACCAGTTTTAATCCTCGTCCAAGCACTCGAGCAATCACCTCTCACCACTCCATCAACATACAAGTTAAACAACCACGGCGACATCACACATCCCTGTCTCAGCCCCACTCTCACCGGAAACCAATTACTCACTTCATTTCCTATTCTAACACATGCTTTACTACCTTTGTATAAACTTTTCACTGCTTGCAACAACCTTCCACCGACTCCATATAACCTCATCACATTCCACATTGCTTCCCTATCAACTCTATCATATGCTTTCTCCAGATCCATTAACGCAACATACACCTCCTTACCTTTTGCTAAATATTTCTCGCATATGTGCCTAACTGTAAAAATCTGATTCATACAACCCCTACCTCTGCTAAAACCACCCTGTACTTCCAAGATTGCATTCTCTGTTCTATTCTTAATCCTATTAATCATTACTCTACCATACACTTTTCCAACTACACTCAACAAACTAATACGTCTTGAAATACAACACTCATGCACATCTCCCTTACCCTTATATAGTGGTACAATACATGCACATACCCAATCTACTGGTACCATTGACAACACAAAACACATATTAAACAATCTCACCAACCATTCAAGTACAGTCACACCCCCTTTCTTCAACATCTCAGCTTTCACACCTTCCATACGAGATGCTTTTCCTACTCTCGTTTCATCTAGTGCTCTCCTCACTTCGTCTATTGTAATCTCTCTCTCATTCTCATCCCCCATCACTGGCACTTCAACACCTGCAACAGCAATTATATCTGCCTCCCTATTATCCTCAACATTCAGCAAACTTTCAAAATATTCCGCCCACCTTTCCCTTGCCTCCTTTCCTTTTAACAACCTTCCATTTCCATCTTTCACTGTCTCTTCAATTCTTGCGCCACCCTTCCTTACTCTCTTCACTTCTTTCCAAAACTTCTTCTTATTCTCTTCATATGACTGATCCAATCCCTGCCCTCTTTACCTCACGTACCGTGCGCTTTACTTCCACATTTTTCTCCCTGTATTTTTCATACTTCTCTATACTATTACTCTGCAGCCATTCTTCAAAAACCCTCTTTGCCTCTTCCACTTTCACCATCATTCCTTCATTCCACCATTCACTGCCCTTCCTCATGCTGCCTCCAACAACCTTCTTGCCACATACATCACTTGTAATCTCAACAAAACTTTCTTTTACTAACTTCCACTCCTCCTCTAAATTACCAGTTTCTCTTACTCTTATCTCGTCATATGCCATTTGCAACCTTTCCTGATACATACTTTTTACCCCCGGTTTTATTAGCTCTTCAACCCTCACTAGCTCCCTTTTAAATCCACCTACTCTATTCCCCCACTCTTTTGCTACAACTAATTTTCCTTCCACCAAAGAATGATCAGACATACCGTTAGCCATACCCGTAAACACGTGCACGTCTTTCAATCTTCCAAAAATTCTTTTAGTTATCAACACATAATCCATTAATGCCCTTTTTATACTACTCTTCTATTTGCCACTCTTACCCATGTATACCTATTTGTATCTTTCTTTTTAAAAAAGCTAGCACTTATAACCATCTCTTGTTCAACACACATATCTACCATTCTCTCACCTCTCTCATTGTTTAACTGGTGATTAACCAAATGTTGTGGATCACAGCTGGGACAAGACAATGAAGAGATAAGGGCAGCAATAGACTGCGGGTATCTAAATGTATGCCATTATTTTATCACAGTAAAAAGAGTCAGGGCCTCGGTAAGGCAATCCAAACACCACTTTTGTGAATTCACTTATATTAAAAATCCATGTTCTCTCTCTCTCTCTCTCTCTCTCTCTCTCTCTCTCTCTCTCTCTCTCTCTCTCTCTCTCTCTCTCTCTCTCTCTCTCTTTATATATATATATATATATATATATATATATATATATATATATATATATATATATATATACGTATATTTATGTATATATTTACATACAGTATATATATCTATATCTACACACACACACACACACACACACACACACATATATATATATATATATATATATATATATATATATATATATATATATATATATATATATATATATATATATGTATATATATACATATATATATGTATATATATATACAGTGTATATATATCTATATCTATCTATCTATCTATATATATATATATATATATATATATATATATATATATATATATATATATATATATATATATATATATATATATATATATATATATATATATATATATATACAGCTTTTCAATAACGCCTCTTTTATTGAAGGGGATCTTCTTTTTTATTCCCTCTATCATAAAGATGATACATATATTTCTGGCAGGCAGACTTTATCTATCTATCTATATATCTATTTATTTATCTATATATATTTCTATTTATCTACTGATCTACCTAAAACTAGTGTATGGCAAAGTAGTATGACATGACAATATATCATTTTTCATATCTATTTCATATAAATGACAAATCAATGAAGAATAAAAGATGCACTGTATCATGTCAGCAAACGAAAGTCACAGGAACACCATATATCTTTAACAGAAGTGGACGTAATGGAAGAAAATGGCATAAAAACTTCATTCCTACCACAAAAAAAAAACTTTGCCTGAGTAAGAGGACTGTAAAATTTGCATCTCCTTTCGTTTTAATTTTGTTTTTACCCCATTACAACATTGTTAAGTACTAAGTGCAATGCTAGTTAAAAGATCAAAAAGACATTTCGCCGTGATGCTAAGTATTTATGCTCATGATTTAGTATCGCAACATCGTACGCTTCTAAATATGTATTATTTAAAACTTTATATCATTTATAGTTTATTATAATGACTCTGTTATGACATTTTCATTTGATGCAAGAATGTTATCATTATCAAAGAAACTCTTAGATTTCCTTTAATTTTATTATCTTGATATTTTCTAATGTTATATATTTAAGCAGAATGAAACATATCTCCTCTTTATATTATAAAGGAATTAAGAGCTACAAACCGATTTAAGAAATACAAGCAAATAATGAAAGGAAAAATAAGTTAAGGAGAGAAGTTATGATTCGGAACGTAAAGTTCGTAAGAATTTTGTATATGTTAGACGCTATTGTATTTCTCAAATGTTTTAAGTCCACAATTTTAGCAATTGGTATGCTAACTACTTGTACCTGTTATTGGTTAATAAATTTTTTAGATAGAATATAGAAGTGAAAGGAATATAATTACTTTTTTATACGATTTCTGAGTTAAACTAAATACCTTATTTTCTCATTAGTATAAAGACTGAGCTAAAAATAAGAAAAATTAAATATAATCAGGGAATATATAAATTACAAGAGAAGTGCAGATGAAATATAATAAGATATTTTAAGAACTGTAAGAAGTTTGAACTTTTGAAATTTTACCGATTCAACTGTCCGATTAGGAAGGTCATTCCTCAAATTGGTCACAGCTGGAATAAAACTTCTAAAATACTGTGTAGTAGTGAGCCTCACGATGGAGAATTCACATAATACCTAGTACTATGAACATGATGATACTGTTCGTGTAAATATGAAGGAAAGGGATGATCAGAATTATGAAAAATCATATGCAACATGAATAACGAGCTAATTGAACGCCTTCGCCAGAGATTAATTTCTGGAACAGGAATAGGAAATGAAGTGGACAGTAAATTCCTGCCCAACATATCAAGATGACAATCAGCAGCTGAATACCAGAATTAAAACATTTCAGAGGAGGTTGATCATCGAAAATCTTACAAGACTTCCTCAATAAGCAAATGACTTGTGCAATTAACAAAGAGAGAGCCCTAATGTGTTTCTCAAAAGTAAATTTGTGTATTACACCTAAAATTCTAGAACAGTCAGAGTGAGTTAAACATACATTATCAGTGATAGGATCCGGATGTTGAGGAGCCACTGTCATCGAGTTTTGTTATGATTCAACTTGAAGCCCCATAATTTGCAAAATGTAAGAATTTTAGCCAAATCTCATTAAGGATTTCAGCAACCCCAGAACTACATTCAGGAGATGGAATTGATGTAAAGAGAGTAGCATCTTCTGTATATGCAACGAGCTTGTTTTCTAGGCTAAGCCATATTTTCTTTTATATTGCAAAAAGAACACTACTGTGAGGAACACCAAGTAACACATTCACTACGGTGTCCATCAACAACCACATTTTGCCTGCCGATATACTACTTAGAAATCTTATAATGGTGCTAAGAAAAGTCCCAACCACTAGCATCCACTGCTTGAGGTTGAGAACAGGGGCCTCAAGAATAACATGGTCAAAGTCAGCTCTAAAATCAATGCCGTCTATACGAACTTCATGACTAGAATCAACGGATTTTTATACAGCATTGGATAGTATAAAAAATGCATCACCTGCTCTAAAGCATGTAAGATATCACACACATGCACAAACACGCACACACATAAACCTACACATAGATAATCTGGTGCTTTTTCAGAGTACATGTCCGTACAAAAGAAAGATCCTAGAATCAGCCATCATAAATTAATCAAACACAACGAACTTAACTGGGGGCCAATGGAAAGCTTATACATTTCACAATACTCTTTTCAACGCTATCATTAAGAAGATAATCTACAGAGACCGACCATCAGATATGCATCAGAGGTCAAGACATCCTCCGAGCGGCTCAACAATACGAAGGCGCATCTAGATGTAATTAGAATTGGCTAATCCTTGCAGCATTTATAAAAACTTTAGAACAATTGGAAACATCCTTTTGCTTTCCTATATGAATCGTCAACGTCCACTGTAATCCTCATTTTTACTTTACTTTACAAAGCAAGTACAAAGTATATGTTAATAAAGTTCCCAGTGAAAAATGGAGTATTCCTAGGGATTATGTTGCCACCAATGTTGTTTTTTCCGCCTTAAGGATATTGCAAGGCATAGAACAGTTTCGGGCTTTTGGAGAAGAATTGGGCTAGATTGGTAGTAGGAAATTGGCTGATGATGGTATCCTTATTAGCAGAACCCAAATATATAATTGATGATGAAATATCATTGGAAGGAGAAAGGATTAATGGGGTAGAATCATGTAAGTATTTAGGAACTATGGTTTCTAATACAGTTTATTTACAATCAGAGTTTAGTGAAAGATTGACAAAAGCAAATCACACATGAGGTAAGTTAATCAAAATCAAGTTGTCTGGAATTACATATAAAAATTATGCTATATGTAAATTTATTGAGAAATATGTCACTATTTGAACATGAGAGTTAGTATTAAAATATAACAATCTCCAACAGGTTTAGTAGAATTGAGAGTACAGCTCTCAGAAGGATATTGGGAGTTAACTTCCAGGATAGGTTTAGCAATAAAAAATATAAGAGATTTATCAAGTCCGATAATGCATGAGATTATGGTGAGGTAGATGGTTTGAGCATGCTCTTCGCCCTCCTCAAGGGAGTTTAGTTAACCAAATATTTCCCTTGGCTCAACATGGCACTAGAAGAGTTGGAAGACACCAGGCCTACATGGCTGAGGACGATGAAGCTTCAAATAACATATGATGTATGAAAAGAAGTAATGCAATTTAGGCACCACTTTTATTGCCACACCACAGAAGAGGCAACCACTTCTAAATCGACTAGTGGGGTGTATTGGCGTGGTCACTTTACATTCACTAAAGCAATACTGATAATAAACAGGCAACCACTAAATCGATGCAGGGTCTGGTCTCTCCTCCTTAGTCTACTACTTCTGAAAATAAAAAAAAATATAAACCCCCTAAGATAAATATCACATTCATCTAATTTATATCTGTCGGTGATACTTCAATTTAAAGGTGTTAGAAGTTTATGGTTTCATTTCCAGTTTCAGCAGAATAGATAACTACTAGAATGTCTGCCGGGTAAGCTCAAACTTCCACAGTGGTACCCAAACATAGCAAAGGCCTCACCAATAAAGAGCTTTAACTCTCTGTTCAGGGTTGCGATCAATCTACTGTAAGGTGAATAATAAGCAAACACGTTACCACTGTACTAGCTAGAAGGTTAACTAGTATCAATCAAAATTAATGCAATATTCAGCATAATAAATTGTAATTTTATAAATAAATATTAGTATATAGCAATAATGCTTTGTAGTTTATGATTAATCAATTAGATGAAGGTTCAGAAAATTGGACATATAAGAGAAAGGTGTGATACGGAGATTCTGGAAAAAAAAAAAAAAAAAAAAAAAAAAAAAAAAAACCCTTTACCGATCACTTTAGAAGCTGATCAAAATATAATACAACGATGATGATGATTGCTAAACTCTTCGTTAAATGTCGCCATTAGTGAAAAGAGGTTACAAGAAGGATATTTTACCTCTTTAACAGTTGGGAGTGGGTGGGTCGTTTCTTGGCATTATTATTGATTTTTTAAGCAATAGATCTCAAAGAGTTGTTGTTGATGGGCACTATAGTAAGTATACGAATGTGGTATCCGGTGCTCCATAGTGTAGTCTTCTTAGCCCATTATTTTTCATATTATATACATATGACATGTGGTTTGGCCTAGAAAACAAGCTTGTTGCATATGCAGATGATGCTACTCTCTTTGCATCAATTCCATCCACTGAATGTAGATCTGTGGTTGTGAATCCCCTAATAGAGATTTAGCCAAAATCAGTGCATGGTGCAAATTATGGGGTATGAAGTTGAATCCTAGTAAAGTTCCATGTATGATTGTAAGTAGGTCAAGGACGGTGGCTCCTCAACATCCGGATCTTAGTATTGAGAATGTTTCTTTAAATTTGTATGACTTAAAATTTTAGGTATGATTTTCGACAGCAAATTTACTTTTGAGAAACACATTAAGTCTGTGTCTTGTTTAATTGCCCAAAAATTGGCTTATTAAGAATTCTTTTAAGATTTTCGGTGATCAATCTATTCTGAAGAAGTGTTTTGATTCTTTCATTTTACCTTGTTTTCAGTATTGTTCAACTGTCTGGTATTCAGCTGCTGATTCTCATCTTAATTTGTTGGACAGAATTTTATTGTCTATCAAATTTCTTATTCTTGATCTAGATATTAAT
>NC_090728.1:121188265-121190765 GCF_036898095.1 Palaemon carinicauda | reverse complement strand
AAATAACTTTTTATTTTTTTTAAATAATTTTGTAACTAAAATGTATCTAAAATTATTATTGTTAATTTTCTAGAAACATTTTCACAAATGAATTTATATTTACTACAAAATAACAATTTAAGAATCTAGACTCATCTCAAATGACGTCAATTCTTTTATAAATAACACGTATAAATTCCTTTAGTCCGTCTAGAAGCTTCGTGAGCCTTTTAGATTTCTTCTATAGCAATAGATTTTTACCGGACAAAAATACACTGCATTACAATAGCCGTAGTAGATTCAGTAAAAATCATAATTCATTTAACTTTTTTTTTATTTTATAAAACATACGTAATAATGACCTCCCACCCCTTCGACAGATTATTTCTTAAAGTTAACATTTTCTAACAAGGCAAGGGATATATTTGTTATAACGTACAACTATATTAGGCAGCTTTTTTTTTTTTTTTTTTTTTTTTTTTTTTTTTTTTGTCATGAATTAAGGACTACTAATATTAATAATAATGATTATACCTATATTAATAAAAAAAATTTAAATAAGAATAAATAGAATATTATGATGAAAAATATGGAATTAAATATATAAATATTTCAGTACACTTTTTTTTTTTTTTTAAATCAGGAATAGATTTTCTTATAGGCTCCCATTATTCATGTTATGTGAATAATCTATTTGAATATTTTTTAGCATTTGGATGTCCAAAGTGAAATACTACTTCACTATAATCGATCTTAGGGAACCACGTAGAAAGTAATTATCATTAATATGATTTTTCTTATGCTCTCCTTCACATTTAGAACTTTCATCATTATTCACTGAGACTTATCAACAAAAGTTAAGAAGCCTTTATAAATATTGTTTTTACACAATTCCCTACCTTTAATATCTGCTGCTGACTTACCCATGAAATTATTCTATCATTCAATTAAAATATATAATGAAAGACAGAAAATATGTATTATATCTATCTTACTACGGGACCACAGACCATACGGTAAATATGTTTTTAAATTTTCCTTTAGGAAAATAATCTTAGGGAAATTCTTTATAAAACTCATCCAGTTGTAGTGTTTTTAAGGTAAAAGAGCTACTAAAAATACACTAAAAACAAATTTAGATAAATAAATAAATAAATAAATAAATAAATAAAAGGATATTATAGCATTTTCTTCGGCATCAGCTAAAATTCAATTCCATGGAAATTAAAACTAAAGATCATCTATACTACCTCTCAAAATCAAGTGATCAGATTACGTATCTTAACATTTCCCATGAATTCTGTAATGTAGTCTGTGTTTGTTGAATTTTATGTATTCCAACGAAGAATTGCCATGAAGATTTCAAATGGCGTTAGTGCTGTTTCCTTGATATATATATATATATATATATATAATATATATATATATATATCCTTTAAAAGATGAAAAGTCGTTCATGTTGCATAAGATTTTTCATAATTCTGACCATCCTTTACATTCAGATCTCCCTGGACAATTCTATCCTGTTCGTAATACTAGGCAGGCAGTTAATTCTAATAGCCAGGCCTTCTTCATCACGAGACTCAATACTACGCAGTATTCTAGAAGTTTTATTCCAGCTGTTACCAAGTTGTGGAATGATCTTCCTAATCGGGTGGTTGAATCAGTAGAACTTCAAAAGTTCAAAGTTGGAGCAAATGCTTTTTTGTTGACCAGGCGGACATGAGTCTTTTTATAGTTTATTTATGACATATTTGTTTTTGATGTTGTTAATAGTTTATATATGACATGTCTGTTTTGATGTTGTTACTTGTTTTAGAATGATTTATTGTTAATTTGTTCTCTTCATTTATTTATTTCCTTATTTCCTTTCCTCACTGGGCTATTTTTCCCTGTTGGAGCCCCTGGGCTTATAGCATCTTGCTTTTCCAACTAGGGTTGTAGCTTGGATAGTAATAATAATAAAATAATAATGTATGACAGATGCAATTGACAGTGGCAAGGAACTAGCAGGATAATGCCTTAGGGACATTGGTCACTTGAACAGCGCCGAGGCCGCTCTCCACCCAAGCTAGGACGAAGGTAGGCCAGACAATGACTGCTGATGACTCAGCAGGAAGAATGGGTCTTTAATCTCAGTCCATCAGATCGCTACCCAGGGACGTTTTTTGAAACTAACTTCCTTGAGTGTGCAACGGTAAAGAGAATGCATATAGTTCTTTCATGAAAAATGTAAAATTTCATTGAGATTTCTGGATTTCTCAAATAGAGCTACGATCTCTTTTCCGGTTTTACGATTTTCGTATTTCGTTTGTGCCACTCTTTTGGCACTGTGCCAAATGGCAGAGATTTCATCAATAAGAAAACTCTCTATGGTTATGTCATATATCTAAAAAGAAATGTACACAAGTTATGATAACGAAGAAATATAAAGTTTACTTTTATGAGGAAAAGATTTCAAGATCATCAATCCGCTGTGAATCGAGGAACTGGGGAATTCATTTCCAACAGAACTAAATTT
>NC_090728.1:121173265-121183265 GCF_036898095.1 Palaemon carinicauda | reverse complement strand
GAGTCACTACTGATTAATTGTATAGGGAAATATGTTATCTTAGAAGACAGGCTGATCAACGGAAGGGTAACACATTTTGAGTATTATGGAGAAATAATTTCCGTATGTGTATAATATCCTTTTCTTCGTTCCCCAGGGAATTAAATAAGATCTCCTGTTGTGCACAAAAATACGTCGCTCATGCAAAATTATTATTCCATAAGTCTCCTACCCACTTCTTGAACCATTTTTAATTTTTTATTATGAAGATCTATGTGACAGCGTTAAGTAATCTGTAGATAAGATGTGAGGGAAAAGCTATGGTAAGAATGGCTTATCAAGTCAAGTAGACGAAGTTAAAGGCAGAAAGATTCTATATATATATATATATATATATATATATAAGTATATGATAAATTTTGCACATTTTTACGTGTTTTTCATATTCAAATAAGCCATATATATTTTGATATATCAATGTCTGGATTCTCTTAACGACCTCGGGATCAGAGCCCCAGGCGAAATCTCACAAAGACAAGAGCTTGGCTCCGGCCGGGAATCGAACCCTGGTCGGCAAGCTTATATAGACAGTGACTAACCCATTCGGCCACGAAGGAAGTATATATATATATATATATATATATACTTATATATATATATATATATATAAATGAATAAATAAATATATATATAAATGAATATATATGTATATATATATATATGTATATATATATATATATATATATATTCATTTATATATATATATATATATATACTTATATATATATATATATATATATGTATATATATATATTAATTTATATATATATATATATATATATACATATATAAACATAAATATATTCATATATATATATATAATATAATATGTGTGTGTGTGTGTGTGTGTGTGTATGTGTGTGTCTGTGTGGTGGGCTGTCTTTTTGTCCGATATCACTTGATCTGGCGACGCTTCATCCATGTCTTTTGTGCAATGACTTTTTGTCCGATGTACTTTTGGTCCAACGACATTTAGTCCCAATGTCTAAAGAAAACAAGCGTTTTAATGGATATTACCATTTACTTCACCTCTCTGTTGAAAATTTATACCTTATTGGCTCTCATGATAAAGTAATATGATAATTTTCTAAATACTCCATTAGTCATTTTCTTTTTCTTTCTCTCTCTTTAGTATGATACTGTATATTTAGTGTGTTGCAAGTTTAGTACTGAATGTGCCCACTCCGTAACGGCAAAGTTCATGCAACCAACGAAGAAGAGAAGAAAAGTAGTAGATGAAAATAATTACATCTACATTTTTCATTCAACTAATACAAAACTTGGAGAAGAATCCTGGACGTGTGAGCAAATCCCATGTGTTCAGTGCGCATTTGTTACGGAAGACTAAGTACCCAAAATTATTTATTCTTCCGGTGAGCACCTTCATCCCGCAAATTTAGATGCATTAAATGCTAGAAAAGCAGTTGCTGAAATCAAGGAAGAAGCAATTTAAATCACAGTAGCAATTTCACGTAGCATATTATCGGAAAAGTTTACAGATATAACTGAAAATACTTCCTCACAGCTCCCTCTAGTGCAAGTGTTTTAAAAGACTGTTCAAAGGTGCGACAAAAGCAATCCAGATTTCCTGCTAATCCAGTGTCTAGACATGGATTCGAAATCCCTGACGAATACGGTAAACTTGCTAATGGTCAACAGTTTCTAAGATATGGTTCAGGCCTCATGGATCATCAAAGAATTCTAATATTTGCATTTGATGCGACATAAAATTTTCTCTGCAACAGTCATATCAACTATTTTGCATTCATGTACAAGTTATTGGTAGCAGTTTCCCATGGGTTTTTGCATTACTCCAGAATAAAACCAGGCAGACATATGAATTAGTTTTCCAGCAATTGAAAATTATGCAACCTAATGTCTATCCAATTGATATAATGGCTGATTTTGAAGTTGCGATTCCTAACTCATTTAATTCATCATTCCCTAACTCATCTATCGGTGCATGTTTGTTTCATCTGGGGCAGTCCATATTTAGAAAAAATTGTTGATCTAGGTTTCAAAGAAAAGTATAACAAACACCCTGAATTCTATCTTAAAGTAAGATGTTTTTCAGCATTGTCATTTCTCCCTATTGAAGATGTTGAAGAGGCCTATGAGGAATTAATAGACGATGACAAAATACCTTAGAAAATAATTGCTTGCTTTGATGTGACTTACATAGTAGTGGTAAGAGGGCGTAGAATGAGACGAAGGAGAGATCCATCTATCTTCCCATTACGATTTATGAAATGTTGATAAGCATATTTTCCAAGGTATACCCAACACAAATAAAGCTGCAGGGGGGTTTCATTCTGCTATAAAACATTCAGCAGGTTTATTTTGTATTGGGGAAGTTATGGATTGGGTAGGGTTTTTTTTTTTTTTTTTTTTTTTTCTTTTGTGGATATAAACGATTTAATATTGGACCAAATGTCGTTGGACCAAAAGTTCATTGGATGAAAAGATATTGGACAAACAGACGTGGAAAAGGTGTCGTCAGACGAAGTGACATCGGACGAAAAGTCGGTACACGTGTCTGTGTATGTATGGATGTATGTGTGTGTATGTGAGTGTGTGCAAGCGTATAATGAATGGGTGTGTCCTTGTACAGATGTGTGTTTATCTGTCTACCTAAATATCTTTTCCCAACATATGTTGAGAAAAAGAGTAAAAAAGGTAAAATTAGCAAATTTTAATATTTGAAAATTAGAATGAAAAGACATTACCTTACTCGACTAAAGAATCAGCGTCCAAAGAAAAAAATAATAATTGAAGCATTGATATAACCAAAATACATGATTTTTTCTCCCTAGAACAAAAGGCAAATTTTAAATGCCCATCAATCATGGATAACATGCGGCATCCTAAGATTGATATCAAATAATCATTTCCTTCCCGGAGAATTCATCAGTCTATCTCCTCCTTCAAACGGCATCAAAGAATAGGGACGGGTCTCTCCCGCCTGGGATGTGACAGAGAACAGCATTCTTCAGAGGGATTGATCTCCTGTTTGGTATGACGCGAATTTGACCTGCGGCGACTAAGGTTCCGCTCTTTTCTCCAGTAAGGATAGGTTATCATTTCTTTTATTCTTCTTAAGTTCTATGCATATTTCTCTATTCTTTTTATTATTTTTTTATATCATGTATAATAGTTATTCTCTATTTAATTACTATTCAATTTTTTTATATTTCACACACACTCGTGTATATATATATATATATATATATATTTATATATATATATATATATATATATTTCATAAATATATATATATATATATATATATATATTTATACATATGTATATATATATATATGCATATATATAAATATATATATATATATATATATATTTATATATATGTATATATATATATATATATATATACATATAATTATACGTATATATACAGTATATATATATATATATATATATAAATAGATAGATAGATAGATAGATAGAGAGATAAATAATACGAATAACTCCAGAATGTAATAGAGGAGATCCCCGAGAAAGATATGTAAATTGTGATTGGCGACTTAATTGCGAAAGTTGGAAGTAACAATCAAGAGAATGTGATGGGTGTCTAGGTGCTGGGAGAAGTTGCAAATGAAAACTGAGCACATTCCATAAGTTTTTTGTTGGAGGTATTCCTTTATAACATAAGAAGATCCTGAAATATACATGGACTTCACAATTCGAAATTACAAAAATCAAATATATCTCATTGACATTATTAAAGACAGAAGGATGTCTCTGAGGTATGTAAGAAGCTATAGAGGTGCATATATTGGTAGTGATCACCCGCTCCATATTGCCACGATGACATTGAAACACAAGGCACCCAACGAAATGGTAGATAGAATATATAGGTTTGATAAAACTGAGCTTTTAGAATAAGAGCACACAGAAACATTAGCAATGAATGTATGAATTGATATACAGTTTTGGAAACACTAAGAGACAAAGAACAGACAAATAATGAAGAATTGTGTGATATCAAGAACATATATCAGTGAAATCTTGGAAAATGCAGTTAAAAGGAGGAAACCATGGATAATAAAGGATACTTGGGGTACTATAAAAAGGAGACAATAAGAAAAATTTATTGATGACAAGTTTCTAGGAAGTAATGAAAATCTCAAGGTAAAGCATGTTAAGTATTGCAGTATTGATAGTGAGATCAAAAGAAAAGCAAGGGCTGACTGGAGAGAATATTTAAACAGTAAAGCAGATGAGGCTGACAGAGCTAGGGATTCAGGAAGTGGCTCTGCTGTAAGAATTGCTCATATAATTAGTAATGTAATCTAAAAGCATATACCCATCAAAAAGAGAGATGACCCTATTATAACAACAGAAAAGTAAGAAATACAACGTAGTATTAAGCCCTTTAGTAACGTCATGAATAGGAGATTGATATACTTTAAGCCGAGGAAGACCTTGATTTGCCCATGAATGAATTCAGTGTGTTTGAAGTCGAAGCTATCCTCAAAACATTAAAGAGATTGAAATCTCCCGGATACGATAGAATACTTACAAGATTATTTTATAGAAACCGGATGAATGGGAGTTAGGAGTGTTGGTGAAAATGTTAGAAAAGAAGACCTGGTTGATTTCAATAATTACAGGGACATAAAATTCATGCAATTTTTATGAAAATATATACTATGCTTATTCTATCGGACTGGAGAGATAGATTGCTGAAAAGCTGAGAGATGAACAACCTGGATTTAGAAAAGTGAGAAGTTGCACAGTCCAAATTTTTATTTTGAAACGTTGTACAGTAATGCGTAGAATATAAAAATCCACTTTTGATGGCATTTGTGGACTATGAAAAAGTCTTTGATAATGTTCACCGACCAATATTGTGGTGACTCCTGCATTATTATGGAATTCCTGTTAAATATGCCAATTTTATTAAGTCTGTTCATGAGAATAGTAAGTGCAAAGTTGTATATGGTGGAGAAGGATTGGACGAGATTAGTAATAGGAATATAGTAGTCCTTGAGTATGCTTAAGATGCTGTCATTGTTAGCAAAACAACACAGGATTTGTAATACTTGCTTACCAAACTACATGAAATATCTTACGAGGTTACACTATAGATAAATATAAGAAAGACAGAGATGAAGGGAACAAGGTATGCAATTGAAGATGAAATATCATTGAAAGATTGAGTGAAAGACTATGGCCAGGTTAAGTAAAACTTGGAAAATAAATCGACTGAAATTACACACACACACACACACACACACACACACATATATATATATATATATGTGTGTGTGTGTGTGTGCGTGTGTATATATATATATATATATATATGTATATATATAGATATAGATATATATATATATATATATAGGACTATATATCCGTTGGTGAGATTGGTGTCACTCTTTTCACATGAGTCATGGTATGACAACGAAAGTATATTCAATAGATTTAGTAGATTTGAGAACAAAGCCCTCAGAAGGATATTGGGAGTGAATGGCAGGACAGAATTAGAAATGAAACTATAAAAGAAAGATTACTGAAGATCCGTATGTGGAGGAGATCATGATCAGTGGCACATGGAGATTATTTGTGCATACTCTTTGCACTCCCCTGAAAGATATTAGTCCACTAAACGTTCAGTTGGGCTCCACAAGGCACTAGAAGAGCTGGAAGGACCATGCATACATGGCTGAGGACTAGGAAGCGCAAAGTAGGAGATGATGAATGGAGAAGTATTGAATTAGAAGCTAAAGATATAGATGACTTTTGAATTTCTAACCGAGGCCTATGCGTCATTAGACTTCTAAGGAGATGAAGATGATGATATGCATATACAGATTTCCGGACACTACTACTAAGTATGAGGTTTATTTTAATAGCTATGAATTCTCCATCACGAGGCTCAATTTTACACAGTATTCTAGAAATTATATTCAAGATTTGACCAAGTTGCAGAATGATGTTTTTAAAAATTAAGTGAAATATGTGAACCTCAAATGTTCAAACTTGTAGCAAATGTTTTCTTGTTGAACAGACTGACATAATTCTCTTTTGGTGGACAATACTTTATATGTAACATATGTTTTAATGTTGTTACTGTTCTTAAAATATTATATTTAAATTGTTCATTTTATCTATTGAAGTTTATTTATTTTCTAATTTCCTTTCCTCACTGGGCTATTTTCTCCCTACTTCTCCATTTAGGGATGTAGCCCAGCAAGTAATAATAATAATAATAATAATAATAATAATAATAATAATAATAATAATAATAATAATAATAATAATAATAATAATCTATAGAAAAGCTTATTTTGAAAGACAGGACGTTTATCCCTATCATAAATGTAGCATATCATATTTGACTTGGAACAGCTACACTCAGCTAAGAACTAATGCACAGAGTTTTTTGCTTCAACTGAAAAGGAATACAGATTGACCATGAAATAGAAAACCGTTTCTGTTACAACACTTGGGAATAAATGAATGGCCACCATCAAACCTGTACTTTTTGGTGTGGACTTAGCAATTCTTCCTTTATTGGAATCAGATGACTCTATCACTCACTGTTCAAATAAAAATTCAGATCGTTTTGCAGATATCTTTTAACATTGAACAGAATAATGAGAAATTCAATCTTATTCATTCTTGTTTTCCCGAGGCTACACTAGCTTGTTAAGGTTTCTGGTCACGGGAAACTAAAGCATATGGAGGTGTAGACCCAAATGCCATGTAGACCTTTGATATCTTAGCTTCTTAGATGTTACTATTTTTCTTAAAACTTAGCCAGATAAGGTTCATTTTGCACCTGTTGGAGAATTCATAAAGTTACCCCATTGTGTAATTGTGTTTGTGGTAGTGATAGTCCTGCTGATTACGGCCCAATTTCCATAGAGCCCCTATCATTTAAAGTTTTGAACTATTTTACCAAATGTCTAAATAGGTATGCTTAAATTAATTTACTACTACTACTACTACTGCTGCTACTACTATTGCTACTACTACTACTACTACTACTACTACTAATAATAATAATAATAATAATAATAATAATAATAAAAATAATAATAATAATAATAATACTTTTTCAGTCCCCTAGCACTAAAGTTCTATGAAGTTATTTTATTCATGACAGACAAGTGTAATTAGCTTTGGCGTCCAACGTATTACGATCCTGCGTCATTTAATCATATTTGTTGTTTAAAACTCTCTGGGATATTAATCTTTAAAAGGATAAGTGACAGGCTACAGACAACTTTAATATATTCCTGTCTTAGAGGAAATCAAACTGAAAAACACTTCCCAAAAAAGATCCGTATAACTTGCATGGAACCATTACTTCTTAAAGGGAGAAAGTTTTAAAAGTTTCAGAACTGGAACCCCCCAAAAAGGGCAATTCAAGATTTGAAGTGGACTGAAAGAATGGGTTCCTAATCAGAGCCATTTAAGTTGAAAAGGTTTCCTTAATCGATTGTATGTCTACGTCTTCACTTCTCTTTCAGTTTCCCATCTTAATTGAAAGGAAACCTCTTTCCTACAGACTTTATGGAAAATCATTGGCTCTGCTACAGCTTTTGATTTATATATGTTTATATTGCCTTTCGCTTCTTATTATGAGGCTCAAGGATACCATTTTTTTTTTATAGTAAAGGTATTTATATAAAGAATATTTCATACATTATATTGCAGGTTATAATAATTTTTTTGTAAGTAATTTTACATAGATTTGTAGGTGTGCATCCAATGAATCTTTCAATAAAGAAATAAAAAACACTCGAAGACTAAACCACTTGTTTATATAAAGACAGCAATACTAAAAGTAAAAAATAAATGACCACTGTTACTCATGAAACAGGAATAAATTCCTCCTAAATAATATAAATCAGCAATAGAGTGAAAATATAAATCCTCATCCTTTCAATTCTTAAATCCTTCAAACTCGTCTTTGATCCTCTCAAGTATCAGCCCTGAGACGCTGAGGACATGCAGTCTTTAGCGTGACGATTTCCATTAGCATTTAAATAAGAAAATTTGACGAAAGATTTGGGGAATTGCTGCCGCTTAGAGACGAATCACCTGATGTTTTCTTAGGCTTTTTAAAACAGATTTTCGAATGTAAGTTGGACGAACCACTTCTCATGTTCCATACTTCAGCATAGGAATTCATTTGCTTTTTCAAAATTATTTATAGGAATGCAATCGGATATCTTATGCTACTTTGCTTGAAGAAGGGATGATAAAACTTGATTTTAATCATATTTTTCACTTATGGTAATATATTCTATATTTCAATTTACTCCGATGTTACTAAAAATAATAGTCAAAACAATATATTACTAATTTAGATAACAGTATTTTTGTAGTAATATCACTACCCTTAATGAAAAATCGTTTCCGTAGGAATGTGGATATCTAGAACGGAACATTGGTTGAGTGCATACCTTCGTCAATGTCATGTTGTATATCATAAGATATGTAATTGAATCATGTATATTTTGCAAGGATAAAAATCTGCCACGATATGACAGAAAGCCTTATTTTTAACCTTTTTGTGATCTTGGCCTTGACTTTTGACCCATTCCTTCCCAAAATATAATCAAAATGCCCTTGGGTCATAACTATTCATACCACGAAAATTTCAGAAGGCTCAATTAAAATACCTGTAGCCTTTGTGTTATGCGAATCACAAAGACACACATGCAAACAAATACACGCTGGTAAGATATGTGCGTTGAACAAGAGCTGGTGATAAGTAGTAGTTTTAGTCAAGAAGAGATATACTAACAAGTATACAAGGGTGAGAGTGGTAAATGAGAAAGTGGTTGAAAGGGCATTAATTGATTATATGTTGATAAAACCAATATGTTTGGAAGGTTGGAAGATATACACGGTTTTAAGGGTATGGCTAACGGAATGTCTGATCCCTTTTTGTTTGAAGGAAAATTTGTTGTAGTAAAGGAATAGGGAAATAGAGGGTGGGGGGTGTAAAAGGAAGGTAGCGAAGAATAAAAAGCTAAGAATAATAGAGGTAAAACGTGAATAACCAGAAAAAGATAGATTTGACATATGGCAGAGTGAAAGGAAGGTAATCTTATCTGGAGGAGTGGAAGCCAGTAAAAGAAAATTTGGTTGGGTTACAAGTGATGAGTGTGGCGAGAGGATTGTTTAAGGCAGCATAAGGAAGGTTAGTAAATAGTGTAATGAAGGAGGCAATGTGGAATAAAAAAAAAGAGGGCATTTGATTAATAGCCGTAGAGTAATAGTGTAGAGAAGTTTGAAAGATATAAAAAAAAAATGTAAAAGTAAAAATTGTAGAAGTGTAGAAGACAAGGAGGGTGGCTGACTAGAGGAGAGGACAGGAATTGGTAGTTTATATGAAGAGAATAAGAAGTTTTTGAAAGAAATGAGGGGAGTAAAGAGGTGTGAATTGAGCAGTAAAGAGACATTAAAAGATGAGAATAGAAGGCTGTTGAAAAGAGAGGAGACAAGGATAAGGTGGGCTGAATATTTTGAAAGATTGCGGAATGTTAAGGATAATAGGGAGGTATATATAATTTGAGTTGCAGGGATTAAGGTGCCAGTGATGGGAGATAAAAAGGAAAGATTACAAGAGAGGAATTGATGAGAGCACTAGATGAAACGAGAGCATAAAAAGCACCAGGTATGAATGGCGTGTGCGATGAGATGTTAAAGGAAGAGGGTGTGACAGTACATTGACGCAATGGGCCTCATAAATATATATATATATATATATATATATATATATATATATATATATATATATATATATATATATATACATATACATATATATTTATATATATATATATATATATATATATATATATATATATATATATATATATATATATATATATATATATATATATTTATATGAATATGTGTGTGAGCGTATATATATATATATATATATATATATATATATATATATATATATATA
>NC_090728.1:121165765-121168265 GCF_036898095.1 Palaemon carinicauda | reverse complement strand
CAGATGGACGTTGTAGTTATCAAGTTGACTGTCTAGAAGTGCAACTCCGCAATGCAAACCTTGTTTTTCTATATCGTGCTCTTTTAAGGATATTACTAATAAAAATAACTTTTTTTTTAAATAATTTTGTAACTAAAATGTATCTAAAATTATTATTGTTAATTTTCTAGAAACATTTTCACAAATGAATTTATATTTACTACAAAATAACAATTTAAGAATCTAGACTCATCTCAAATGACGTCAATTCTTTTATAAATAACACGTATAAATTCTTTTAGTCCGTCTAGAAGCTTCGTGAGCCTTTTAGATTTCTTCTATAGCAATAGATTTTTACCGGACAAAAATACACTGCATTACAATAGCCGTAGTAGATTCAGTAAAAATCATAATTCATTTAACTTTTTTTTTTATTATATAAAACATACGTAATAATGACCTCCCACCCCTTCGACAGATTATTTCTTAAAGTTAACATTTTCTAACAAGGCAAGGGATATATTTGTTATAACGTACAACTATATTAGGCAGCTTTTTTTTTTTTTTTGAATTAAGGACTACTAATATTAATAATAATGATTATACCTATATTAATAACAAAATTTTAAATAAGAATAAATGGAATATTATGATGAAAAATATGGAATTAAATATATAAATATTTCAGTACACTTTTTTTTTTTTTTAAATCAGGAATAGATTTTCTTATAGGCTCCCATTATTCATGTTATGTGAATAACCTATTTGAATATTTTTTAGCATTTGGATGTCCAAAGTGAAATACTACTTCACTATAATCGATCTTAGGGAACCACGTAGAAAGAAATTATCATTAATATGATTTTTCTTATGCTCTCCTTCACATTTAGAACTTTCATCATTATTCACTGAGACTTATCAACAAAAGTTAAGAGGCCTTTATAAATATTGTTTTTAAACAATTCCCTACCTTTAATATCTGCTGCTGACTTAACCATGAAATTATTCTATCATTCAATTAAAATATATAATGAAAGACAGAAAATATGTATCATATATATCTGACTACGGGACCACAAACCATACGGTAAATATGTTTTTAAATTTTCCTTTAGGAAAATAATCTTAGGGAAATTCTTTATAAAATTCATCCAGTTGTAATGTTTTTAAGGTAAAAGAGCTACTAAAAATACACTAAAAACAAATTTAGATAAATAAATAAATAAATAAATAAATAAATAAAAGGATATTATAGCATTTTTTTCGGCATCAGCTAAAATTCAATTCCCTGGAAATTAAAACTAAATATCATCTATACTACCTCTCAAAATCAAGTGATCTGATTACGTATCTTAACATTTCCCATGAATTCTGTAATGTAGTCTGTGTTTGTTGAATTTTATGTATTCCAACGAAGAATTGCCATGAAGATTTCAAATGGCGTTAGTGCTGTTTCCTTGATATATATATATATATATATATATATATATATATATATATATATGTATATATATATATATATATATATATATATATATATATATATATATATATATATATATATATATATATATATATCCTTTAAAAGTGGAAAAGTCGTTCATGTATGACAGATGCAATTGACAGTGGCAAGGAATTAGCAGGATAATGCCTTAGGGACATTGGTCACTTGAACAGCGCCGAGGCCGCTCTCCACCCAAGCTAGGACGAAGGTAGGCCAGACAATGGCTGCTGATGACTCAGCAGGAAGAGTGGGTCTTTAATATCAGTCCATCAGATCGCTATCCAGGGACGTTTTTTGAAACTAACTTCCTTGAGTGTGCAACGGTGAAGAGAATGCATATAGTTCTTTCATGAAAAATGTAAAATTTCATTGAGATTTCTGGATTTCCCAAACAGAGCTACGATCTCTTTTCCGGTTTTACGATTTTCGTATTTCGTTTGTGCCACTCTTCTGGCACTGTGCCAAATGGCAGCGATTTCATCAATAAGAAAACTCTCTATGGTTATGTCATATATTTAAGAAGAAATGTACACAAGTTATGATAACGAAGAAATATAAAGTTTACTTTTATGAGGGAAAGATTTCAAGATCATCAATCCGCTGTGAATCGAGGAACTGGGGAATTCATTTCCAACAGAACTAAATTTTTTTTTTTGCTGAATGCTTTCAAATCTAAACAAATTAGTATTAAAAACACCAACTTTGATAAAGGGTAAGCTCTCCTTGCATTATCTATATTCGTTATTTATATGATCGTAAACATGGTTGCTGACCATAAAATAAAATTAGTTTATGCATGCACACACACACACACACACACACACACACACACACATATATATATATATATATATATATATATATATATATATATATATATATATATATATATATATATATATATATATATATATACATATGTATATATATATATATATATATATATATATATATATATATATATATACATATATATATGTATGTATATATATATATATATATATATATATATATATA
>NC_090728.1:121148265-121153265 GCF_036898095.1 Palaemon carinicauda | reverse complement strand
TTTCCTTTCCGGAGAATTCATCAGTCTATCTCCTCCTTCAAACGGCATCAAAGACTAGGGATGGGTCTCTCCCGCCTGGGATGTGACAGAGAACAGCATTCTTCAGAGGGATTGATCTCCTGTTTGGTATGACGCGAATTTGACCTACGGCGACTAAGGTTCCGCTCTTTTCTCCAGTAACGATAGGTTATCATTTCTTTTATTCTTCTTAAGTTCTATGCTTATTTCTCTACTTTTTTTATTATTTTTTTTCCATATCATGTATAATAGTTATTCTCTATTTAATTACTATTCAATGTTTTTTTTTATATTTCACACACACACTCGTGTATATATATATATATATATATATATATATATATATATATATATATATATATATATATATATATATATATATATATGTGTGTGTGTGTGTGTGTGTGTGTGTATGAATATATGTATATATATATATATATATATATATATATATATATATATATATATATATATATATATATATATATATATATAAATGTATATATATAAATATATATATACATACATATATATATATATATATATATATATATATATATATATATATATATATATATGTATATATATACCTATGTATATGTATATATATATATATATATATATATATATATATGTATATTTATATATATATATATATATATATATATATATATATATATATATATATATATATATATATATATATATATATATATAGATAGATAGATAGATAGATAGATAGATAGATAGATAGATAGATATAGATATATATATATATATATATATATATATATATATATATATATACAGATAAATAATACGAAGAACTCTAGAATGTAATAGATGAGATCCCCGAGATTGGCAAGTTCAATGCTAAGGTTGGAAGTAACAATCAAGGGATAAAGAATGTGATGGGTGTCGAGGGAATGGGAGAAGTTGCAAATGAAGATTGAGCACATTCCTTAAGTTTATGTTCAGCAAACAATCTTGCCATTGGAGGTATTCCTTTATAAGATAAGAAGATCCTGGAATATACATGGATTATAAAGTAGGATAAAACCCTTCAGTAACGGCATTAATAGGAGGTTGATATACTTCAAGCTGAGGAAGACCTTCATTTGCCCATGATTGAATTCAGTGTGTTTGAAATCGAAACTATCCTCAAAACACTAAAGAGATGGAAATCTCCCGGATACGATAGAATACTTACAAGTTTATTTTGTAGAATGTGGCAAGAAGAGGCTAAACCGGATGAATGGGAGTTAGGAGTGTTGGTGAAAATGGCAAAAAAGGAGACTTGAATGACTTCAATATTTTCAGGGATATGAAATATATGCAATTTTTAACAAATATATTCTATGCTTATTCTACCGGACTGGAGAGAAAGATTGCTGAAAAGCTGAGAGATGAACAAGCTGGATTCAGAAAAGTAAGAAGTTGCACAGGCCTAATTTTGATTTTGAAACGTTGTACAGTAATGCGTAGAATATAAAAATCCACTTTTGATGTCATTTGTCTACTATGAAAAGGCCCTGGATAATGTTCACCGACCACTATTGTGGTGACTCCTGTGTTATTATGGAATTCCTCTTAAATATGTAAATTTTATTAAGTCTGTTCATGAGAATAGCAAGTGCAAAGTTATTGTCAATGGAGTCTTATCAAATAAATTTCCAGTGAACAGCAAAGTACTCCAAAGTACTCCTTCTCATGGATTTTGTGATGCGGAGAACAGTTGTATATGGTGGAGAAGGATTGGACGACATTAGTAATAGGAGTATAGCAGTCCTTGAGTATGCTGAAGATGCTGTTATTGTTATCAAAACAACACAGGATTTGTAATACTAGCTTACCAGAATGAATGAAATATCTTACGAGGTTTCACTGTAGATAAATAGAAGAAAGACAAAGATGATGGGAACAAGGTATGCAATTGAATATGAAATGTCATTGGAAGGGCAAACGATTAATATGTTAGAATCATTCAAGTGTTTAGAAACTACGATATCCTATGTAGGGTCTTTAGAATTAACGTTTAGTGAAAGATTGAGTGAAAGACTATGGCCAGGTTAAGTAAAACTTGGAAATTAAATCGACTGAAATTACACACACACACACACACACACACACACACACACACACACACACACACACACATATATATATATATATATATATATATATATATATATATATATATATATATATATATATATATCCGTTAGTGAGATCGGTGTTACTCTTTTGACATGAGTCATGGTATGACAATGAAACTATATCTAATAGGTTTAGTAGATTTGAGAAAAAAACCGTCAGAAGGATATTGGGAGTGAATGACAGGACAGGATTAGAAATGAAACTATAAAAGAAAGATTACTGAAGATCCATATGTGGAGGAGATCATGATCAGTGGCACATGGAGATTATTTGTGCATACTCTTTGCACTCCCTGAAAGAGATTAGTTCACTAAACGTTCACTTGGGCTCCACAAGGCACTAGAAGAAATGGAAGCACCTTGCCTACATGGCTGAGGACTATGAAGCGCAAAGTAGGAGATGATGAAAGGAAAAGTATTGAATTAAAACCTAAAGATATAGACGACTGTTGAATTTCTAGCCGAGGCCTATGCGTCATGAGACTTGCAAGGAGATGAAAATGACGATATGCATATACAGATTTCAGGACACTACTACTAGATATTAGGTTTATTTTAATAGCCATGAATCCCCCATCTCGAGGCTCAATTTTACACAGTATTCTAGAAATTTTATTCGAGATGTGTTCCTAAAAATGAAGTAAAATCTCTGGAACTTCCAATGTTCAAACTTGTAGCAAATGTTTTTATGTTAAACAGACTGACATAATTCTCTTTGGTGGTTAATACTTTATATGTAACATCTGTTTTAATGTTGTTACTGTTGTTAAGATATTTAATTTTAATTGTTCATTTTACCTATTGAAGTTTATCTATTTTCTAATTTCCTTTACTCACTGGGGTATTTTCTCCTTATATCTCCATTTAGGGATGTAGCTTAGCAAGTAATAATAATAATAATAATAATAATAATAATAATAATAATAATAATAATAATAATAATAATAATCTATAGAAAACCTTACTTTGAAACACAGGACGTTTATCCCTATCATAAATGTAGCATATCATATTTGACTTAGAACAGCTACATTCAGCTAAGAACTAATGTAGAGAGTTTTGTGCTTCAACTGAAAAGGAATACAGATTTACCATAAAAAAAAAAAAAAATATGTTACAACACTAGGGAATAAATTAATAGCCACCATCAAACCTGTACTCTTTGGTGTGGACTTAGCAGTTCTTCCTTTACTGGAATCAGATGACTCTATCACTCACTGTCCAAAGGAAAAGGCAGATCGTTTTGCAGATATCTTTTAACAGTAAACAGAGTAATGAAAAATTCAATCTTATTCATTCCTGTTTTCCAGAGTCTACACTAGCTTGTTTAAGTTTCTGGTCACGGGAAATTAAAGCTTATGGAGGTGTAGACCCAAATGCTATGAATACCTTTGATATCTTAGCTCCTAGGATGTTTCTATTTTTCTTAAAATTTAGCCCGATAAGGTTCTTTTTGCAATTGTTAGAGAATTCATAAAGTTACCCCATTGTGCAATTGTGTTTGAGGTAGTGATAGTCCTACTGATTACAGCCCATTTTCCAAAAGGCCCCTATCATCTAAAGTTTTGAACTATTTTACCAAATATCTAAATAGGTATGCTTAAATAAATCTACTACTACTACTACTACTACTACTACTACTACTACTTCTACTACTACTACTACTACTACTACTACTACTACTACTACTACTAATAATAATAATAATAATAATAATAATAATAATATTACTTTTCCAGTCCCCTAGCACTTAACTTCTAAGCAGTTATATTATTCAAGACAGACAAGAGTAATTTCCTTTAACGTCCAACGTATTTCAATCCTGCGTCATTTAATCATATTTTTTGTTAAAACTTTCTAGGATATTAATCTTGAAAGGTATATGTGAAAGGCTACAAACAACTTTGATCTATTCCTGTCTTAGAGGAAATGAAATTGGAAAACACTCCCCCAAAAAGATCAGTAAAACTTAATTGGAACTATTACTTCTTAAAGGGAGAAAGTTTTAAAAAGTTCCAGAACTGGAACCACCAAAAAGAGGCAATTCAAGATTTGGAGTGGACTGAAAGAATGGGTACCTAATCTGAGCCATTTAAGTTGAAAAGGTTTCCTTAATCGATTGTATTTCTACGTCTTCACTTCTCTTCCAGTTTCCCCTCTTAATTGAAAGGAAACTTCTTTCCTACAGGCTTTAAGGGAAATCACTGGCTATGCTACAGCTTTTGATTTATCTATGTTTACATTGCCCTTTGCATCTTATTTTGAGGCTCATGGATACCAATTTTTTTTTCTATAGTAAAGACATTTATATTAAGAATATTTCATACATTGTAATGCAGGTTATAATAATAATGTTTTTGTAAGTGATTTTACATAGATTAGTAGGTGTGTATCCAATGACTCTTTCATTTGAGAATTAAAAAACACGTGAAGAAGAAACCACTTGTTTACATGATGACAACAATGCTAAAAATAAAAGAAAATCCATAAAACAGGAATAAAAGGAGTGAAAAAAAAAATCCTTATCCTTTCAATTTTTAAGTCCTTCAAACTCGTCCTTGATCCTCTTAATATCAGCCCTGAGACGCTGAGGACATGCAGTCTTTAGCGTGACAACTTCAATTAGCATTTGGATAAGAAAATTTGACAGAAGATTTGGGGAATAGCTACCGCTTAGAGACGAATCACCTGATGTTTTCTTAGGCTTTTTGAACAGATTTTCAAATGTTAGCTGGACGAACCACTTCTCATGTTCCATACTTTAGCATAGGAATTTCATTTGATTTTTTCGACATTATTTATAGGAATGCAATCAGATATCTTATG
>NC_090728.1:121108265-121138265 GCF_036898095.1 Palaemon carinicauda | reverse complement strand
AAAAAAAAAAAAAAAAAAAAAAAAAAAAAAAAAACCGACTGTCTTGAGTTAAGAATCAAACCTGTAAGTTCTGGTGAACCAAAGCTTTAACTAATGGATCGGTGGAAGCAAAAGAATATGTTCCAATTTGGTACTTTTTTTTTTTACGTGGAAAAAAATTAAGATTTACTGAATGAAAGCCGAATCCTATTATTTCCGCACTGGAAAAATCGTACCTATGAAGGTAAAGCAGAAAATCTTTTGATATATGCAGTATAAAATTACTTATGCTCAGAAAAAGTATACCATACCTAAGAACAGTTTGCCTATGCAATACAATTAGTCTGTGGTAACTGGAGTCTAATAGGAAAATAAAGCTCTGAAAAGGAGAGGGGGGGGGGGGTAAGATATTATAAAAAGGAATTAAAATAGAAATGTGAATGAATAATAACAAAAAGAATGTCAGGATCATTCTGCAAATGTTAGTATAGGAACTGTAGTAAAAGGTGTCTATAATAGTAAAGAAATAGTATGATATAGAATAGTGAATAAGATGTGATATATCAGAAATATTCATCCTTTCCATGACCATTTATGGTCTAAATTTAGTGTTCCTTACACATTACCATTCAATCGATATGATGTCAAAGATCATTTCAGAAAATTATTCCATCATTGTACATTTAGATTGGAATACTGAGGTTACCAATAATTGGTTATGACGTATCATGCAGTAATATTTTTGTTATCACAATACTTTGATATGATTTTTGTCCATAAGTTACATATATGAATAAAGGTGGAGATTGAAATTCTTTTTGCTTTTAAAATTGTATAAAAAGTGTACATTTGAACAATATATATTAGAAGAAAAATTACTATCGAAATTGACTGGACCTTTTAGTTATAAGATATTTTACACGGAAAAGAAATGGAATTAGAGTGGACCAAAATATAATTATGAAGTTCCTCATCCAGAAATAATTGTTGGATACATCAGCTTGTTCGATTATATTCAGTAGCTAATTGTACTATGGAAAGCATATTCAATGCGATCTGAATGGTTCTGGATAAATTTGCATTCGCGATATGTAACATCGAATCATTTTTTCCTTAATGGAAAAACTTGTTTAAAGGTAGAGTAACTATTTTTATCACCAATAGTATCAGAGGATTATTCAACAACTGTTAATGGAAGTACGCTTCCCTTCTTTGTATGAAAAATACCCATTACCCTTAGGTAGATATTTTTACTTTTCATCAAAAGAAACAAAGAAGTGAATAATCCTACTAAGAAAAATTACTGCGACGCCTATTTGTAATGCGTATTAATATCACACTGTCCATAGCAGTCACAAAAACAAAATACAAACAAGAAAAATTATATGGTCCGTAAGACATGCTATTTCTGCCTACCTTTAATATTATTCAGTGTGTTATCGATAATCAACAGAAGAAGAAAAAAAAAAAAAAAAAAAAAAAAAAAAAAAAAAAAAAAAAAAAAACAACAACATTTCAAGTTTTCATCATACTAAACTACAATATACTATACTAAATTAATATTCCTCCTTTTTAGTGAGTCAAGTTTGATTACTTCTACAGATGTGAGTCAAGTATAATTACCTCTATAAAATTGAGTCAAGTTTAATTACTTCTATATATGTGAGTCAAGTTTAATAACTACAAATGTGAGTCAAGTTTAATTGCTAGAGATGTGAGTTAAGTTACATTTCTAAACCAGATGCAGTGCATGCGCTATTCCTCTTCTATAACAGATCAGTGGAACAATTACTCATAACTAAAGATCTCCATGCAGAACTAGTTTCATGAATTTCGCACAATACTGATTATTCCCTTGCACATCTGTTCCTACCTTTCAACCAGGATCATTCTCTGAAAAAAAAATCTTATTTCTACATATATAAACAATATCGTCAATGGATTAACTCGTTTATAGAAATAGTGTTGGCAACATTCTTTTTACAAGATTAATATTTTGTTAATTCCAACACTCACTCATCACTCTTTCCTCGGAGCACTAAATAAAAGTTGTTTTACTTGCTTCAATAGCAAACATAAGTGAGTATGGTAGACTTCTAAATAAAATTCCAATGGTATTAAAAAATCTCGGAATTATATTTAAGTCGTGTAGTTACCTTGGACCAAAATAACGACTGCCAGGCAGATTTGCCGATGCCCTGTCAAGAAACACGTTGGCTGCCGTTCAACTGGGATTGGATTACAACGCCCTGGCTGAAGCCCAACGACAGGATCCAGAGTATCAAGCTTGTAGGACATCCTGCACGTCCCTCCGTTGGGAGGATTTTCCCCTCGAAAACTCCAACACCACCCTCCTCTGTGACGTCAGTACTGGTAGACCGCGACCATGGATTCCTGCTCCCATGCGCCGACAGGTGTTTGATTTCATCCACGGCCTTTCACATCCCTCGTGCCGTTCTACAGCACAGCTGCTCAAGGCAAAGTTCATTTGGCACGGCATTTCTAAGGATGCTAAGGATTGGGTCCATGCCTGTACTTCTTGCCAAACTTCCAAAGTACATCGACACACGGATTCAGGAGTGGGCACCTTTCCTCAACCTCAGCGTCGTTTCGCACACATTCACGTCGACGTTGTAGGCCCCCTACCCACATCACAAGGACATCGTTACCTGTTTACCGTCATCGACCGCTCCACTCGTTGGCCTGAAGCCATTCCCATGGAAACTGCAACGTCCGCCTCATGTACATAATCCTTACTCTCTGGATGGATTTCAAGATTCGGTATCCCTGAGCATATTACTTCTGACAGGGGAATCACTTTCACCTCTCAATTATGGACGTCATTAGCGAATCTCCTGGGCATCACCCTACATCACACAACGGCCTACAACCCCGCTGCCAATGGAATGGTTGAACGTTTTCATCACACCCTCAAAGCAGCTTTGATGTCCCGCTGCAAGGATTGCAACTGGTTTACTCAGCTTCCCTGGGTCCTCCTTTGACTAAGGACCACTCCTAAAGACGCCCTCGACGTCTTGGCAGCCGAAATGGTGTATGGCGACCTGTTGGTCGTCCCTGCCGAGTTTTTTCCTTCTACAACCTCCTCCGACGATCTCCAGCGCATACGTCACGTCGTGGGAAAATTTACTCCTTGCCGCCAGACTTACAAGCCCCAGCGAAGCATCACATACCAACGGATTTGCACTCTGCAACGCACGTCTTCCTGCGCAACGACACCAGCAAGCCACCGTTAACGCCCCCTTACACGGGACCTTACCTTATGATCCAACGCAGTCCGAAAGCATTTCTGCTAAACATTCGGGGCAAAGAAGACTGGGTCTCCATTGATCGTCTAAATCCTGCTTATCTTCTGCCAGATGACCCGCCTACAGTTCGCCTCTCTAGATCAGGGCGCCCTATTTAACATGTACAGTATGTCATTTTTAGGGGGGGGAGCCATGTACCAACCGTGTTTCACACAATTGTACATGATTCCTCTTGTATATATTATGGTTGTATCTTCGCTCTTCCCTCGCACTAAAACGAACATGAAAATTCAAGTCTGGTTTTTCCTCTGTGATTTTGTCTGTCTTGTGAACTTGTCATGTCCTGTTGCCTTGAGGTTTTGTATATAAGGAGAGTGTTCCACAACAATATAACTCAGTCGTTTCCAATCTGCCTTTGATTTCACAACTCCTCTCTCGACCCGTCACACTATAATAGAGCTATGCGTGTTCACAAGACTATGCACGAGGCTTTAGAGCGCCTCCTTTTACAAAGTTTTGAATCAAATGTAACAATCCTCTGGAAAGGAAGGGCTCGAGCCATGATGGAACATGTTGCACGTGAACCATGCACAGAGCTACTGGATGAAGCATTGACCAATGAAGATTGTGCTGCAGTGATTGAATAATACAATAATTTCAAAGAAGAAATTAGAAGAGGAGAACATGGCAAGACAGCAAAGTTTTGGATTGATTACATGGACAAGGTGCTCCTTGTTTTGCGCTTCCAGAGGGCAACTAAAGAAAGCAACTTTGATCTGCACATTTCTTGCTTAGAACAGTTATGTCCAATGTTCTTTTGTTATGACCATCCAAACTATGCTAGATACACAGCAATCTACATGCTAGCAATGCTCAATTTGGATAAATCTCACCCAGGAGCCAAAGAACTGCTACATAGTGGCATGAGTGTGAGTAGATCAAATGCCAGGTGCAATAGAAATGCAGTTGACATAACAATAGAACAAACAATAAATCGTCATGCAAAATCAAATGGAGGCATAATAGGATTCAGCAGGAACTGTAATGCATACCCACGATGCTGTTTGACACGCCATGCAAGAGCTGAGTATGTTGAAGCTACAAAGCAGAGGGCTGAAATGGATAGCAATGTTTCATCTTCCCACAATGATATCAAAAAGTCTGAAATTATCCACAGTGAGGAACAAGTAAGGAAAGTCATGGATGCATTTCAAAATTTCATAGATCCTTTTAGTGTAGAAGACAAACACTTATTGTATTGTCTTTCCTCGGGTTTACCTGCTCCAAAAGATGTTGAATGAGATCTATTAGAAGCTGAGAAATATGGTAAAAATTCCTTTGATGACTTCATTCAGGAGAGGCTGATTAATAAAACCAAGAGCTTTAATGATCTAATTAAAAAGCAGAATCTTAAAACGTTTGCCTCTAATGCTAAATCAGTAAAAACTACAACAACAACAACAAAACAAGTAAAACAAATAAAAGCAGAATGAAATGTACTAGGACAAGTCGCAGTATTAGCCACAAAATACAACTTAAACATGGAAACAGTTTTGAGTCATCCACTTGGACCAGTACCTTGGTCATTAGCAACTGCTGATGGCCCACTTGTGAAAACCAACAAAGCAAAGCTCCTTCATGCTCTAGAAACAGAACAAACCCTTGCAAGAAGACCAGAAATAGATTCCATGAACTGCACCATTGATGAGAATGCAATATTACAAGCGCAAGTAGCATTGCCAACATCATTTGGTGAACTAGCTGAAAAAGTATTTGATCAACTCCCTAAAGTCAGTCGGGTTGATTTTGTCACAGACACATACCTGACTCATTCTATTAAAAATCCAGAAAGGAAGCGAAGAGGAGCATCAGCTACATTGTTGCTTAAAGGTAGCTTAACAAAAATTCCCAGAAATTGGAAGAGTTTCTTAACCGATACAAAGAACAAAGAGCAATTGATCCAGTTCTTACTGGGAGAGTGGAAACAAGATAGATATGCAAATAAGCTTAAAAACAGAGTTATTTATTTTGTGAATGGTTGTAACTGCACAGCTATCACAAGTACTGATGGACTGCAAACAGAAACATATGAGGTTGAGGCCCTGCAGTCATCCCAAGAGGAAGCTGATAGTAGAATTATTTTACATCTTCGGCATATGGCTTCTCAAGTATCTGAAGATTTCACCATTGTTATAAGATCACCAGATACAGATGTTTTCATCTTCTTGCTGAAATCTGCTCAAGTCTTAAAACAAACCATTTTGTTTGATACAGGAGTAGGACACAAAAGACGCCTCATAGATGTACATAAAGTTGTAGATAAAACTGGTCAGGAGTTATGTGAAGTCTTGCCTTCCCTTCATGCTTATTCTGGTTGTGATAGTGTGAGTGCATTTGTTCGGAAGGGTAAATTATTACCATGGAAATTACTACAGAAGAACCCAGAGTTTATTTCCACTTTCAAAAATCTGGGATCTAGTTCTGCTGTGGAGGAAAATACGTATATCCAGCTAGAAAAATTTACTTGTCTACTCTACAATCAGTCATCAACCCAGTCATCTATTGACAAAGTACGTTACAATCTTTTTCTTCAAAGATACGTCCCCAAATCAGCCATAATTTCAGATTGTGATGGGATAGATATGAGTTTGCTGCCTCCATGCCGTATGTCACTCAGAGAACATATAAAGAGGGCAAACTATCAAGCACTCATATGGAACCGAGCAGATCAAGCTGAGCCAGATATACCTTCACCAGACGGAAATGGGTGGTGTCTCAGTGAAGGAAACTTAGAATTTGTATGGTGTAGTGGATCACCGATGCCACAAGAATTGATTGATATTCTAGATGAGCACGTAGAGGAGGAGGAGTTTGAGGAATCTTATGAAGATGAGCCGGAAGAAATTAACAATATCACAGACTTAATGTATGAGTATGATGATTAAAAATGCAATATTTATCAGGAATCCATTCTCGTTATCTTTTATGATTACAAATTACTCGGTAATATAGGAAAGTATTCTGTACATACCTATTTAGCTATATCGATTAGTTCTATTCTTATAAAGGGTACTTTATCTAGTCCAATGTGCCAAAGGTATATTAGATTGCTATTTCAAGAAATTTTTCCTTAGCACTTGCACTTCACTTTATACATTTGCTTTATGAAGAATTATTTTTATGAATGCCATAGTCAGAAACATATTGAATTTTTTAAAGTTTATGTAATAACCTTGTTCTTATGTTTTCCTGTTATATGAGGTGCTGTACATTAATGCAAAGCAAAAAACAAAATATTTATTTCCCTGTGCAATGAACTCATTACTCAGTTTCAGGTGAGAGTGTACATTTAAGCTCTAAAAGCCAATTTTTTTTTTTAATGGAATTTCTTATCAGATATAGTTATTTTTCTATTTCTTTCATAATCTATTTTTTTGCTGCCAAATACTCTGTGTGTTTGTTCTTAAGGCTTAATATTATATTACCAAAATGATTACTTTAAATCATTGTACCTGTACCAAAAACTTTCATTTATAAAGAAAATTAATCACGATTTCTTCATCTATGTTTGTCTGTTATGTGAGAATGCTGCACATTACATCTATTCACAAATTATAATATTACTTTTATTTTGCCATCAATTCATCAGTCTTTTCAGGCTAGAGTATGCATTTAAGTTCTAAAAGAAATTTTTTCTTTAATCAAATGTCTTATTGATTATGGTTGTTTGTGTATGCATTTCAATCATAGTTATTCTCTTATTACCAAATGTTCCTTTTTTTAAGCACTAATATCAACAAAAGGAGTATTTTATTTGTTTTCTTTTGTGTTTGTACCACAAAATATCTTTTGTAATAGAAAAATCATAATTATTTCTTGTAATTTATCTTAATGTCCTTAATTATTTTGGGCCAAAATCCTCTGACTTAATCTATTATGTCGGATTAAGGAGATTAAACTGCACCAAAGTGTCTTAATTTTTAAGAGACCAATGTATAACGATCGATATGTTAGATATATAAATACTTATCGTAAATTTTATAATATATAAGAACTGTATTAGTAATAAACTAACCCAATGAACCCAATATACCTTAAAGAAGAATATGCATATATCAATTAGGTTAATGTATCCCTATTCTTTGGCCACCATTTTTTTTTTTTAAATTTTGGTTTTTAGCAACCAAAATCTCCAAAAGCCAGTCTGCAAGTAATCGTACTCTGAATCTATTGCCTCCAAGAAGATGAAAAAGTAATGTCTAAAAAAATATCTTGGAGCTGGGAGGGGTCGGCAACTAGCCTATGGTTCACAATAGAGGACGGGTTGTATCCGAGCAGTATACCGTATTCTAAGCGGCAAAGATATTTTTTCTCACGCCATCATATGCTTTAATATATATCTGAATATGACATATTTTATATGAAATTACATCTAAAAAACCTGCTCTTTATGAATAATTTGATGCTGTCAATCCATCTTTTCACTGAAATAAATTATAGCAAATTATAGTGATATACATTTTCTTGGTAGCTCAAAATTGAATTTTGAACGTAAATTAAGCCACAATTCTTTATTATTTCGATAAAACAAACTATTTCATTCGATTTTGCATACCTTTAAACCCGTAATTCCATACCACTTATATAAGTATTGGTTTATTTCTCCACGTCATATATAAAACTAACATTATTTTATATTATTTTTTTTTTCCCTAAATATTTCTCGAATTTTGGCTTTATCAGCCAAAATCACCAGCATCCAGAATGCAAACAATCAGATTATTAATATATAGACTCTGAGGAATAAAATAACATTGTCGGCAAAAATCCCTATGGGGGGAGGGATGATTTCACCTGCTGGCCCATGGCCTATATGATTCTACTCGAATCTCATATGTAAGTTAGGGTAGCCAAAGCAAAATGTACATTATAAAAACTTTATCTGACGTTATTATAAAATTTCAGGGACCTCCATTTTTAGAGGAGAAAAAGGTTCATAAGAACGAGTGACCGTCAGTTGTGAAATATAACTTACCATTAATAAAGAGAATATGATTAATAATTTTTGTCCTCTATAACTTTTTCATATTCAGTCTAGAGAGGAAAAGATCAGTCAAAGGTTTTATATCTTTAAAAGTAGAGTTATGAAGCTAATTACTCTTTTCAGTCCTGCCAAAGTTGACATTCTCCTTTTTCGTATGTTTCAGAGTTGGGACTTATAAGTAAAACATGCTTAAGGATTTTTTTTTTTTTTCTTTTTTTTTTTAACTTCATCCTGCTGATGCCTTCATGAACTTTAATGAGGCCAGACTTGATAAAGGATATTATACTCTAATAGATTGAAAAGAAAAATCAAAGAATATTTAGATAGATATTCTGATAACTGCAACGAAAATCAATAGCAAAAACAATAAGTCGGTAGATGCATTGTCATATTTCTATTTTTTTCCTCAAATATATTTGAAAGGGTACTATAATAAAAAAATGCCAGCTTTTATTATTGGAAATTAATTTTTATTTGAATGAGCCCAAAAACATAATTCTTATTTGATGTCTTTAAGTGAAATTCGATAGATTTGAATTAGGGATTTTATATTGAGAGATAGAGAAACTTCAACTCCTGAAGATTAATTGCATCCCTTTGCAATATAGAGCGCTAATAGTTATATAGCAAGCGGATATTTTTAGTAGCGATTCTCTCTTTTCCAGGAAATGAAGGGTATCATACAAATACAAGTTCTTATGTAGATATTAAAGTGTGCAAAAATAAATGGTTACTTTAGAGGAATGGACCGGTGAATTGTTAATGCTTTTATATGTGTGGTAACTGTTACAGGAGAAAAAAAAATAAAGACAATGTTTTTGTGTTATCTTTATTGGTAGATATTGTTGTTAAAATAAGTTACGGTGTTTATCGATGCTCATTTTGAAAAAGAATTCATTCATGCATATTTTGAGGGTTTTTGAAAAAGAAAAAAATCATATAAAGTTTCACATGTTCCCCATATTGTATTTACCATAAAGAGTTTATATTACCAAAGTGTAAGGTTTTATTTCCCAAAAAAATAACTACTAGTAATAGCATGGGTCTCCTACACTGTTTGAAAAATTTTAATTTCAATCGGAAATTCTCAGTAAAAATATATATACTGTACCCAGCCGTATTCCGGAAATATACAGAAACCGTAATTTCACCTTACTTTGTTATCTTTTACGGGTTGGTGACCATAATATAACTTCTTAATGTCGATATATCGATTTTTAAAACAGCGAAAATCTTGGAATAAATGTTGCCAGGCATTTACTATTTTCATGAAAATGGTTAATAATGTATATTGAGCAAATCATGGAATCATCAACAATATTATAATCAATTGCTATCATTCGATCATCGTGATCTGGGGCAGCCATCCCTTCTCGGATCGGGTTTGTCGATAATGTAATGCCCATTGAAATTTCGGTAGTCTAAATTTTCAGCATTGCCTGATAACATACAATTAATTTCAATAGCATGGAATCTGCACGCAAAATTGCTCATGTAGTTTTAGTAATTGTATTGACAATCTCATTCACATTCCCCATATGGTCAAAGCCATATACATTTTTCCTATGTAGATCTTTAAAGGTGGAGTGACTTGTAAGCAATGGATAGTGATTTTTGTCTATAACCGATTACATAAACATCATTTTATGACAGATATATTCTGTACAAGCAACGATTACTTAATTTAAAGCTAATACAAGAATTTTACCTGAGTAATGGTCTGTATAACACATACTTATGTACTGCAAAGAAATAAAAACCCGTATTATTATTCGGAAATTCTCTGTAAAAAATATATTTTCCTCTTCCGTATTTCATTAGATAGAGGTGACTGTAATCTTTTCCCCACTTTGTTATCATCTTTTACGGGTTGGTGACCATAATATCGTCCCTTAACGTCAAAATATCAATTTTCTTTTTCAAAACGGTAAATGGCTGACAATATATATTTCAGCATTCTTACAGTATCTTATGGCAAATTTGTAAGAAAGTAAAGAAACACATATTCATATAATTGTTCATACACTTACATATCCTTAACTCTGAAACCTTCCGTAAAATGACGAATAATTGTAATAATCTCCTATATCAGCTATACATGGAGTAATGATCAGCATAAACTTATGGTCTCAGAAAGAGAATGATTATCATCACTTTTGAATTTGCTGATAATTTGCAATACAGGTAATGACAGAGCAGAAAATCTTTTGGCAATGTCCCATCTCACAAGCGTTTTATTCAAAGAGACTTTTTCAACTGGCATTTTGCATTTTCCATATCATAAGACCCAAACGATAAAGTTTGATGAATCTCTCAATAGCAGATATCCATTTTCAAGTCAGATAATAGACTATAATTCCGATTTGTATGTAAGAGAATTTAAGTTTCTTTTTTTATGAATTATTAAGTTTCCTTGAGAAAATTATACTTCTTAATCATGTCTATATATAGAAATAAGAATAACGTACGATATATAGTGGTGTTTATCTATTTAGTTATAATTCTTAATTATTGGAATAAAGTATAGAATAAAACAATAACTCACCTACCGAAAGGACCTTCCTAAAGTCCGAAAATTATACTAAATTTCAAAAATCTGCCTTCCGGCTTACATTGACCAGGGGTGTGCCAGGCCAACAATATATTTGCTCAGTCACAAAAGGCCTCAAAAAAGAGAAGAACCAGAAATGGTACTTCAAACACAGAATCACAATCAACCTACATCACAAGTTTGACTTTTTTGTTTAAGTGAAAATATGGAAATTTCCTTTCCTTAAAAGGGTGTAAGAAGATTTACAGTACTAATATCAGCTGCTAATCGCATTACAGAATACAGAAATGAGGAAAAAATTCTTGAGGATTTGAGCCTCCTACCAACACAGCCATAAGAGGCCTCGAAATGTCAGATATATCGGTATGTGCAATATCAGGAGGTATATGAGACTACTTTTCCCATATCTGTTGGTTTGTCCTTTAGCTGTTCCCACATAAGGGTTTTTTTTTTTTCTCTCAAAAGACTTTTATATTTTTAGATCATTTACAGCTGAACGGAGAGTGCTGGCCTGTGATCATAAAGGTCGGTGGCTTGAAATCCTCAGTACGTGGTTTACCGGATAAAGTTGAGTCCTTGAAGTAGGGAGGACTAATAAAGTAGATTTCTACTTAGTTAGCTTGAAAAGGTTGTTAGAATTTACTTGTGTCCAAACTTTTAGGCCTTTAATGGGTGAATGAATGTGGTGGTGGCCCGGCATTTCATTGACAGGTTAATTCACCAGACACATATTGATGTATAAAGAAACCTAGTAATTTTTTACATGAACCGTATGAAATATGAATTGGTATCTTCATATATCAATATGTTACTGGAGAAGTTACCTATTAAGAAATGCCTATCACCTTACACTCCTCGATTAGGCATATTTTCTTAAAAATAAAATTAATAGGTGGTTTTAGCATAGATAATTCACCTTACCTTAATTCAAGAGAGTTAAGTTGCAGTACATTTTCTTTAAAATCCTGGAGAGAATTCCGTCAGGGATCTCTTCTCTTGAGTAGAGTCATTTGGAAAATTCTCTGGTTTATTCATGTTCTTTATCTAGATAAATTATATTAGCGCTGTTTACAATTGATCCAAAAGGAAAATGGATAATAATTACCATATTCCTGGTCTGGTGAAAGAGAGAGAGAGAGAGAGAGAGAGAGAGAGAGAGAGAGAGAGAGAGAGAGAGAGAGAGAGAGAGTTACCAATATTTTTCTTGTGAATATTGGACAATAAAGGAAAGATGAGACACAAAATATCTTAAAATACATATTCAGTTACCTTTTTGCGACAACAGAGCGGAATAAACACAAAATAACAATCTTCAAAATTCTTAAAAATTGTATCAGGTCTTCTGATAAAGTTTAAAAATGGCGGACATGATAACATTAAATAAAGTTCAAGAAATAGATGGATTATATTCATTTGTTATCAACACTTTTCGTTAAAATGCCACACTCGATCACATCCAGACAAAATATACTATAGAAATCAGAGAAAATTAAAACATCTCTAATTAATAGCGTCATTGTTTTCTCCAGCGATATAAGATTTCTAATTTTTCCTTGCGATTACCAAGAATGTCAAGAATAATATAGATTTTTTCACCTACCTCTTATCTAAGTTATATTATAGCACCGTATATCAATTGTTAAATTCAAACCATAAACGAGATATATTTAAATGTATTTTTTTATGCATTGCCTTATTTTCATATTATTATAGCTCTGGGAGCGTGAGTTGAGCAAGATTAAGATGAATTGGATTGTGCGTTTGGTGGAGAGTGACGGTCTGCTGATGATAATTCTGAGATGGCACGTGAAGTGTCTGATGTTTCATATATATATATATATATATATATATATATATATATATATATATATATATATATATATATATATATATATATATATATATGTATGTATATATATATATATATATATATATATATATATATATATATATATATATATATATATAAATATATATACATATATATATATATATATATATATATATATATATATATATATATATATATATATATATATATATATATATATATATATATATCTAAGCTTGAAATTTTCCCAGAAGTCATTACTTTGAATAGCAATTTAATTCTGAATATTCTTTATATTCTTTCCTTTTGAGCCCTCGATTCTTAGACGAACGAGTTTAATGAATACTAAGCTTCTAATTAGGAATGGGATTTGGTAATTGTAGATACTACACGTGTTGGAATTGTAAACAATCGTGTCTTGAGTTGATAAAAAACGTGAACATAATTATCTTTTAATCATTCTAAGAAACCAACTTCTCGAGAGCTGATTGACATTGCAAGAATTTCAGCATTTTCCTCTGATAGGATAATAGAATCTGCTCACCTCATCAGTTATGATATAAGTGCATATTTTCCTTGAAGGTTCTCTTAGTTTTGTTATGATTTAATAGGTAGAAGAGTCGACAATTCGATCAATTATTTAAGAGGAATTGTCACTTTATATGATATATTTACATCGTTTTTCCTATCTACCAGATTTAATTTTATCTACATTTTGTACTAAAAAGTATAATAGTTAGAAGAATCAACAAAACGATCAATCACTTACAGGAATTGTCAAACAATAAGATATATATATATATATATATATATATATATATATATATATATATATATATATATATATATATATATATATATATATATATATATATATATATATATATATACATACATACATATATATATATATATATATATATATATATATATATATATATATATATATATATATATATATATATATATATATATATATATATATATATTCCCCTTACTACTATATTTAATCGTTTTTACAGTTCCTAGTAGTATGCATGATGGGCACTTCGATATTAATAAAGTAATATGTTCTTAACGATGGAGAAGCACGACACAGTAATAACTCTATGGGGAGTTAGAGGAATACCTTTTGGAGTTACATTACCCCATACATTGTTAAGTCGTTTATGTATAGGAGATATCGAGATTCATTTCTTAAAATATCCCATTTATAATCATTCCATTGGAATACTCTAAAGGATATATAATGATCGACAGCCCTTTTCGATGTGATTTGACACGAGTGGTAAATATTATTTTATGAAGTATGAAAGTTTAACAAGGTATCACCGTTAATTGAAATGTATATATGACACTAAAATATTGAAGCAAAAATTTAGGATAATTCAGCTAATGCAGATAAATCAGTTAACCTAAGTTACCAGGTTAACCAATTTACATTTAAATGTGAGTTTTTTTTTATTTCCATCTGCTTTGAGTAGAATGTTTCCGACGAAAGAAGTTTTCAAGGTCACAATTTTGACAACAAAAAATAATGAAACTAATTAAAATTTAAAAGATATCTAATATTACATAAAATTTGAAATATAAGAAATTGGACATCTCGTGGAAATATTATACTTGAAAACAACATAATTTTTCGACTTTAATTTTTATTCAACATATCATGAGATCCATAAATAAATTTTGATGAATCTGTCAATAGCAAATATTAGTGTTTTCAAGTCGAATAATAGACTGAGAGGGATTTCATTCAAACGTTACTAAACACTACAACTACCTGGTGTAAGTAAATGTCTTAAAGTGTTCGTTTTATTTTATGAATAATTAGGGTTCCCTGAGAAAATTCAGTTATTTTAATCAAGTATATATATATATATATATATATATATATATATATATATATATATATATATATATATATATATATATATATATATATATATATATATATATATATATATATATATATATATATATATATATAAAATAAAAATAACATAAGATACTAAGTGGTGTTTGCTTATTTAGTTATAATTTTTAATTATTAGAATTAGGTATAAGAAAAAGATAATAACTCACATACGGAAGAGACCTTACTTAAGTTTTAAAATGATGGTAAATTCCAAACATCCGCCATCCGCAATACTTCGACCAGCGATGTGTCAGGGGAACAATATATTTGCATAGTCACAGAAGGCCTCAAATAAGCTAGAAGAGCCAGAAATGCTACACTAAACATTAAATTATAATCAGCCTTCACCACCAAGTTGGAATTTTTTGGTTTCATCAGTCTCCACCCACCTCGTTGTAATAACATATGTAGATCTTCTTTTCTGAAAAAGGCGTAAGAGGATATACAGTACTAATTATAAGCTGGCAATCGCATCAGAAACTACAAAAAAGAGCAAGCCTTCTTGAGTATTTGAGCATCACACCAACACAGCCATACAATGTCTGAAAATAGCAGCTATATCGATTTGTGCAATGCCAGGAGTTTTGTAATGGAACTGCACCCATGTTACGTAGGATTTTCCCTCACCTGTACCATTTGAAAGGAACAAATGTTTGTTCGTTTTCTTAACAAAATGACTTTTCTCTCGGGATTCTTTAAGGCTGAATGGACAGTGCTGGCTTGTGTTCCTAAAGCTTGGTGCCTCAAAGTCCTAAGGTGGTGGTTTTCCTGACAAAGTTGAGTCCTTATAATGTCTTAAAACCTTAAGTGAAAGGAATGTATGTCTATTCCCTGCTGTTGGAGTAGGGAGGATTAATACAGTATATTCCTACTTAGTGAGCTCTAAACGGTTGTTAGCGCTTGGCGTCTCTGACCTTTTAGGTAATAAGTAGGTAAATGGATGTGGTGCTGTCCTGGTATTTTGTTGAGATATTAATCCACCATATACATATTGATGTATGAAGAAGCCTAGTAATGTTATATGAATAATATGAAAAATTAATAGATTTCTTCGTACATCAATATGTTTCTGGTGAGGTTACCTATCAAAAAAATTGTCGCTTCGGCACATAGAATTCACCTCACCTCAGTTAAGTTCCAGGTCACTTTCTTTAAAATTCAGGAGATAGTTCTTTCAAGGATATCTTCTCATGAATGAAGGCATTTAGAAAAATCTGTGGTTTATTCTAATGCTATATTGGAGATCATTGATATAATTACTATTTACAAATGAGCCAAAAATAAAATAATTTATATCTATCATATTCTTAGTGAGAGAGAGAGAGAGAGAGAGAGAGAGAGAGAGAGAGAGAGAGAGAGAGAGAGAGAGAGAGAGAGAGAGAGAGAGTTGTCTATATCACAAAATTTACTTGTGAAAATTGAATAATAAAAACTAGGCGCAAAGTATATTTGAATACAAATTCAGTAACCTATTATGGCAACAATGTGAAATGAACAAAAGGCGAGCAATCTTCGAAATCTTTGAAGATTTTGTCAAATCTTTTGACAAAGTTTTGATATTTCTGACATGATCAATTAACATAAAGTTCTTGAGGAGGTCATTTCTATCCTTGCCACGATTATTGGACATGATGTGTCGTACAATACTGGTGTCATTATTAAATTTATATCAGAAACAGGTTTTCTTAACGCTACTTAACTTGTATGACATATTTACTTCTCTGGTTTCAATTGAATAATCTTTTAATCTTTATTTATAATAAACGATATTGGCGTCCATGACCTTCGATGTCAGGATGCCAGAAAACTTAAAATTATTCATTCATTCAAGAAATAGAGGGAGTATACACTTTGTTATCAACACCTTATCTATAACTCAGCATTTTAAATAGGGATTTATTTCTGATCATTATTTATATCATCTCCTCTCGACTGTTAGACGAAAAAGCTTAATGAAGAATATGCTTCTAATTATGAGTGTGATTCGGACATTTTAGATCCTATACGAGTTGGAAATCTAAACAATAATGTCTTGAGTTGATAAAGAACATGAGCACCATAATCGTTTAATAATTCTAAGAAACCATATATTCGAGGGCCGAGAATTTAAGCATTTTCCTCTGACAGGATGATAGATGCTGCTTACCTTATCAATTCTGACATAAATTCATTGTCTTCTTGAAGGGACTCTTGGTTTTGTTATCATAGTAGAATCGACTACTCGATCAATTATTTGAGAGTAATTGTCACTTAATATAATATAAAGTATATCTATATTCTCTTGCTTTATTATTAGCTTAAATTATATTTATATTTTCTGCTAATATGTATAACGGGTAGAAGAATCATTAATTCGATTAATTACTTAAAGGAATGGTCCAACAATAAGATGATTATATTTTATATTTATATCTTTTTAGCTTACTACTAACTTTAATCGTTTTAAAGTTTCTACTACTAAGCATAATGGGCAATGTGATATGTATTACATTATTAGTCTAATGCATTGTTAACGGTGGAAAACAAGTCAAAGTAATAAATAATATCTCTATGGGGAGCTAATGGAACACCTTTTGGAGTTACATTACACTCTATATAAAAGTCGTTTGTGTATAGGAGCTATCTTAAACCATTCTATTTATAATAATTATAATGAAAAAAAAATATAAAAGACGGATAATGATGCACATCCGTTTCCGATGGGATTCGGCACGAATAGTAAATATCACTTCATAATATAAAAAAACTTTAAAAAGATGTCACCATTAGTTCAACTGTACATATGACATGAAAATAAGATATTGAACTATCATTTGACAGAGCAGTTAGGCAAAAATTTAGGACCATTCAGCTACTATACATAAATCAGTTAACTTAATTTACCAGATTAGGCAACTTATATTTCCATGTGGGTCTTTCATTTGTATCTTGTCCGAGTGAAGTGTTTTCCGGCCAAATATGTTTGCAAGGTCCTAATATAGACAACAGAGAACGATAAAAACTGATGAAGCTTGAATAGTTATTTAATCTTTGATCAAATTTGGAATATAAGAACTTGGAAATCTCGTGATTAAATTATACCGGAAAATTACACATATTCATTACAGAGTAATATTTAAGAAGATGAATTCTCTCTCTCTCTCTCTCTCTCTCTCTCTCTCTCTCTCTCTCTCTCTCTCTCTCTCTCTCTCTCTCTCGTTATGTCTAACTTATTCTCAAAGAGTCATATATGACAAGGCAACGACGAGATTGAATTTTTCCATCTCAGAGGATTTATAAAAAAAAATTAAAAATGAACAATAGGTAAATTAATGATCCAGTCTAAAACTAGATTCCCCATATCGTTGAAACAATGGGATGCCGAACTTTCTCTTCCTAATGAGGTTTTTTATCTCGTAGTCTTTCCGATAAGGTATAGACGGAAGATTCATATATTAGTACACATCAAGAAGACTATTCATTTAGACTATATAGGTTTACCTTTTTGAAGCATTAATTCCACGAAAAATGGATATAAGATATTATCTCTCTCTCTCTCTCTCTCTCTCTCTCTCTCTCTCTCTCTCTCTCTCTCTCTCTCTCTCTCTCTCTCTCTCTCTCTCTCTCTCTCTCTCTCAGATAGAGCATATATGTGTGCGGGTATTTACGTGTTTTTACGTATCCCAACGTTGAGATTTGTCTTACCATAATATCTAGATTTGTCCAAGGGAAACAGTTACCTGAGAAAATAGACACCGATATGAGTTCTATAATTTCAACAAGAAAGAATTTACAGAAATATTTATAAAAATTGATATGAACATAAGATTGTTTGGGGAACCTTTAGCTTTGATATTGGAAAGATGAATGCCAAAGAAAGGTCGCTGTAAGATAACTTTTATTGAGAATCCCCTGTGAGAAGGAAATTGAATTTTCCTTTGAGCTGACGGGCGGCACAGTGACTCGTGAAGATTAAAACTATTTCCTTCATAAACAGCAATTAATTTGTTTGAAGAAATAAAAGAAAACATTAAGATTATATTTAACCTCATAAACCTAGGGGTAATTTTTATAAATTACTCCTATCGTAGGAGTTTCTCTGACAACTCTACACTATTCACACACACATATACACATACACACGCACACATATACACACATACACACACAAATATATATATATATATATATATATATATATATATATATATATATATATATATATATATATATATATATATATATATATATATATATATATATATATATATATATATATATATATATATATATATTGGTGTGCTACTGTCTTAAGCACACATTTGAGTATGAGTTGTTTTCAGATGTATTTAAATGGTTTACTAAACACATCTTAGTGGTTTTTAAGTTTTATTGTGAATAAACAACTGAGTTAAACATCTCCATCACTGGAGGAAGCTGTGTTGGTCCACATGACCAATTCTGGTGAAGTTTAGATATGAACTGAATAAATTACTGATATCCCAAATATCGTACACTTGCTTTAATTTGGCTAAGTGACGGAATCGGAAGACACCTGCATCCGGTGACGTCACAAACTTTCACACGAAGAGACAATGTGTTGACACTAAGAAAGAATGGCAACTAAGCATCTTACATCCTGCTTACAATTTGAGTTGACCATAGCAAATCTCACGGTTAGCTCTTCCAACCAACATGACATATTACGTCATTTGTTTTAAACATGTAATATTACTATTCTAACTATTACATAAGCTCGGCCAGCTATCTAAATTTTTTTTTTACAAAAATTTAACAACAAGCCGAAACATGGTTATTAGGTGTGACTGGACATACGTATCATTCTTTGTTCAAAACTAGCTATATCCAACTGAGGACGAATGTCCAAATAGGCACATCAAAAATAATAACAACAATGCATACAAAAAAGATATTACCAAAGCAAAAAGAAAAATGCATGATAAAACCAAGGTCATATATATGGTACATTGCTAGCAAATGATTACATGGTACCAAAAAACAAAATAAATTCTGACTTACAAATGATTCGGTAACTTGATAAAGAATAATTGTTACCTTTGTCAGAAACAAGATACTCAGTTTTTAGTGCACAAATACGAATTCCTGGTACGTACACGTACCACGGTTTCGTACATATATATATATATATATATATATATATATATATATATATATATATATATATATATATATATATATATATATATATATATATATATATATATATATATATATATATATATATATATATATATATATATATATATATATAGGGCTGATACATTTTATTAGATGCCCATAGATTCTGTTATATATCTTGTATTTTTTTTTTTTTTTTTTTTCTCTTTTCTTTTTTAACATTCCGGCTTATATATTATTATTAGATGCCGAGAGAAAAAAATGATTTATATCCTTTTTTATTTTATTTATTTTTTTAAATGTTATTTTAAATGTATTTTTAACAATGCAAATGTAGAGAATTTCTTTAATTACATATTACTAGCGTACTAATCAGCTTTTCATACAAACATCATCCTGACAAATTACTCCCTTAGCGAATGAGGTGGCCACTCATACAGCTTTGAATTGGATCAGGTAGGGGGTATTGTCAGGGCTATTCAACTCGTTCCTTTGTAGCTGCTTGCTGTGCCGTAACCTACGCCAAACAAGGATGTTCACGGCGATAAAAGTTAACACCGTTACACAAAAACTAGCCAGTAATGTAGGGTGAAGAATCTCTTTGTAAGTCGGTAACAGGTGGTCCTTTTCGGTAAGTTTCATTAAGCGTTTTGCCACACTTCCTTTATAGGGGAGAGGAAGTGCGGGCATTGTAGAGGTCCACGTGAAGTTCGCGAAGTAAGCTCGTTCTCTGATGATTGTCCGTAGGCCAGTCACCATGGAATTCGGGGAAGTCCCGATACAGCCATCTGCTGCGACGAAGATGTTGTTGAAGGATGTGGATCCGTCAGGGCATGATACATTGAAGCCGTCCTTGTCGTATCGTATCCACGAGCCATTATTTAGTCTGCAATTGAATTCTTTATTGTCAAAAGGATAAAGCCTATCCAGACAATTTTCACTTGTATGGGAGAGAGCACCGTCTAGCACTATACCTAACTCGCATGAATCCATCAAGTTTTTACGGAATTCAAATGAGTCAGCTGTACATATTTTTCTATCCATTGCGTCTGAACAGTGAGTTAATTGATTTAAGTCTTTAATGACCGTATATGTTTCCTTGTCTGGGGAAATCAATACGTGTCCTGTCAAACTGGATATTACTGGATTTGAGTGATTCGTCATGAAAGTCGGAAATGGTGATATCCTGTAAGATTGCCAGGCATCAGAAGAATCAAAGGGAATTGTAATCCTAATCTTGTTATTATCTACGTTTACTGTAATTAGGCTGTAATAAAATTCTAACCTATGTTCGTCTAACAAAGGAACATAGCCTAGTTTATCCCTAGTGTTCTCCAGAACTAATTTTAAGTAACGTATAGGCAACAAATGGGGCGACAATACACCTTTAGTTGCTAACGTGATAGCTTCTACATAATCCTTGGATTTCTCAATGAAATGTGCAATTCTGTTATGTATGTGATCTATCTTTGAATCATAATACGTTAATGTTGCTAACAAATCCTGTACTTCCATAATTTGAACGATATTATCTGAATGTTCATTTAACAAATCCATAATTTTATTGATTGAAGCTAACTGATCCCTTAGTTCTGACATAATCAATTCATCTTTATGAGTCAAGAACTCAATTTTCTTATTTTGATTACTAATTTTAAGACGATTGGAAAGTCCTAAACCTAAACTTGCAACAGACCCAAAGATGCTTAATGCAGCATAAACGAACGGATTCCTTCTTTCTTTTTGTTCGTGTCCTACAGTCCACATCAAAAGGTCATAAGCCAAAGATCCTGTCTCTCCAGTCTTATTTTTCAAGTCATCAGATAGCATCTCTGCAACTTTTAATGTTCATCCAAGCAAACTCTTAGTAGTCAAATGAAAATGTCTCCTATGCAACTCATCCAATGATGCAGAAAACCTTGAAATGGCGGTTCTTAAGCTAGTGACATCATTCTCTTGAAGAAAAATTGCTTGCATATGCACTTCAACAATTACGTTGGTTGATGTAATAAAAATTTCTTCTTGTCTTTCAACTATATTGCCATATTTAAAATATATATTCTTAGTCTTAGAACTCATCCCATACGAAAAAAATGTCTGAGCGAACAATATCACTCCCAACAACAAAAAATTCATCTTGGAAACCTGTAACGAGAAAAAACATATGTAATTACTCCTGTATTAAAAATAAAACTTTTAGTCACAAAAATTAAAATTTTTCCTCACTTCTTTTTAATTTCTTATGTGAGACAATGGTACTATTCTCTCATCCGTGGGTTGGGCTACGTTTTGAATTCTAAACCTATTGGCCGTTAATGTTTCCAAAATGTTAAATGGGCCTTCAAACTTAGGTGTTAGTTTATAGTTGAGCCCTTTTCTGACATTGATTTGAATATAGATGTTATCACCCACGGTATATGTTTTAGTTGGTTTCGCTATTTTATCATGATTCCTTTTCATTATGATTTGTGATTCTTCTAAATTCTTTCAAAGGATATCATATCGACTTATACTTGCATTTATACATTCTTTTAAAGGATTTGATAGATTAGTTGTAGGCGTTAATACATGGAAAGGTGTTCTAACTGGGGTACCATACAATGCTTCATGCGGTGACATTTTAATTGATATATGATATGAATGATTCAGAGTACTCAGTGCCGCCGGTATTGCAATATCCCAGTTGGGGTCTGATCCCCCTAGTGTTACCCTCAATATATTTAATATCTTCCTATTTGCTCTTTCCACTAGCCCATTCGACTCTGGGTGATATATCATGGTATTGATCTTCCTTATGTTGAGGAATTCACACAATGAGGTAAGAAAGTGATTATTAAATTCACCACCCGAGTCTGAGATTATCATGTGTGGAATTCCATGTTTACAAATGTAACACTCGTAAAACTTCCTAGCGCATTCAATCGCAGTTTTAGTTTTAAGCGCTATTAGTTCTGTATATCGAGTTAAAGCATCTATAATTACTAAGAGGTGCTTATTTCCTCTGTCTGACTCGTAAAATCCTGTTAACAAATCTAAATTTATTCTTTCAAAGGGTTGATTGGGAACAGGATAAGCTCCTAAGCTGACAGGTGTTTTCGTATGCCCTTTGTTTTCCTGACATGTGCGACAATTAGCTATGTGTCTTTTTATATCTGTAAGCATTGTATGCCAATAAAACAATGATTTGGCTTTCTGTGACATTAATGAGAACCCAGGGTGTCCATGTAATGGATTTGAATGCAACCAATTCAGGACAGTGGAAACAAGTGAGTTTGGTACTACTACCTGGTCGTTAGTTACATGTGGTGTATTGCGGGTTTTCCTTGTCACAGTCCTACACAGAATATTATCTTTGATTACATAATTCTGCTGCTTATACTTTATATATTCTTTTTCTTTATGATTGCCTTTCAAAGCATTTATAATTGTTTCTATTTTCTGATCTTTTCTTTGCTCAGTCTGTAACAATTCAGCACTCCAGCCTAAATCTTCTTGTTCAGATATTGTTTTTACAATAGGCATGGATGTTGATATATCTATTAATTCAGCTAAAGACTCCGTACAAGATGACACGGGGTTGCGTGATAATGCATCCGCAATGATATTTGCTTTCCCAGGTAAATACCCGATTCTTGCGCCAAAATCTTGAATGATTAAATGCCACCGAGTTCGTTTAGGGCTGTGATTGAAGCCTTTAAAGAACTCTGTTAGTGGTTTATGGTCAGTAAGAACCTTAACGGGATAACCGTAAATTATGAACTTAAAATGCACTAGCGAATTAACAATAGCTAGTCCTTCCTTGTCTATTACTGCATACTTACTTTCGGAAGTTCTCAATTTTCGAGAATAGAAAGCTATCGGGAAAAACTGTTTATCATATTGCTGAAGCAATACCCCTCCTACTCCTAAGTCTGAGGCGTCTGTTGCAATGAAGAATTCCTTACCGAAGTCAGGAAATTTTAAGATAGGAGAACTACACAGTTCATCTTTCAAAGTATTAAACGCCTGTTGATGTTGCTCAGACCATATGAAATCTACGCCTTTCTTCGTAAGATCAGTTAAAGGAGCGGCTATTATTGAATAGTTGCGTATAAAACGCCTGTAATATCCACTACAACCCAGAAATTGCTGTATTCCCTTGACATTAGTAGGTATGGGAAAATTACGTATAGCCGACACCTTATCATGGACTACTTTAAGACCTTGGCTTGACACCATGAAACCCAAATATATTAATTCTGTTTTGAAAAATTCACACTTACTAATCTTTACCCTTAAGTTATGTTGTCTTAATCTCTGTAGTACTAGTTCTAACTTACGTAGATGTTCTTCTAAGGTGTTGGAAAAGATTACAAGATCATCCATATAGGCATGCAATATATCCCCTAACAAGTCTCCAAACACTATGTTAATCATTCTTGTAAATGTTATAGGAGCACAACGTAAACCAAAAGGCATCCGTAAAAATTCATAATGTCCCCTGGCTGTGCTGAAGGCTGTGTATGGGATACTATCTTCTTCTAATGATATCTGGTGAAAGCTTTTAAGTAAGTCCAAACTGGTAAAATATTTATTCTGACCTAATAAAGACAAAATATCGTCAGTACATGGCACTGGGAATCGATCAGGGATCGTTTCCTCGTTTAGACGACGAAAGTCGACGCAGATACGCCATGTTCGATCTTTTTTCGGTACAACTATTAAAGGAAAATTATAAGGGCTATTTGATTTTCTAATGACTCCTTCCTCTAACATTTTACCTACTTCATCATTTATTTCATTCTGGAATTTCATAGGGAGTCTGTACGAGGGTACATATATAATTTTCTGTTTGTCTTTTAACCTTATTTGATGCTCGATCACATCTGTTTTCCCTAAGGATCCATCCGTAGTGGAAAAGACATCTGTATATTTATTTAAAAGTTCAAAAATTTTGTGCTGAATTTCTTCGTCTTGAATGTCCTTACTGATTTTATTTTTAATAGATCGTAAAAGGGATTCATCCGCAACTGATTGAGAGTGATTGATTTCAGCAACGGTAAGAATACGATGTTTATAAACTTCTACATCCAAGATATGTTGATTTTTGTGAATTACTAAAGTGTTATTTAAATGATTACAGACTTCGATATTACATTGCTGATGTGAGCCTACTGTATAAATAGCTTGAGTGACAGACAATCCGTTGGTTTTCAAAGTATCGGAAAGGATTAATATTTCAGATCCCGGTAGTGTTTTCTTTATTTGCACTATTAAATTCGAAGGTATGTTTGGTTCGATATTTTGCGTGCAAGATGATATTACGGGTGAACGAGAATTCTGCTGGGTCGCGTATATTATTTCTTTATTAGTGAGACAAGTTATTGGTTCTTCAACGTACGTTACGGTTACATTTGTCGTCTCCTTTTTATCCAAAACTGACTTTAAAGTATTAGAAGACTTATAGAATTTCCCTTTGATATACACGCCGTGCTTTGCAGGAGCTAAGATAATGTTTTGATTTCCCATAGATGGGTATCCTATAATTACAGCTGGATACATATTAATGTTTTTCACAACAACAAATGTATCGGCAAACGTGCGATTACCGACTCTGAACTGAATATGAGTTATGCCTATGACGTTTAATTCATTATTTCCTATACCTGAAAGTCTTATTCCTCATTTTTCAATCGGAAAGTTCGAAAACAACAAATGATGCGTCTTCAAATCCATAATATTACGTGGACTACCAGAGTCAAAAAATAACGTAAAGGATTTGTGTTCTAAATTTACAGCATATAAGGTTGGCCGTAACTCATTTTGGCTTATTATTGTATGAATACGTTGCAAATCTACGGGAGCATGCACTGTTTTACTTAATTCGGCCGTGTGTTTCATAGGAAAATCTATTGTCTCACAATTATCTGATAAAACATTAAATTGATTATTCAATACTATTGATGTTGACATAAATGACCTTGACCCAACATCACTCTCTTCCCCTCTAGAGTTAACTATGTGGTATTTGCTTTGCTCTGCACATTCTGAAAATTAGGCTGACTTTGCGAGGTCTGGTTTGACGGCCCAGGCTCAGCGATATTTGAAGAAGTGTTTGTTTGTTTCGGACTCTGAACTGCATTGACATTTTGTTGTTTCTTCTTATTGTTAAAATGAGGATTTTTCTTTTTATTTCCATATGGAACTGACTGTGGAATTGACTGTGTATTTCTAGGATATTGTTGTGTCTTACGCGCGTAACATTGACTATAAGAATGTGATCCTGTGTTGTGAACTGAACAAAATTTCGTTCTACAGTCTGCGCTTATGTGACCTTGACGTTTGCAGTTGTAACACGTCACTCCCGCTACTGGATTATTAATTACGTTCACTGTTTGTGGTTTTGTTTCATTCTTAGCAAAAACTTGAGTTAACACGGGATCGAGATCTGGACACTTGGACATGTGTTTCTTTATCTGTTTATAGACATCCAATTCCGTACTTGCAGGCATTAACTTCTTATCAAAGCACCGCACTAAAGCTTCAGGCAACATAAGTGTCATGCAAGTTAAATACATTAATCGTAAAAAATCTTTCACGGAGATATTACCGTTAGTAACCCAAGTGGAATTACCTAAAATGTCCTGATATTCGTTAAGCCTATCAGCTATGAGAGCTGCTCTCTCAACAACATTAAGCCGATTCATAGTGGCTTGATTAAGTGTATTTCGTAACGTTAACACTACATCCAAAGCTTCCTCACCCCCATAGATTGCGCGTAACTTAACTTTGAAATCATCCCAAGTAACTGCTTCCTGAAATGAAACACCTCTTAAATACGCACTCGCATCCCCCTTAGAAAAATCTATAAAACTTTTAGCTTCTTGTAATTGTACAAAAGGATCTACGATTTGTTTGGCATTTAAATGGGCATCAACGGATGAAATCCATGACTCCACATTTTGTGGCAAGAACCCGTTGACACGGCCTTGAAAAGGAAGGATTGCTGACCTGGCATTTACAAGCGTCACAATTGGAGGTGGATTAGCCTGGCCTACACCACTAGGTCCAGGGGTAGGGCTGACAGGAGGAGCCATGACTGCCGTATTTTTTTTTTCTATCTCTTTGACCCCTTTCAATCCTATCAAAATATCTATATGAGTACAGACGCCCACTGCGTAAACGCATATGTATAATAAAATTCCCCCAACAATGTTACTAATCCCAATACATTTCCCCCCAAAAGTTTATGAAAGAAAAAGGAATTAGCACAAAGAAAGAAAAATTCTAAATGAGAATTCGGAGTTTCTTATAACAAAGTTCAGGAATTCACTCACCCCAGTAATAATTGACTAACGACTTGTGATAACTACACTTCACTGCCCAACCTGAAATGAATACAAAATCTCTGTACTTAGCTTTATATGAAGTCGACTCGTCGTCTCTCTCTCTCTCTCTCTTGATGTTTTGTTAGCGATGTCTCGTTCTAGTTTCTTGTTGTTTGTAGTTCTTCCTGGATATGTCTTACAATAGTTGAATGCCAGTCCTTGGGTTTCCTAGGATGTTGATTGAAGATTCACTTTGTATACTAACATATGTTGGTGTTAGCATTTCCGTTGGACTTAGTCAAAATTGTAGATTCTTGTAGATAGTTTTGAGTTCTTGAAGATCTTTATCAGGTATTACAGCTTTTATGTTGAAGTCTTGAAGATATATCTCTGGTTTTACAGCTATTTATTTTGAAGTCTTGAAGATATTTCTCTAATTCTTAGAGTTTAATCGCTGTCTTAGAGTTTAACCGCTGTCTTAGAGTTTAACCGCTGCCACCATTTATTGGTGTGCTACTGTCTTAAGCACACATTTGAGTATGAGTTGTTTTCAGATGTATTTAAATGGTTTACTAAACACATCTTAGTGGTTTTTAAGTTTTATTGTGAATAAACAACTGAGTTAAACATCTCCATCACTGGAGGAAGCTGTGTTGGTCCACATGACCAATTCTGGTGAAGTTTAGATATGAACTGAATAAATTACTGATATCCCAAATATCGTACACTTGCTTTAATTTGGCTAAGTGACGGAATCGGAAGACACCTGCATCCGGTGACGTCACAAACTTTCACACGAAGAGACAATGTGTTGACACTAAGAAAGAATGGCAACTCAGCATCTTACATCCTGCTTACAATTTGAGTTGACCATAGCAAATCTCACGGTTAGCTCTTCCAACCAACATGACATATTACGTCATTTGTTTTAAACATGTAATATTACTATTCTAACTATTACATATATATATATATATATATATATATATATATATATATATATATATATATATATATATATATATATATATATATATATATATATAATTATTTCATGAGAACAGTTTATTTCTATAATTAATGAAAATAGATAAAACTTTAAAACCTAAATCATTAAACCCTTCATGAAATTTACATAAATGTAACTGATACACTTACGTCTTTTAGCTCACATGAGGTTTCCGAACAGATAAGCAAGATAAATACACTTTATTGTTATAACCTAAATATCACAGGGCCACTTACAAAAATTTATATTCAACAAGTACTTACATTAGCACAATACACTTGAAATATCATTCAATGGATACATTAACGTTTAGACACACTACGTATGATATATGTTGGATAAAAATTGTTAATCACGTTTGAAAGGGGCAACCTCTTGATGCCCTTGAGAGGAAAAATGGCAGACTTGACTTTATCAAAGGGACAGTCTGGATCACTTCTACTGTTTATGCATTCCTGGGGGCTTAATATATAGACTTACTTATTCTATATCCTTTTAGGTCAAGGGGCCTGGAAGCTTGGGGGGCTGTGTATACAGCGCCAAAGTTACCAACTAAGTATATTGAACTGGGGAACTGACCTTGCTCACAAGGCAACCTGATCTCAGGTAATTAAATCAACTTACCTTTTGAAACATTAATAAGAAGAGTAAATCTATATCAAGAAACATCATTTACTTCCTAACCACGTGAAAAAATATAAGAATTGCATAATATTTTGTATTCATATATCATATGGTTTTACAAGATACTTAGACGAAATCACATAAGACATCGTACCAAAATATGTGAAATAAAGAAAAATTTGTTCTCATCAATAACCTAAATTTACATACACTGACATGAATGAAAAATACAATAAAATGAACGACGAAAGTCTTTAGTGATTCACATAATTTTTTTTTTTTAAGTTACATGAGAGGAACTCACTTTTTGAGCTGGATATACACCACTTAAATACACAAATGAAATTCCTGAATAGAATATTTACTCTCTACCAGACCAGCTTCGTATATATATATATATATATATATATATATATATATATATATATATATATATATATATATATATATATATATATATATATATATATATATATATATATATATATATATATACATTCATATAAATATATATATATATATATATATATATATATATATATATATATATATATATATATATATATATATATATATGATGAATTTTTGCACATCTTTCTTCCAGGCCAAGTGGTTTAGTCACTGTCTCTACAAGCTTGCCGGACCAGGGTTCGATTCTTGGTCGGTCACAAGCCTTTCTCTTTGTGTGATTTCGCCTAGGGCTCTGATCCAGAGGTTGTGAAGAGAATCCAGATTTTAATGTAGCAAAAATATATATGGCTTATTTGAATATATATATATATATATATATATATATATATATATATATATATATATATATATATATATATATATATATATATATATGTGTGTGTGTGTGTGTGTGTGTTTGTATATTCATATGATGGGTTTCAACATTATAGTGGTACTACCGGAAAATGAAAAAAGAAAGATCTATTTAAAGAGGCATGCAATTCGTGATGAGGAAGGAAAAAACAGTAGTGCCCATTATTAGACAATGAGTTCATCTTCAAATGTAATTAATTTTTTTTTTCACCTTTATCAAGAAAAATGTACATGTACAGTTGTGAACAAAATCTTTCATGTGTTACTTTAAGAGGCGTATCGATTATGTTAGATTTTGTTGGATTATCAAACAAATCTTAGTAAGACTCAATGAAAAGTTGTAATAATTTCATCCATTATCGTAATGTGATTAAAATAATAAACCAAATTTTTGCTTATGGATTTAAAACCCTTTATCACCATATACTCGAATCTGATATGTAAGTTGCCATAGCCAATGCAAAATGTACTTAATGAAAACCTTCTCTGACGTTATTATGAAATTCA